>NC_143515.1:73413622-73757997 GCF_031878675.1 Megascapheus bottae | reverse complement strand
AGACATAAACTGAGGTCTGTGTTGAAACAGAGCTGAAATAATCAGATACCCTCCTTCACTCTTTTAATATGAGATCTATAATACATAGGAGACAGAGAACTTCTCATATAAAATATCTTTGATTTAATGTCTTGCTAAAACTCATTGCAAAAACTTAAATCCTAAATATTGCTTACTTCATAATATAAATATATATTCACACAGATGGTAGACCTGGACAACCAATGTTGCAACATCAAACCACAGCTAAGGGGGGACTGGGCTCAGGAAGACATTTCTAGAACCTCAGTGGAGGGACTCGTCACATTCTGCACTCCTGTCCTTCTCAATCCGAGCCTCCTACAATGAAGTTTCTTGCTATTAATTAGCTTTTTCCTCCCTAGACACAGAAACTTGTGTCCCCGATCCACATTGACAACTAGCAGGAAATTTTTTAAAGAGGCCTGAGATTTTTACTTGTCTGGAAACATTGTTCTTAATTTTTTCAAGTATTTGCGAGACACCGTTTCAGTTCAGTGTGTCAGTTTATAAGCACAATGCACTTTGACCAATGCCACCCCTTCCATTGTCCCTCCCATCTTTCCAGACCAGACCCATCCCCTCGAGGTTTAAACTCACCCTAAAAATAAAAATTCAGCTTTTGCTCTGAAACTACCTGTACCTTACAGACCTGGTACACATGAGAGACAACGCTCATCTATATCTTGACAAAAGAAGACGTGCTGCTCACTACTTACTTCCTGACAAGACTCTAAATAGTCTCCCATAAATACAACTCTCCTTTCCTTTACTTTCACGGATTGCCTGACATTTTCCTATTTACCTAAAAGCTTCTAAACAAGAAAAACAAACGAAGCATGATTCATTTCCAACTGCTTTCTGTTTAACAAATACAACTCACTGGAGACCTGTCTAATACAAAGAGCAGATGTAACTATGCCACTCTCTTCCATCAATGCAGAACACTGGACTAACCCCCAAACCAAAAGTATCAGGGGCTTCAGTGAGCACTCTTCTAAATTTCCAACTTCTCGGCGATTGAATCTATAAATACTGATTTGGTGAGTATTATTTTTTTTGCCACTTCTGGGACTTGAACTCAGGGCCTAAGCACTGTCCTTGGGCTTTTTCCTCAAGGCTAGCGCTTCACCACTTGAGCCATAGCACCACTTCCAGCTTTTTTCTATGTATGTGGCCTAGGAATTGAACCCAGGTCTTCATGCATGCTAGGCAAGCACTCTACCACTAGGCCAAACTCCTGGCCTAGTGAGTATCAATTTTAAGGGAATAATTGGTGACCAAAAGAAAAATTGTGTGGTTTAAATTGCAGAAAAATAAATGTACCTATAGCTAGTGATTGTTACTATACCTTTGTTTTAACAAAGATATGGTCATAGAACAATTTTTAAATATTTTGATATATGAGTTCTATTGTCATGACAAACAAAGAAAGAAAAGTCTTTCACCTAGTATAACAGTTGAACACTTATACAGGAAATTTGAAAGGTTCTGGGTTAATACTGAGTTAATGCTTATAATATGTGCTAATACCATGACGTTTATATGGGGAGAACACCACATGTGTAGCATTTAGTAATATCCAAATTCCAAATAATTCACCAGGTTATTCGAATATATCCTCAGGTATGAGGGAGACCACAGTGGAAGCAACTATTATGAAATGCTACAAGCGTTAAAAAAACTTTTAAAAGAGCCCATCCCAAATATTTTCTCTCGGATGCTAAACAAATTTTATACTATATTGGGAATTTTAATGGTGCCTCTAGAGATATGAATTTAAGACTGTAGATTACAGTCATCAAATAGAAAAATTACAAGAGCAGAACATCAGATGCTATATGGTTCCCTTTAGGGAGAAACTGTGTTCTTTATTTTTCTGAAGTTTAAATGATAATTTTCTTAGGCAACTCCTTCCTTCCCCTCTTGGAACCAAGTAATGATATAGAGCAAAGATGGAAGAAATCTCAGAAATAAAGTAAAAGATTTCTCTCTCCCCCTATACCTGCAAAAAATAATATTCTATTTTCTGGAGCTAACTCTGCTGAGAGAGCAAGCAGATAATCTTATACTCTTAAGAAAACATGGAAAATGTCATCTAATGAGTGTTAGGTTACTGACATTATTTGTATAAAGAACTCTGTGAGGATAATTAGACTAAAAATCCTGGTTAACAGGTAAAATATAACCTCTTAGGTTTCCAGGTTTGATTCTAATCATCACAATTTTGATTGTTTAGTCTTACAATGATATTCAAATTGCAAAACTTGTCCTGAAATGTATGAATGCTAGGGAAATTTCTTTTTTTAATGCCAGAAGAGCACCTGGGCCTTCCTTGTTTATACAAATGTAACAATAATACCACCAAAATATTGGATTCTTTATTCAAAAACAAAGTTCAAGATTTCTTGTCTCATTTCAACCAAATCTAATATTGCCTTAAGACAAAAAGTCAGACACTGTGCACTTTTTAGGATAGTAGTTGTTAGCCAACAGTGTATCTAGGGCTACATACTTGAAGCCTAAGGGTTGGCTTACAAAAAAATATATTCTTTGAATTTTACCCTCATTTTTAACTCAAATTATTGATACTGATTACAAAACCATGTTCAACTATAACATGCCAGCCAGCCCTTCCTGGGGATCTCTTGATTTACCCATAAATAAACTGGACATCAATAGGGTTAAGTAAGAATCTAGAAATTATACACGAAAGGAAGAAATGAGTCAGATATTAATCCACTAAATATTAGTTTTAGGTGTATGACCCAGAAACCACTTTTAAAGAAAGACAATTTCGGGCCAGGAGTTTGGCCTAGTGGTTAAAGTGCTTGCCTAGCATGCATGAAGACTCGGGTTCGATTCCTCGGTACCACATATAGAATAAAAAGCTGGAAGTGGTGCTGAGGCTCAAGTGGTAGAGCTCTAGCCTTGAGAAAAGTCCAAGGACAGTGGTCAGGCCCTGAGCTCAAGCCCAGGACTGGCAAAAAAAAAAAGAAAGACAATTTCATATGAGATTCATATGTGTTATTAATATCAAAATTCCAACATTAGAAAATATTCTGAAATAGTACAGGAATAAGGTAGAAGTGAACTCTTTGCCATATTACTCATAATCAATCTTTTTCTAGATTTTTGTAGTTGCTGTCATAATTGCTGTCATTTACAAATATTTTTCTTATTTCAAATATTATAAAGCAATACATGTAATTGTCCATCATTAAAAGAAGAAAAATTAGTATATTTTCTTTCATACACACTTTCTCTTCCTATCACCTAATTTTATGTTGTGCTGGACTAAAAGTCTTCATGCACTTTCCTGTCTGCACAGAATGTCTGAGTTTAACTAAGTATAATATCTCTACAAACATATTTCCTTAAAATAGGTTGTCATTCTTTTGTTAGCTTGTATTAATTAATTATACAAAATAATGAGTTCATTATGATATTTTCATACTTGTTTATAAAATTACTTTGATCATTTCTGTCCTTCTATCACCTTCTCTGGTCTTCATTTCCCTCTACTAATCCTTCTCCTCCTCCCAAGTCTCCCTTTTGCTTCCATGCCTTTTTCTAATACATATTATGAACATGAAAGAAAATATTTGTGTTTTTTTAAGTCTAATGATCTTCTGTTCCATCAATTTTTCTGCAAAAAAATAATTTCTTCTTTTTTATGGCCTATCCTATTCTGTATAAGTACCACATTTTTTTATCCATTTATGGACTGGTGACACCTACACTGCTCTTGTAGGGTGATTATTTTGATTAGTGCCACAATCGACATGGATATTCATGTGTCTATTATATGGTTACCTTGGCCCTTATGATATAGACGTTGAAGTGAGAATCTATGGTACTTGTATTTTTGGTTCTTTGTGGGACCACCAAACTGATCTCTACAACAATTACATTAATTTATGTTTCTACCAACAGTGTACAAGAATTTCTCCCCCCACACACATGTTTCTGTTCTACATTTTCTTTTTGATGATAACCATGTCAGTTGGGTGCAATAGAAGCTCAGTGTAGTTTTGACGGCCATTTCTCTAATAGTTAAAGATGTTGAACACTGTTTTCATTTCTTTATTAATTATTTGAGAAAATTTGTTTATCCATTAATAGAGTTCTTTATTCTGTTAATTTGGTTCCTACTCAATTTTTATATGATTAACAAATAAAAATGAAGTTTTGAATCCACTGTTGTTGCTTAGATCCACTAAATCATTTCCAAAACAGTATAATCGGACTCATGACTCATTTTCTTGGAACTTTGTGAAGTTGTATCCACTCTTTTGCATGTCTAGTATGCTTGTGTTTATCAAAACTTCCTATCTCTCAGACTCCTTTATTGTTTTCCTGTAACTCTCTCTCTAATATCCTGGGAATCTAAACTAGAGCCAATGAGAACCAAAAAAATGAATTTGTTCCAACTTGTAAATTCATTCACACTCATGGATGGTTACCTGCCTCTGAATGACCAGCTATCTCCACGTGGCTACCATAGCAGCTCAGTTTTCTAATTAGGGCAAAATAAAATTTCCTGTGCACTGAAAAAAAATCTAATTCATGAAAATAAAATCTCTAGCAGATTGGAACTCAGTCTTAATATGTTACAAGCAGTGTGTATCTAATGCACACACTATTATTTCATTTTGGATTGGCTATAGAAATGTATAAATTTCTGGGATGAATAAGAAATGATGAATTTTTGTTTTTACTTTTAAGTTACCTAAATGCAGATTAATTGACAAAAAAACCTCTCAGAATTTAGACTTCATTATACATTCATTAATTTAAATTATTTCTTTTATCCTACTTCCATGATTCTCTAGAAGATGGATAAGAAAACATTTTAGAAACCAAACATTCAGGCATAATTTACATAATATATACTATGTCAAAAAGAGTCATGCCCCCAAGCTGAACTCAAAGTTGAATTTTTCTATGCAAGTGACCCAACAGTGACCCAAAGTTGTGCAGTTTCAACTCAGAGTTCAATTGTCAATTTTAAATACCAATTCCCTTAGAAAAAGAATCAGCCTCTCTACCCAGAGTATTTATATGAGAAGTTTCTCTGGCAATAATGAACATGATGTTCAAACATTGAACATCAAATGTCTACTTTGGGACCTGGAAAGTATTTGAAATACATTTAGATTATCACATGCCAGCAGGCACAGACTCATAACTAAAACATTTTGGTGTTGAAAATTAATGGGTATTATAAAGAAAACAAAATGAAAAACTGAAAAAAACTCACTTATTTTTATTGGAAATCAGTTTTCAGTTTACTTTTTATAGGTGGTATTTGAAATTATCAGTAATGATTGTTTTTTGTATGTATGATAATATTGGGTACTGAGCTCAGGGCTGCACTCTTGCTCGACAAGCATTCATCACTTAAGCCATGAGGATGAGTTACTTTCAATAAATCACAAAGTAACCAAACACATATACATATTTAAAGAAGATAATATATAGAATTAAATTCTCTTTCTATATCAGGACAAACTCCAAGAAGACCAGAGATCTAAATGTAAAAATTAAAGCTGTACAATACTAGATTAACTTTATATCCTGTGAATACAGGAAAAAAATAGTAATCAAGTCCTGAATCAGAAGAAATATCTGTTTAATTTACTCATACTTAAAGAAAACTAAAAGGATTTTCATAGAGAAGCATACCACAAGCAAATGCAAAACCTACATTATTGGCCAAAAGACAATATTTGCAAATTATATCATGAACAACCATCCAGTTTGTTATATATAAAAACCTTATTTAAAAATCAATACCCATTGTTCATCTTAAATGTATTTGACCTTTATTTGCTAACCATTTTTAAATAAAATAAATATAAACTTAGGAGAATAGAAGCAAACTTTAAAACATATAAGCAATTCCTTTCAAACTAAAAACATAATAATAGTCTTATATTTTCTGTAAATCCACCTAGACAATTCAGTAGTGAACAGTTGGAATTAACTTTTCTGTGGGATGAAATCATTTGAAAATCTAATTCTCCAGAAAATGCTAATTTAACTTGACCTGTCATTTCAAAAGATCCACAACCTCTCTGGGTACCTTAATTCAGTTTAAACTTTCTGCCTTCAGTTTCTGAGCTTTCTGTAAGACTTTGAAGAAGAATGGAAAGCAAGACAGACTTGTCATAACTTCACAGGGCCCAAATCCAAGAACTGCAAAGAGATTACAACTTCACAGTTCTTTATACTCCTGAGCTAGTTCTGTTGATTACACCTATGTCCTTAGCCTACAAATCACTATCAATTATATCATTGTCCAAGAAGTTCCGGGTAATCTGATATTTGACACTTCCTTGATAGTCTGTGTTTCCTCAACTACTAAAAATAGGCAAGCTATTAAAAAAAATGCATGATGATAGATGAAAAGCCAAGAAGAGAAGAACAGAAGTAGTGCAAAAATGACCTACACAAACAGATACTTTTTTCTAAAAATTAAAAAAAAGAAATTCATACTATAATTCCAGAAGATTGTCACACATCTTTCCTGATGAATGAAATTAAAAATCCTAGGGAAGGTACTATCTAAAATTCTACATGAAGAAAGATGCTGGCTGATTCCAGAAGAAATTCAAACCTTACAAAAGTGGCCACAGGAGTATATATACCTTTCTCTTAACAGCTTTGACAACAGGGAAGTCTAAAGAAGAAATAGCAGTGGCATGAAGATAGCTAGCATTCCCATAGAATCCCCATGTTTCTTATTACTTACCAGCAAAACAAGGGTCCTTTGGAATCCAGAGTGAAAGACAAGTCATAACAGCCTGGGAGGCTTTTGGCTCAGCATTGAACGATGACTGACATAAACCTTAACCCATAAAAGAGCTACTATAGATAAGGAGCACTGTGATTCTTGGACAATCCAGGGAAAACGTTAGGAGACCCCCAGCTGTATTGATGAGGAAGCAGAGAGGATAGTGCCAGTAATCCTAGCTCTCAGGGAAGCATAGGACATAATTTAAGGCCAGGCTAAAAGAAAGGACTTGTCTGGAAAAAAGAACTAAAGCAAAAAGGAATTAAGGGCAGAGCATTTGCTTAACAAGTTTATGGCCCTGAATTAAGAAAACCAACAAAAATCTCAAGAAATCAAACAGAGACAACGCAAGATAAGAGGAAAAAATTATTCATGAACCATTATAAGTCAAAAATAAAGAAAACCTCTTGAAAGCATCTGGAGAAAATGTCATGTTATATAACGAGAGGAATAATTTGAATAACTGTGGACTTTTCACCAGAAACCATGGAAACAACAGTAGATTTGTCTTTAAAGTGATCATAGAGGAAACCTATCAAATTATAATTTTTCTGTGCTGGTAATACATTTATGAAGTAATGGTGAAATGAAGACTTTCCCACATGTCAAAAGAAAACAATTTGAAATCTTCTTAAAATATGTATGATCAGGAGACGCAAACTCTGTAATGGTGTTTAGTGGGACTGTCAGTGTTCATAGATGTAATACATCTTACAGAAGGACAAGTAAGAGATTCAGTAGTTGGCAAATATTCTAGAGTTTCCTTAAAGTATTATAAAATTAATTGTCAATAGGAAAATCTATAGTTAAAGCTGGTGACTCTAAAACTATATAACAGTAATGGATATAATAATACTCACATGAAGATACTATAGAAAAAAAACTGTATTGTAGGCCAGTGCAAACATAAATGTAAAACATTATTCAAAAAGTAATAAAAGCTAAAAGGGCTGAAGGTATGGTTCAACTGGTAGTACATCTAGCAAGCATAAGTTCCTGAGTTCAAATACCAATACTGAAAATAATATTTGGATACTGGTAATCATGTTTAATAGGTACAAAGACAAACTGAAACACAAAACAAATCCAAAACAGAATTATACATATGGAATCTATAATTGACTCATGACAAAAGTGGATTGCAGGCCAGTAAGGAAAATATAAATCTTTTTTTTTACTTTACTGGCCATATTGGAGACTTTTTTCATTTAATTTTTTATTATCAATGTAATGTCTAGAATGGTTACAGATACATTGACAAGGTAGTAGGTGATTACTTCTCAAATATTGATACCCCTTCTCATGTTTTTTGTCACCGTTTCCCTGCCCTCACCCCCTCCTGATCATCTTATTTTCCCCCTTCTCTTTCCTATTTCAAATAAACAAATAAATGTATATACAATATACCAGGTAACAAAGTATGAGATTAACCAAAGGGAAACAAAGAAGAGAAATAACATAGTACACTAAGAACAATCACTCAAGATAAAGTTCTTGTTTCCATATCCTTTTTATTTATTTATTTTTTGCTATGTCAACTTTTCGCCAATGAGAAAGGCAAACATCTTCACAATTGTCTTTCCTTGTACTCAGGTATCTGTCCCAATGGGAATGGGAAACTAAATGCAGATGGTAAGGCAGTAATTCTTCCTGAAAATATTTTAATGATAAGAAATCTCATAATACTGAACTGTGCAACTGTGTACAAACGTTTGTGTCTTCAAAGATACTTATAAATACCTACATTTTGGGGAAAAAAATGATGGATCTAAAGAAGATTTGCACATTTAGAACCAATGTTCTGGATTCATATCCAGAACACATAAAGAACCTCTTTAAACAATTATAAATACATGCATGCACACATGCACACACACACACACACACACACACACAATGAGTATACTCAAATCAAATATTCAATATGAATTGGCTGTTCAATCCTGTAATCCTACCTATTCAGGAGGCTGAGATCTGAAGATGGCAGTTCAAAGCCAGCCTAGGCAGATCCCTAAGACTCATCTTCAATTAAGAATAGAAAAGGCCAGAAGTGGCATGAGAGCTCAAGTGATAAAATGCTAGCTTTGAGAAAAACTTGCTTAGCGACAATTCCCAGGCTCAGAGTTCAAGACTCAGGACCAGCAAATAATAATAATAATACCAATAAACATAAGAAAAGTTATTTAATTTTAAAATAAGGTACAAAAGAAAGCCATAGATCACCTAAAATTTCAAAGAACTCATAAAACTAGAATTAGTTAAAATATGGAGCTATAGGGCCAAGAGTTTGGCCTAGTGGTAGAGTGCTTGCCTAGCATGCACCAAGACCCGGATTCGATTCCTTGGTAACACATACATAAAAAAGCCGGAAGTGGTGCTGAGGCTCAAGTGGTAGAGCTCTGGCCTTGAGAAAGTCAAAGGGCAGTGCACAGGCCCTGAGCTAAAGCCCAGAACTGGTAAAACAACAACAAAAAAAAATAGGAAGCAATGTCCCACATTGTTCTTACGAATCTAAAATTTTACAGCCATTTTGGAACCCTAACCAATAAACTAAATTTGATATGCATACTGCATCAGGTATCTGGCTAATAGAAATGTTGCACTAAAAGAAATACAGAAACTCTGCAAAAGATAAATATCAAAAGTCTGCAAAAAGCTATAATGAGGCAACTGAATGCAGGGAGAAGTAAATAGTTAATGATGGTTAATGATTTGCTTATACAATGGGTACAAGCAAATGGGAATGAACAAACCTCAGAAGTATTCTGCTACTGTAGGTGGATCTTAATGCAAATAGATAACACAAACCTCAATAAGGCAAATGGTCTAGTCTCAACAATAATTTAATATCATCAAAAGGAAGATGTTTCAAATGCTAATCTACACTAATGGGCTAGAACTAAAAATTAATATTCAAAATGTGTAGCAAGTGTTGGAATATATTCAAGAACTGTTTATTTTCTAAATAAAATGATAATATTTTAAGTAGAAATGTACCAAACAGTTCCGGGTGCAATTTTCTCTAAAATGACTGTAAATAGCTGAAGAGATTAACAACTGTCAAATCCCATCAGAAGACAGATATATTCGCTATATAATTCTTTATTTATTATAGTTAAGAAGTTGTACTAAGAAGATGTAATTCAATGAGTACACAATATCAATGTCACACCTTCCATCCGCCCCAACCCCTTCTATTCCAACTCCATTCTTCTTGTCCAGTTACCTTCCATTTTCACATAGCTACACTGAGTATCTCATGACTACCCTCCCTCTCTCATTTGTTTGCCTCTTCCTGCTTGAGTTTCACCTACCTCTAGCAAAATAAGTTCCAGATTCCTGGTATTCATTTTGTTCTATTGGTAGTTGTTCAAAGAAGTTATGCCATTGGAATCATCCCCTGCCAGGCCATACTTGACTCAATCCATTGTGTATATCAATATATGCAGATGTGTTTTCATATATATTAATAATTTACACCTAAATTTTCCATATGAGATTTTTTTTGAAGTTCCAACTTTTTAAAGGATTTATTAACATTGATTTTTACATCATATTTTAAATGACAGGTTTAACAAATGAGTGTTCAAGAAGGGAATCTCTATTTACAATCACTGGGACTTAGTATTTAGAACTTAATCAAAATTAGGCTAAGGGTTTGTATGTCATAGAAACATATTAATTTATGAAATAAAACATTATGTCTATAGAGTCATAGGTTTTTATATCTATATAGTTATGTTTATATTTCCATTACCATGTCCATAGCATTGTGTATGCAGATATTGAGTCCTCGCTCTTGTACTCTTTGGATTTAATAGCCACATATTAAGGATACCATGTGCCTTTTGTTCCTTAGGTCTTGACTTGTCTCACTCAACATGATTTGCTCTAGATTCATCCACTTCCCTGCAAATGCCATTATTTTATCTTGTCTGTTGGCTATGTAGAATTCCATTGTGTATATATACCACATTTTCTGTATCCATTCATCTGCAGCAGGGCATCTGGATTGTTTCCATCGCCTGGCTATTGTGAACAGTGCATAGATGAACATAGCTGAGCAGGTGTACTTATCATATCTTGGGTTATGATGTTCAGGGTAGATGCCCAGAAGTGGTATGGTGGGATCGTAGGGAAGGTCTATTTTCAGTTCTTTAAGAAACCTCCACACTGCTTTCCAAAGTGGCTGAACTAGTTTACATTCCCACCAGTAGTGTAGTAGGGTTCCTTTTTCTCCACAACACCGCCAGCAACTGTCATTGTCTGAGTTCAAAATCTTGGCCATTCTTGTTGGGGTAAGGTGGTATCTTAGGGTTGTTTTTATTTGCATTTCCTTTATGACCATAGATGATGAACATTTTCTCATATGCTTTTCTGCCATTTTAATCTCTTTTGATAAGTCTCTCTTTAGTTCCCTTGCCCATTTAGTGAATGGTTTATTTGGTTTGAGGGGGATTAATTTCTTCAGTTCCCTGTAGATACTGGATATTAAGCATTTGTCAGATGCATTATTGGTGAATATCTTTTCCAGGTGGTTGGCTGTCTCTCTACTTTTGCGACTATGTTTTTATCTGTACAGAAACTTTTTATTTTTAGGTAGTCCCATTTATTGAGTCTCTCTCCTCTGTTGTGACCCTGGGATTCTGTTCAGGAATCTTTTGCCTGTGCCTATGAGTTCCAGTGTGTCTCCTGCTTTATCATGTAGCAGTTTCATGGTTTCCGGTCTGTCGTTGAGATCTTTGATCCACTTTGAGTTAATGCTTGTGCATGGCGAAAGGCTAGGGTCGATTTTTAGTTTTCTGCATGTGGCTGCCCAGTTTTGCCAGCACTAATAATTGAATAGACCGTGTTTGTTCCACTGTGTATCTTTGACTCCTTTGTCAAATACAAGTTGACTATAGGTATGTGGTTCTATTTCTGGGTCTTCTATTCTGTTCCACTGATCTCCTGGTCTGTTTATGGGGCAATACCAAGCGATTTTTGTTATTATGGCTCTATAGTAGAGTTTGAAGTCTGGTATTGTAATACCTCCAGCATTGCTCTTTTTGCCTAGAATTGTTTTGGCTATTCTAGGTCTTTTCTTGTTCCATATGAATCTTTGAGTTATATCTTCTTTTTCAGTAAAGAATGTCTTTGGGATTTTGATGGGGATTGCATTGAATTTGTATATCAATTTTGGCAGTAGAGCCATTTTCACTATGTTGGTTCTCCCTAGCCATGATCATGGGATGTCTTTCCATTTCCTAGTGTCCTCTTTAATTTCTTTCGTTAGGCTTTTATAGTCTTCATTGAATAATTCCTTTACATCTTTGGTTAAGTTCTTCCTAAGTATTTTATTCTTTGGGGGGCTATTGCAAATGGAATCATTTTATTGATTTGGCCTTCTGTTTGTGTATTGTTGGTGTACAAGAAGGCTACTGACTTCTGAAGGTTAATTTTGTATCCTGCCACTTTACTAAAGTAGTTTATTAATTCTAGAAGTTTGGGAGTGGAGTTTGTTGGGTTACTCAAGTAGAAGATCATGTCATCTGCGAATAAGGATAGTTTAATTTCTTCTTTCCCTATGTGGATCCCTTTGATGTCCTTTCCTTGCCTTATTGCTCTGGCTAAGGGTTCCAGCACTATATTGAAGAGAAGTGGAGAGAGTGGGCATCCCTGTCTAGTTCCTGATTTTAAGGTGAATAGTTCCAGCCTTTCACCATTTAGTATAATACTGGCTGTAGGTTTTTCATATATGGCTTTAACTATTTTGAGAAATATACCTCTTATTCCTATTTTTTCTAGTGCTTTCAACATGAATGGATGTTGTGTTTTGTCAAATGCCTTCTCCGCGTCCAGAGAAGTTATCATATGATTCTTATCCTTAGCTCTACTAATGTGATGTATTACATTGATTGATTTGCGAATGTTAAACCAGCCCTGAATCCGTGGGATGAAGCCCACTTGATCATAGTGTATGATTTTTTAAATTTGTTTCTTGATTCTGTTGGCTAGTATTTTATTGAAGAGTTTCGCATCTGTGTTCATTAGAGAAATAGGTCTGTAGTTTTCTTTTTTTGTTGGGTCTTTCCCTGGTTTGGGGATGAGGGTAATATTAGCTCATAAAATGAGTTTGGTATTGCTCCTTCTGTTTCTATTTCTCGGAAGAGTTTCAAGAGTATAGGTGTTATTTCATCTTTAAACGTCTTGTAGAATTCCGCAGTGAAACCATCTGGACCTGGGGTCTTTTTGGTTGGCATTTCCCTGATTGCTTCCACAATTTCATTGTAAGAGATTGGTTCATTCAACTTGTTTACCTCATAATTGTTCATTGTGGGTAGCCTATATTTATTTAAGAAATCATCCATTTCTACTAGATTTTCTTATTTCTTTGAATATAGGCCCTGGTAGTGCTTATTCATTATGGACTGAATTTCTTGGAAATCAGTTGTGATTGTTCCCGTGGGGTCTCTAATCTTGTTTATTTGAGTCTCCCCTCTCCTTTTTTTGATTAATCTTGCCAGAGGTCTGTCTATTTTGTTGATTCGTTCAAGAACCAACTTTTTGATTTATCAATTTTGTGTACAGTAGATCTTATTTCAATCTCTGATATTTCTGCTTTTATCTTTGTTATTTCTGTCCTTCTAGTTGTCTTAGAATTAACTTTTTCTTGCTCCTCTAGGTGTTTCAGGGTTTTTTTAGGTTATTTACATGCTCTTCTTCTGTCTTTTTAATATGCACTCCTAGTGTGATCAATTTGCCTCTTAGAACTACCTTTGCTGTGTCCCATAAGTTCCTTGGTGATGTTTCTTGATTGTCATTACATTCAAGGAAGTTTTTAATTTCATTTCTGAACTGTTCTGTTACCCAGGAGTTATTTAGAAGTGTGTTGTTCAGTTTCCAAGTGATTGAATTTTTTTTTATTTTGACTGCATTGTTCAGAATTAGTCTGACTCTACTGTGTGGTCCAAGAGAATGCATGGGATTATATCAGTCCTCTTGTATCTGCTTAAGTTTTCTGTATGAACTATTATATGATCAATTTTGGAGTGTGTTCCATGTGCTGCTGAGAAAAAAATGTAAAAAGTTTTCACCGTTGGGTGGAAGACTGTGTATATTTGTTAAGCCCAGCTGGGCTATGGTGTCGTTTAAGTCGATGGTGTCTTTGCTTAACTTTTGTTGAGTTGACCTGTCATTTGTGGTGTCATGAGTGGTGTATTGAGGTCTCCCACTAGGATTGTGTTTGAGTCTATCTTGTTCTGTAATTCTAAGAGAATTTGTTTGACAAATTTGGGTGCTCCCGTGTTGGGAGAGTAAATGTTTATAACTGTAATATTATGGGCATGGATTGTACCCTTTACTAATATGTAATGGCTGTCTCTACCTTTATGTACTGATTTTACTGAGAAGTTAATTTTGTCGGAGATTAAGATTGCTACTCCTGCTTTTTTGCATGGTGCATTGGAGTGGAAAATTCGTTTCCATCCTTTCACTTGGAATTTGTTTCTGTCTTGGCAGTGAGGTGAGTCTTTTGGAGGCAACATATGGGTGGGTGGTGTTTCTTAATCCAGTCTGCTGCTCTGTGTCTTTTTATTGCATTGTTCAGCCAGTTCACATTTAGGGAAATTATGGAGAAGTGGTCAGTGTCCATTGTCATTATTTATTTTTACTTCTAAGTTTCTTTCTGTCTCTCTCTTTTTCCCCCTTTTGTGTTTAGTGAATTATAGATATTTGCTTCTTGATGGGGGTTCTTGATGTTCTACAATTTGTTCTCAATTAATTAATATTTTTTGTAATGCTGTTTAGTGTGCATGTATTCATAAATCTTCTCTTTGGAGTGAAATATTCTTGTTTCGCCCTGAAATGTAAATGCTAATTTTGCTGGATATATCAGTCTGGGTTGGCAGTTGTTGGTCTTCAGGACATCAATGATATTTTTCCAAGCTTTTCTTGCACTTAGGGTTTGCGTGGAGAGATCTGCTGTAATTTGAATTTTCTTCCCACTGTAGTATAGCTCTTTCTTTGTTTTTGCAGCATTTAAGATCAATTCCTTGGTATTCGGGTCTAGTGTCTTTGCTATGATATGTCTAGATGAGTTCCTTCTGGGATCTTGCTGGTTTCGAGTCCTGAAACCTTCAATAATGTGAGTATTTTCCCTTTTGAGGTTGGGGAAGTTCTCTGCTATGATTTTGGTGAATAGGGGTTACATTCCTTTGTCCTGAAATTCTGCACCCTCATCAATCCCTATTATATGAATGTTAGACTTCTTTGCTGCATCTGCCAGGTCCTGGAGTTCTCTCTGGTGGATTTTGACTAATCTTTCCAAGGTGGTAATTCTCTGTTCCAGCCCTTGTGTTTTATCTTCCATTTCTGATGTTCTATTCTCCATCTCAGTCAATCTGCTGCTTAATGCTTCCATTTTTGCTTGAAATGTGGACACTGAGCTGAGAGGGTATTGAACTTTTCTTCCACTTCTCTTTTGAATTCGAAGAGTTCCTTGGAAATTTCTTGCTTTTGTTTTTGGAATTCAGCCTTCATTTCCAAATTCATCTCCTTGATTTGAGTCATATTTCGTGTCTCTTCAGGTGTCATTTCTTGGGATGGTGACATCTCTCTCGCCCCTTCACTCTTGTTTCCTTTTGGGCTTTGCGTGGGACTTTGATTATTTATGTATGTCATAATTCATCTTTGCACTCTTCCAGGCATCGAGAACTGTTGTAGTTCACTCTGTGGTTGGTAGGTGGAGATCTTTACTTGGATTGGGACCGGTGGTTCTGGGAATCTTTGTATACCTGTGGTTCTCAACCAAATTGATTCCGCTGCTGACTAGGTCAGAGTTTGCAGTTTTTGCGGGTGTTCGGCCTGTTCCCAGAGGCTGCATGCCACTGCACGACCAGCTCTCAGCCCCACCAGTGGCCTCACAGTGGGCCATGGGATGGGTCTGCGCACTTCAGTCTCAGTGCACTGGGCAGATGGTTGGTTTTCCTGCCCTGTTTCCAGGGGTGGGCCCCGGGCCAAGGGTCTGGAGTTTGGGGGTTTCCAGGAGCTCTCAGCTGGACCAGCTGCTTTCTGCTCTGTTCCCAGAGGTGGGGCCCAGCTGAGGACGTGGGCTCCAAGGGCGGAGCTGCGCCTTTCTGATTCTCAGAAGGTGAGCTCAGCTACCGGTCTGCCCTTCAGTTCCCTGCTGTGTTTCCCCTGCTTTGTCAGAGAGTCTGTGACTGTGGGGGGGGCCCTTGGTGCTATCTTGCTGTGGATTCCCAGCTGGAGGATGCCCAGCTCAGATGCTGGCTCCTTGACTCCACACACCCCACCCGCTTTTGGAAGGCAGGGTCTCAGCGCCCCCCACTCTCCAGATCCAGTGCCCTGGGAGAGGAACCTGTTGGGCGGGTGAGCTGGGACACCTCTGTCCCCTTTGGTGGGGTGCTGGGTCTTAGCATCCGCCCGCCTGTCAGTCTCCAGTCAATGGCTTGGGGGAGGGGGCTGTTGAGGGAAGGGATGGGATTCTAAATTCCTTGCCCCCTTGCTCCTGCCAGTCTTTCTCGGGCAGGGTGGAGGGGACTAAGTTAAGTTCTATTGCTTGGCACCAGCTCTGCTTTCCCGATGGGTTTGGGGACCCGCTGTGCTACTCACGCCTCTGTTCGTCTGTGGGTGCTCCACAGTGTTGGGGAGTCATTCACTCCCCTTGGATCTCCGCCACCGCCTGTGTTCTGTGTCTGGGTTCTGCTGCTTGCTTTTCTGGTTCCACGTCTGGGTTCCGCTGCTTCTGCGGCTCGCTGGCCCAGTCTTATGTTGGTTTCTGCTGCAGTTGGGGCTGCCCTGCCCTGTGCCCTCCACCGGCTTTTAGGGGTGGGGGAGGGGTCCTTGCGTTCCGAATTCTTTGAGAAAGTTGGACGTAAGCTTTTTCTGGATTTCTTTTCCAGTTTGAGTCCTTCTCCATTGCTTCTTGAGTTTGTTGTTGTGGATTTCTTAAGGTAGTTGGCTTGTGGGACTCCCTGGTTCTCTCTTTTCATGGGAGAGAGCTAGGCAGCGTCCCTATTGTCTCAGAGCCATCTTCCTCTGCCCCATATGAGATTTTTTTAATGCATCCTTTTTCTCTCTGTGTTTGACTTACTTAGCTTTCCCTGTGATAAAAAAAAAAGTTTAAGTCAGGGTCATACACTTGTAGTTTGTTGGGTTTTGCTATAATGGTGAAAATCTTTCTTCAAGCAACAGTTTCCAAGGAAGCACAAACAATGAAGTAGACACCTGCTGAACTGTTCTGTCTGAAGCAGGTTGATGAACTGGGAGTCTGATATAATTAGCAGCTCTGTGGCTCCTTGAGCATACTTGAAGAAGTTTAGAAATCCCTGATTTAAGCCAAGTGCCTGAGTCTCATGCCAGTAACACTAGCTACTCAGAAAGCTGACATATGAGGATAGCAGTTCAAAGCCAGCCTAAGGAAAGTCTGTGAGACTCTTATCACCAAGAAACCACCAAAATCCAGAAGTGGAGCTATTGTTCAAATGGTACAATGCTAGCCTTGAATTACAAAGTTCCGAGATAGTACCCAGGCTCTGAGTTCAAAGCCCCAAGACAAGAATCAAAAAGAAAGAAATGAACCAATGATTTAGAAAACCTTTTCTCATAGTGATGAGAGTTACAAAGGGAAAGGAAATAAGAAAAAAATAGCCAAGAAAAGTACACTAGGAGTAAAAACAAACAAACAAAAAACAACAGCAACAACAACAACAACAAAAACTGTTTCAAAACATTCTGGACTTTTTAGGTAAATTTTCACAGACAAGCAGAGGCCAAATCTTGAATAGAAACCTCAGTCACCAAGTAACATCACTATGTAAATTATTGTTCACAATAAAATTTGGAACCAAATGGCCATTCTAACCTTACTATAGACAGAAAAGTCCCAGCTTTGGAAAGAGCTTTATTAGATTTAAAAAAATGCTTATTTTTGAAACCCAATTGAAATGCAACCTAGTTAAAAGTTTTAGACTTGGTGTGGTTTCTTTGGTAGAACAGCCCAAATTAGACAAGATTTTATTTACTTACTACTTCAAATGCATTTTACTTTAATAGCCTCCTAAATGTATGTGGTTTAATTATGTACCGTTTAAAGAATAATTAGATAGTATGAGCCATAATTAGGTAGTCAGCTTTTATTTTCATCCTTTTTGTACTGTTGGGTATGTGCGGGTGTTTATGATTTGAAAGACCTGATTCTGCCTTAATTAGTTTCCACCCATTCTGATCTTTATCTGAAATAATAAGCTACATCAGCTATCATATATATCTAATTCTGTGATTTTCTAAGGGACAAGATTTCCCAAGGAAATGAGCTTGTGAAATTAACAGAAGAATACTTTCCTAAGATTTTTACCTCTGGATGTTTTCTCAGGTCAAATTTGGATCAATTTTAATCATTATAAATGGCTAACAATTACTTCTAACAAGTAAGAACCAAATGGGGAGTTCCTTGAAAGCACTTTAAAAATATATTACAGACTGCCAGATACTTAATAGCAAATGTCTTAAAGAATTACATTTTCAAATATAAGTAGACACAAAGAAACAGTGAGAGAGCAGGAAACTGATTATTTTTCTGGGATTTCTTGGGGTGATAAGGAAGAAGACAAAGGAAAAGTAAGGTATGAGGATGGCTTATGAAAATGGAGAATAAGACCATAGAAAATGATCAAAATATAGTATATGTTTATGTGAAATACCACAGTGACACTCCTTTTATAATTAATAAGAAAATAGAATGGCAGGGATGTAAAACACCTTCTTTGGGGAGATGAGTACCTGGAAGAACAGGGTGAATAAAGGTGAACATGGTTGAAGTACTTTATATAAATGTATGACAAGGTGGGTGCCGGTGGCTCACTCTTGTAATTTTAGCTAAACAGGAGGCTGAGATCTCAGGATCATAGTTCAAAGCCAGCCAAGGCAGGAAAATCTATGAGATGCTTATCTCCAATTAACCACCAGAAAACAAGAAGTAGCACTGTGGCCCATTTGGTAGAGTGCTAGCCTTAATCTGAAGAGTTCTGGGACAATGCCAAGGCATAGAGTTCAAGTCCCACAACTAACAAAAAATAGTATGAAAATAGGAGGATAAAATCTGTTGATGTTGTCTTTACAAGTTGTGATAAGGAATGAGGAACAGTGATGATCAAAGGACTCTCTCTCTCTCTCTCTCTCTCTCTCTCTATATATATATATATATATATATATATATATCATGAAGATACTCTTATGTAAGGAATATATGCCAATAAAAATCTCTTTAATTGCATCTTTTAGCATCAATATGCTTTGTAAGTTGAAATGCAGATTTTATTACCAATAAGCTCCTTAGCTTAGAAAAATATTCTTTTATTGGCCATTTAAATCTAGCTAACATTATCAATCAGCTTTGGGAAGTCTGACTAAAAGGAAAGCAAGTAACACAACCATCACAGGCTTTTTCATGTCTGCAGTCTCATTTAATTCTTCAGACATCTATATTATTTTTCCACTACTTATAAGTGCTTAAGCTGAGATTAAAGCATACCTGAAAAGTTTCTGATTCAAAAACTCATGTTCTTGCCAAACATCAATCATCATTAAAAGTGAAAAATTAGAAAGGAAACTGAGAAGAAAGCACATCTACAAATCACCACGTATCTGGGTGTTTCTTATTTGAAGTAATAATGTCTGTTGCTGGTAACAAATGATAATGAGACAAATAGAAGCATCAAAGCATATGTTTTCCAGTCTGCCTTAAGTCTTGAGACCAGGTACTTCAGAACTACAGGAACATTGTCACCTTCTCTCACACTGTAGGAGAAAGATTAGCAGTGATTTTTTGTTGTTGTTGTTGTTGTTCCTTCAGTAAAAGAAACAATCGTGATGAAAGAAGTTCACTCTGATCTACTGGAGATAGGAAGGCTGTGAGATACAACAAGAACTAAAGGGAAATTGATTTTAACATTTTATCTAACACTACAATTACCTTCCCTAACTAAGTAGTCTGTAGTCTGCAGTAAGCTCTCCTGGTTTCATATATGCTGTATTTGGAACTCTGTTCCACCTCACCGATCCAGTATTAGAATTTCTCAATTTTGTTTTTTTCACTGAAGTTATTATTTGTTCTAAACCCAGTCATCTTTGATGTAGCTAAAACTTACAGTCACTATATCTGGTTTTTGTGGTGACAAATTTGTTCCTCACCCCCATTTACTCAAAACTTTTAACACAGCCAGTAGCGACTGATCACAAGAAAGGAAACAGAGAGAGGAGGGGAGAGAGAGAGACAGAGACAGACAGACACAGGGACAGAGACAGGGACAGGGAGACAGATTCTCTTCTCCCATGCAGGAAATGGGAATTAAAGACTCAGAATGGTGGTTTCTATCCTATATACTTTCTGAGCTTGGCAAATACTGGGCTTGATCATGTGGCCTAACAACTAATTACTGGGCAAAGTTTCTGGGTGGGAAAGAAGGGTAAGCCTCACTCCAAACCCAAGTAACTTCGGGACTTCCTTTTGCCAGACATGCCTTTTATTCTGTCTCTGTCAAATCATGGAGAGTTTGAAGGTTTTTATCATTTCAAAGGAGAAGGAAAATTCAGAAGAAAAGCGATCTACAATGCTCCAAATATTTAAACCCAGTAAGTAAATTTAAAAAGCAGTTAAACTCCTATCCCATCATACCCCCTTTTTTGGTGTTAAGTGATAAGATAATGATAGATTGTATAGAACAGGTAGGTACATGATGTATAGTGCTGTAGGGAAAGAGAAAGAGAGAGTGGGCCCAGAGTTTGGCCTAGTGGAAGAATGCTTCCCTAGCATGCACAAAGACCCGAGTTTGATTCCTCAATACCACATACATAGAAAAAATCTGAAAGTGGTGCTGTGGTTCAAGTGGCAGACCAAGGACAGTGCTTAGGCCTGAGTTCAAGCCCCACGACTGAAGGGGGGGTGGTTAGGGAAATAATGAGTTTCTAGTCACAGAAACTAAGCTATTAGCCTCATTGCTCAATAGTGAGACTTGAAAGTGAATATGAAATAACATTTTAAATAATAACATTGAACACATGCATGTGATATACATGTATTATACACTGAGAAATATATATGGATGGAAAAGACAGAAGCCTGGACTTAGGAATGGAGGTCATATTTTCTATATCAAGAATTTTGAGTTTATTTGGTTAATAATAATAAATAATAACAAGATTATTGGGTATGAGAATAAAAATTTTACTATTTCTTTTAGAAAAGTCTATTGGGTCATTTCAATAATAAAATTTGTTTGGTACAGTGAGGAAGTCTACTTACTACCTTGAAATTGAAATTCTTTCACAGTGTTTGATTCCTCTTTTACAGCTTTCAAACTATCTAGTAGACACATGCAGAAAAAAAATCTGTTTGAAAATGACAAGTAAAAGATGTTTTATAAACTCCAGATGGAATTTGGTCTTTACTCAGATCAAATACGAAAAGACATCCAGACACCAGGGTAGACACATAGCAAGCCAAATTCTGACTTTGTGAAGTGAGATTTACTACATTTTACTAATTAAACATGCATGTGGAAACACACAGCAGATATATTCCTATGGAGAAGGGGAATAAAAAGATGAGAAAAGGTGAGAGTGTTACCACCATTTATTGAGAAGTTAAAGTACCAGATATAATGTCGATTATTTTATACTTAGTGTTTCATTTTTACCCAATAATGTATGACCAATCAGAACTGAGGGTTAGTAAGATAAGGAACTGTTTATCCGCATCAATAGATTATCAATATCATTCAGCCATT
This sequence comes from Megascapheus bottae, assembly GCF_031878675.1. Lineage (NCBI taxonomy): Eukaryota > Metazoa > Chordata > Mammalia > Rodentia > Geomyidae > Megascapheus > Megascapheus bottae. The sequence goes on along the minus strand of NC_143515.1, from coordinate 73,736,394 downwards.
CAATAAGCAAGATTAAATCACCAAATACCAAGAATCAAAACCTTAATTCTACCTAACTCAAAAGCAATTCCACGCCCATTCAGATAATATATATGTTCTTGTTTGATCACTCATAAATTTCCAATTTACTCTTAGCTTTTGTTTCCACTGGTTCTATCCAATTTTGAACCAAAATCTTTCTTATTCTATTTGTACGGATAATTTAAATTTTAATATTCATTGATTTTCACCTTTACTTCCAAATTTTCCCACTCACTAATTTACATTATAAGAAATGTAAGGAGAATTTCACCAGTAGAACCAACATGTGGAACCATTGAATCCTTCCTGTTCTTGCTGGCTGTTGCACCTAGAGCTACTGAGGGATCTCCAACAGCTTTCTGGTTTCAGCCGGTGCCTATTTTCTGCATCACTAATGGGAGGAAATGTCTGAAGAATTTATTTGTTCAAAAGGGAAATTCACATCGACTCAGGTGCTGATTCAACTGTAGAGCATCTAATTTCCAATTCATTTATTCAAAAAAGTTTTTTCTACAAGATGTCTACTTGAGTCAAGAACATATAGCACTTAAGTTGTCACTTATAGTCTCACGATTCCAATCTATCCTTCTTTCCATGCCTGAACCAAAAGCAAAGGAAAGTAACCACATTTGGATAACTGCCAGTCTCTGAACTCTCTCCAGGGGTTCTCACTTGTGAAGCTTTATTCATCTCTCCCCCTACTCAGATAGCTCTCTCCTATTTCATCTGAGAGTTTACCTATGGAATTTAGTCACTACGCTTTCCCAGAGATCTTTCTGGCAACCATACCAGAAAGAGCTCCTTCTTCCTTCCAGTTACTGTAGCTCTAAATTGTCTTCCAAACACTTTTAATGATAGTTTTATTTATACATAGATCCAGAAAAACACGTAGAGCAAATGTTTAACAGATGAATTTAAGGTGACAAAAAAAACACATTCTATGTACTCTATCCTAATCCCAGCTACCTCCCGACTGCTGTAAGTTTTTTTCTGTCTAAATCCTTTCCCACATTCTAGTGAATAGTCTAATGTAAATGCATTCTGTCACTATTGAGAGAACAAGAACTTTCAAGAGCTTTTTATTTTAAAAACCCATTGTAGTCCTGTGCCTCTATGATAGGTTTAGATGCTATTAATTGCTATGAAATAAAGAAATAAGATAATGTGGCAGGGAAAATTGAATGTTGGGCCAGGTACTAAAAAGGCATTAGCAACTTTAATATGTACCCTAGCCAAATTTTGCATAGACAATATTTTATCTAAATTCTGAAAGAGGAAACATAGTTAGCAATGAGAAGGAATAGAGGAAGAGTGAAACAGAGGGAAATAAAAGACCCTGAGGTGATAAAGAATATGACAAGCTTGAACAAGAAAAGGGAGGTTAATGTTACTAGAATGTAGATTATTTTTATTTGTGTTGACACTACTAGGGTTGAAACTCAAGGCTTTAAACTAACTCTTCTTGACTACTCAGCTGTCATACTATCACTTGAGCCAAACTTCTAGCATAGATTTTTATTGGCAATTTTAGAGATGAAGCTATTTTGGCTTTTCTGCTCAGGGTATCTTTAAGCCAAAATCCTCCAGGTCTCAAGCTTCTGAAGAGCTAGAATCATAGGCATAAGTCACCAGTGCCAAACTACATTTGAATTTATTACCAATGTAATGCGAAGCCATTTAGGCACTGAAGTCCTGATCTTGTTTTTAAAAATGTCCTTCATCCAAATCTTGACAGCATATATTCCTAGATATGGATTTCCTTCCTGCAAGTTCCAATTCTAATGAGAAGATTCATCTTTACCTCTGACATATGAAACAAAGAACAAAGCTAAGTTCCCTCCAGTGGTTGACTCGGCTTCCTTATTTCCATCACAAGCCCTTCTTCTTGCAGCAATCCCAGACCACCTTCGTCATTCCAAATGCTACTCAGTCCTAAGCTAAAACAGCACCAAGTTAGGTATGCTTCTCTCCGATTCCTCAGATTTGTCAACTGAAAGATGATGTCATTCACATTCAACAACTTGTCTCTAGCAAAAATGTTCAAACTCTTCACGTGGTGCTTAAGATTCATCTTCTATTTAAACCTTTGCTTTTATGACTCTATTAGCCAAATCTACTTTAGAACCCCTTGGTTTTCATATACTTTTTACTCTACCAAAAAGTGTATTCTTCCTTTGTTACTACCTCACACTTCTAGACCAAACTCATCACAGGCCAATCCCTCTGTGAAGATATAACTGACCATCCCCCAAATCCCCTCCTCTCAGTTCTCTCTTCATAGGAATTTTTCTCTGTTACCAATCAGTTTCCATTTATTAATTTCTACCTCATAGCATCACTTCCTTTTCATGAGTATGTTTCATGCAAGGGAAAAGAGGGAAGAAAGCTTGACTCTCTCCAGAACCAAGCATTGGAAGATGTTTAATGCTTTTGGGCACTTACAATATATTTGATTTTTCTCTTGATCATTTATAAACAACCAGAAATAAATATGTAGTTTGTGTCAGTTACTACAGCACTTGCTGAGCAAGAATTAGGCCCTGGGTTCAATACTCAAATTCACAGGAACTATGGAAGAAAGGAAGAGAAGAAGGAGGGGGAATGGAGAGGAAGGGAGGAAAGAAGGGAATCAGAGATTAGACATTATTATCTATTACCTCTGTCTCTTTACCAAACTCTTTGAAAACAAATCCTACACTCTTCCATTAGTTCAGATTCATAGAATAAGCACATTTTCATCAATGCAGTACTTTTTAACTTTTCTGTTTAGTATATTAAAGAAGACAGTTTCCGTGTACAACATGACCTTTCCACAGCCCTTCTCAATGCCCATGAAGCTTTAGGAAATCTGCATTCAAACTAAGCCACAGGATTTCTGCCTAGGTAACAACTATTTCCTCTTCAGTAATTTCCACCCAGTCAGCTTTCAAGGCATATCCAAATTCACAAATGAAAAGAAAGTTACGTTTTCTGTCCTGTATGCATTGTGTCTCAAATTCTTTCTCATATCCACTTCCTTGCAAATTTCACCAAGTGGCACTTTTTTTCCTCAACAGCCTGACTTTATTTCTTTTTCATAGATACTAAGGTTTGAACTCAAAGCTTCTTGCTTACTAGGCTGGCACTTGGGGCAAACCCAAATCTTAAAGAGGCATTTTCTGTGCACATCCAGAACAAAGTAGATATTAGGAAGAAAGTTCTGAAATAACTCTTCAGCTGCATTGAAAGTATTTTAAGAGATGACCTAGAGACCTTGAACAGTAGTAAAATTAGTGACCACATGTTTGAGCTCCTCTTTTAATATGCCATCTAGAACACCCACTGGATGGAGTAGTACAAGAATTCTAAAACCCAACCTTGTCCCATTACAGCTTATAAACATGAGCAAGTTGCTCTAGCGCGGTCTAGTTTCCTCACCTGTGAAAATGATGTTTCAGTTTCCTTGGTGTGCTGGAACATAGGATGTACCAAACAAATGATGGTCCTTAGAAAGGCTCTCCTTTTCATGTGCCCTAAGGTAAAGAACTAGGCTCAGCTCCACTTTAATAGCACAAAATGCTCCAATGTTCGGTCTTCTTTCATGGATTATGTCTGCTATTATGTTACTTGTCTTGGGTTTATTTTTTTCCTTTCCTTTTTTGTAGGTCTTCTGATGCTTTCACTCATTGGCTTGCCCTCTACCAAGTAAGCCATGCCTCCATCTCTTTGTTTTGAGTTTATAAAGCAATGGTTCTTAGTAATCAACCATAAAGAAAATAAGTTTGAGTGCTTTCATCCCCATAATAAGATCTTTCATTCCCATATTATTAAACTCGGCCTAATTCTAGTCCCAGACAGTACATACGATATGGAGTTCATATTTTCATACTTTTATTTTGAATACTACTTCTGAAGTTCACCCACAAAGTGGCATGTGAGAAGTCCATTCTTTTTCATTAATGCATATTACCCTATTGTATGAACCACTTTGTCTACCCCCTCCACAGGATGATAAATATTCAATTCTAAATGCTCACATACACAGACATTCATAAGATTTGAAGGGCATGTGTTTGCATCTTTGGGGGTTAGTAAATAAAGTGCTCTGTTAGAGCTCCTAGTGATTTCATATTTAACTTCTTGAGTAACTTACAAACAAATTTTTCCAAGTGGCTCCAGGATATGTATGCCCACAGCACTGTAGGAGGGTTCACAGTTTCCATCTTTCAAGAGCACCTTATTGTGTCTGTCTCACTGGCCACAGCCATTCCCATGGATGTAAAATGGGAACTTGTTGAAGTCTGGATTTACATCTTCCTGACAAAACAATGAGGGGCAGTACAGAACGTTGGGAAATTTTAAGCTCCTTAGTTACAAACTAGGAGAGGAGTAGATAGGTAAATACCATGTTTTTGTCAATTCTTAAAAAATTATCAACAATTCAGATTGCGTATTCTTTGCTCCTTTACCCAATGCTTTTTTTTCTATAGGAAGCAAACAAAAAAGAAAAAGAAAAATATAACTACATTTATAACCGAAGTTTTACAAAGAAAAGGAAAGAAAAAATATAACTACATGTATAAAAAGAAGTTTACTGATCAATCAAGAAAAAAGATATGTGTTTGTCACCACACAGAACAATTTTTTATTTTATATTTCTTCTTGCTTTCTGTGGGTAGAATCTTGCAGATACTTGGAGTTCCATAGATATCTCAGTAAAGGAAAGGAAAAATGAGTAAGGAAAGATGCTATAATCTTAAGATATATCTGAATACAAGGCTGGAATGGGCTTACATGCATTATGATAGAAAATTAAGCTGTGGCTTTCTCATTCAATAGGTGAACAGAATCATTTCCTCTTATTTCTAAATTGAATGTGTACTCACTACACCCACTTGTGCTCTCCAAGAGAAATGTTCTATCATCCTTTAATTGTGTCACCTCAACACCATTAACATCGACCTTTCTGCCTCATTTTCTCCAGAACCTGCTCACTGGTATAGTAAATAACAAAATAACTGAAGCCCTAAAGCCATTATCTTGTTTCAGAACCACCTCCACCTCAACTGGATTATTTTTGTCTCCTCCTAAGCCTTGAACTCAATGCCTGGATGTTATCTATCCCTTTGCTTAAAGCCATCTACAACTTGAGTCACGGCTCCACTTCTAGATTGTGTTGGTAGTTAATTGGAGATAAGAATCTCATAGACTTCCTCCACCTCTCCCCCCCACCCTGACCCCACCTAGGGTTAGCTTTGAAGCACAATCCTCAGATGTCAACCTCCTGAATAGCTAGGATTATAGATTTGAGCCACCAAAGCCTGATTTAGGCTATATTATTAAGACACATTAGTACGACACACTGGCCCTAATATACTTTAAGTATAAGTAAGTAGTCAAGCACCTGGCCAAATTGCATTTCTCTGGTTTCTACTGATGTAATCCTTGATATACAAGGCCTTTTTCAGCCTACAGCAATATACAAAGGGGAGACCCAAGGGAACAGCCTATAAATAACTACTACTCATGTGGGTAGAATATCTGAATACTTCCCAGCATTCCATAGTCAAGTTCTCATCCTCCCTCCCTTGATTGTTATGGCATTGACTCTGTTGACAACTATCCCCCTTCTCATAGAACTAAACAAGGACTTGAATCAAAAATAAACTATGACGCAGAAGTGCTGGAGTAAAACTCCTGCACTTTCTGTGGTAGTTAAACTGAGACTTAACAATGGATCCAGTAAACCTATTGACACTTCTGTTCTTGAGCAAGGTAATCCAGACTGGAAGATGATTCACTTTCACATGCACATTCACAAGCATTAACACAGCTAATTCACCTCCCACCTATCATGAGCTTACAATTTCTTTTTTTTTTTTTTTTGCCAGTCCTGGGCTTGAGCTCAGGGCTTGAGCACTGTCCTTGGACTTTCTCAAGGCTAGAGCTCTACCACTTGAGCCTCAGCACCACTTCCGGCTTTTTACTACGTATGTAGGGTACTGAGGAATCGAACCCAGGTCTTTGTGCATGCTAGGCAAACACTCTACCACTAGGCCAAACTCCCGGCCCCGAGCTTACAATTTCTTAAGAGCAATTGCAAATTAAATAGTAGCAGACGGTGTGTCTGTTCAGAACTACAAGTTCTGTACAGATTCTAGACTGTGTAATGTTACTAACAGTCTAGTGTAATGCTATATAAAAAATATGTTTCCACCTACTCTTAATTTGTCAGATTTATTATTAATTCTTTAAGAATGTCCTCTAAATCTTTTTTCACAACAAATTTGATCATGGATATGAATAGCATTTCAGTTTTTCCATTGTGGAAATATCCTAAGAGACTTTGTGAAAAATCAAATAACATAGAAATCTGGTGAGGTTTCAATCATATTTGTTGTGATGCAAATATCATAGAGCAAAAATTATATGCATAAACCTACTTACTTAAGTATTAGGTAAACTTGAAATATAGTTTTACATTTTTGCAGACATTCCAGATGGCAAAACACCTAGAATTCCTTAAATAATCTTTCATCATGGTATAAACAGTTTTTGCTGGCATTCCAGAAGCCCACACATTTTTATTAGCATATGCCTCCCTTGTCATATTTTAACAGTCCCTAATAATAACTGAAACACTTAGTGCATAAATAGCATTGATAAACTGAGCCAAACAAATAATATGGACCAAGTTATGGTGCTGTGGCAAGAAGCCTGGAGAATGGGCAGTTTATATCATTTCTAGCCTTGCTTTAGCACTAACCATGTGACCATAACCAATTTTCTCATCTTTCTGGGCCTCTGTTACTAATCTTTCCATTCAGGGGTATCACGTGCAAAGTTTCCTAAGAGCAGGGCTCAGGGGGAGATCTTAAATTGTTGAACATGTTATGTGAGAAGTGAATAAGGACTGAATAAACCCAGAGAAGGAAGAGAAACTAATGGAAGGTAAGGTATGCTATTCAGCTGGCCATGTTTGGACTGTTGGTGTAAACTCTGAATGTTCTTATGAGACCCCATGAAATGTGTTTTGGAAAAGTCCACCAGCAGTAAAGAGCAGGAAGCATCTCCTCAGCCAGTCAATTGGCCATCGGGTTGCTCAAGCCAGCCCGTTATGTGCTCTTGACAAGAATGCCCAGCAATGGCCGGGAGTTTGGCCTAGTGGTTAAAGTGCTTGCCTAACATGCATGAAGACCCGGGTTTGATTCCTTGGTACCACATATAGAAAAAAGCCGGAAGTGGTGCTGAGGCTCAAGTGGTAGAGCTCTAGCCTTGAGAAAGTCCAAGGACAGTGCTCAGGCCCTGAGCTCAAGCCCAGGACTGGCAAAAAAAAAAAAAAAAGAATTCCCAGCAAGATCCTGTAAATGTCTACCCCCTTATCTCACAGACAGCAGGTGAGAAAAGCAGAGCGATGGACAGAAATTTGAAAGAATGTGCTTGCTGTTAAGTTGTCCCTAAAGGAGGTGAGGCAAAGCCTGAGCCGTGATTCACTCCATAGTAGTAGAGTAGAAGAGAAGCCCATGAATGTGAACAAGTGTCTACCTTTCAACTGAGCCAGGTGACCCTGGCTGAGATCTGAGGATCAGAGTTCAAAGCCAGCCCAGGCAGGACAGTCCATGAGACTCTTACCTCCAATACACTACCAAAAACAAAACAAAACAAAAAAAAAGCACAAGTGGCCGAGCACTACTCCTGGGGGGAAGTGGGAAATACCTCAGGAACAGCATCTAGGCCCCGAGTTCAAGCCCCAGGAACAACATAAAGAAAAAATATCTTTTCTAGATCTTTTATAACTATCCCCTGTTTAGATTCTATGAAATAAGTCATTCTGTTCACATTGTTAGAGATTTCAGTGATCTATAATTTATGCCACAGAGAAGCCTCATTAGTAGATCTTGTGATCTCCATTCGAGATGAAGCCAGACTAGCAGGGTTTCAATTTTCCAGAGATATGCTTCTTCAGCCTTCCCCTGGTTGATGCTGAGTCAGATAATCCTTCGTTGGGCATGTGGGGAACTGTCCTTTGCAATCTAAGACATTTAGCTGTTTCCTTGGCTTGCATCCATGAGAAACCAGTAGTAACATTCTTCCAGTGATCAGAGAATCAAGGTCTCCTGCCAAATGTTCTCTAGCATAGAAAATCACCCTCCAAGTGAGAACCACCAACCAACTTAATCACCATGGCAGGAAGTGGCGAAAGTGCAATTTGAATCCAGGAATAAGTGACTCTAAAGTTCACTTCAAGCGCAGAGGAAGCAGTACCTTCTAATGTCTCAGATTAACTGGCCATGATGCTGTAAAAAAATAAAGTGGAAACCAATGTTGTAGTTCTAGGATTTCCCAGAAGAGCTGATAAGTGGGAAATGATCAAAAGTAATTGGACAAAGGGGTCACAAACTATTAGAATAAGCCCATAATGGGCCCTAAGAAATTAGCAACAAGAAATGTTGGGAACAGAGAAGCCGACAGAAAAATGGACTAACCAACCATACCAGGAATATCAAGGGCTATCTCACAGGTCCTCCTCTTACATTTTAGGGATATAAAAAAAATTCCATTTCAGGGCCAGGAGTTTGCCCTAGTGGTAAAGTGCTTGCCTAGCATGCTTAGCACTCTGGGTTCGATTCCTCTGTACCGCATACATAGAAAAAAGCCAGAAGTGGTACTGTGGCTCAAGCAGTAGAGCGCTGGCCTTGAGAAAAGCCCAAGGATGGTGCTCAGGCCCTGAGTTCAAGCCCCAGGAGTGGCAAAAAAAATTCTATTTCATCTGTTTCCTTTCTTCCCTTTTCCCTCCCTCCATCCCTCCTTTCCTTCCTTTCTTCCTTCCTCTTTTCCTTCCCTCCTTTCCTTCCTTCCTTCTTTCCCTAGTTGTTTCTAGAATTTCCATATGATAAATACATTTTCATTAGGAAAATAGTCATAAACTAATCTTACCCAGACTTTATAGGGCATGACTGACTCAGCTCCCTCTGTGGGAAACTGAGCAAAATCTAGAGGTCCAGTGCAGCTGTTTGGCTGTAGGAAATGCAAGTACCTACCTGAAGTAACAAAAGAAATTGATGCTATTGGATAGAAAAGAGGCAAAGCTCAAACCTTAGCGAAAGCTCCTATGACTATCAAGACTCCAAGTGTCAAAGACAAGAAGGAGAGTTAACAGTCTCATCTCAAGAGATGGCAGCAGATGGAACCGAAATTATCTTGAACCACAGCTGGTGTTTGATACTTACTTCTCCATGAAGGCAGGTTTTGTTTGTGGTACACAGGAAAACCCCACCTGGTACTAACACTATAACTGCATTACAAAATATAGGCTTTTTGAAGTCTGTACACAACTACCTCAGATTTTTGCCAAACACTTTCCCTCTCTTGCTCATGCTCAAGTAAACACTTGCACAAATTCCAAGTACCATGCCAAAATCTGATGAATAATCTTTAGTTGGGTGATTATGATTCCTACCTATAATTGAAGCTCCTCAGGGGCTGAGGTCTGAAGGATTAGGGTTTGAAACCAGCCCAGGGAAGAAAGTTTGAGAGATTGCATCTCATCTCCAACTAACTAGAAAAAAACATAATTAATATTAATATTAATAATAGAGGTGTGGCTTGAGCAGTAGAGCTGAACAAACATGATGGCCTGAATCCAAACCTGGGAATCAGAGTAAAAAAAAAATAATAATCTCTGAAGTTAGATTCAGGTTTATACATTTTTCAAAGTTTATTTTTCTCAATAATTAGCAAAAACAATTGAAGTTCAAAGGCTCTGGCCCATTTCTTTGTCAAAGCCTTCCCATGACCAAAGTTTCATAGGATAATTTCATCAATAGCATGACCTAATTTGTGCCAACAATATTATTTAAACAAATTATTTTATTAGCTATTGTGAGCTGAAAGGAGTAATATTTAAACATCACATTTTTTCATTGCCCCATTCATAAGGAAATAGAAAGACTTGGAAAAAATTATATTAAGTGAAACAAGACAGACCCAACAAAACATAGGCTGCATGGTTTTCCTCATTTCTAAATGTGCCACTATGTACTATAAGATAGATTGAAACCTTTTATACCAGTCATTTGCTGCTTTTCAGGTGTCTCAAGGACTTAGCTAATCTTCAAAAAGCAAAAAGTACATGCTTTGGGAAAGAAGTTTTAACACAGCAAACAATGAGTCTGTGTGAGTATAAAGAATAAGACCCCCCCCAAAAAAAAAAAGATCTCAGAAGAAAAGAACTGAATAAAATCCAACGAAGGAGGTTTTTTATTATACTGTTTGCAGTTATTTCCTCCCCAGCTTCCCTTTGGCTTATTCCCTTTTGCCTCTGCTGTCTTGTGTGTAAATTTATCTGCCTAGGGGAGGAGAAGAGGAAGCACAGGAAAGGTTGGACAAGGATGAGCCAAGTCAGCAGTGACAGTCAGAAGTCACTATGTTGGAAATGAACTTCACAACTTGTAAGGAATTGGGGAGAGAAAGGGAAAACTGGGAGAAAATGAGGGAAGTAGTAACATTGTTCAAAAGAAATGTACTCATTTGGCCGGGCGAAGTGGCTCACGTCCGGCTACTCAGGAGACTCAGATCTGAGCATGATTTAAGAATGATGACATAATGTTCCCATTCTATCCATTAGGATTCAGATAATCAAAGATTTGATTAAATTCTGAAACATTAAAATCCAAAATCATAGGTGAAAAAATTATAAAGAATTTGGAAAGTCATAACCAAACATAGTCTTAGAAAAGTCTTTAAGTTTCCTTAGTGAATAAAAGAAGAGATGCAAGTCTATTTCAGGAAAAGCCAGGTTGACATGTTAAAGGGAAAAGAAAAAACATAAATCCAGTATAATATTGACTCAGTTTGCCTTCTCTAGGAATCAGTACATGGATTTATTATTGCTTAACTAAAGATCAGTAGCGATTTATGCAATGTTTCTATAACTCAATCTTTATAAAAGTACAAAATGAGTATTCAGAGGAAGTCCACACAATATAACAAGAATTATATATAATTTCTTTTTCAGTTAATACAAGAATGTTTATATGTACCAAAATACTTAAAGAACTATAGCAGGGCATCAAGACTATACCTGTAATACTACCTACTCAGGGAGCTAAAATTTGAGGATTGAGGTTTGAGGCCAGCCAGGGCTAGAGACTTTTACCTTCTATTAACCAGCACAAAACCAGAAGTGGATCTGTAGCTCATCATTCTTGAGTGAAAAAGCTAAGGGAGAGTGATCAGGCCCAGTTCAAGTCCCCGTACACACACACACACACACACACACACACACACACACACACACACACACACATACATCAAAGATATTGAATTAAAATCTGAAGTGAATTTCCAATATTTTTCATTCAACAAACCCTGGAGTAGGTATAGGCCAGATAGTTTTTAGATGTGGAGGCTAGCAGTTAAGACAGACCATACTTCATGCCCCCACATGAAATCAGGCAGCGACCATAGGAAATAAATTAAGGAACCATTTAGATTACAATGAGACTTTGGCAAAGAGGAAGATAGGAAAGAAGATGGGTAGATAGACTATGGTGACAATTCTAAATAAACAGAAAGGATAGACCTCAATGAAAGCAAAAATTGAATAGAGGCCTGTGAAAGTGGTGGAAAAGCCATTAGGAGAGATGGGGAAACCTTTCTTCCCAGAAGAATAAAAAATAAACACATGCCAAAGGCAATACACTGTTAGATTGTTTGAAGACAAGCAAGAAAACCAGTGTGGCAGGACCAGAGTAGGCAAAATGTTATGCAAAGGAAGAATCTAAGGTCCCACAGAGTGGCCTCATATCAAGATCTTGTATTTCTGGGAAGAAGATGGAGCCATTGGATGGCTTTGAGAAGAATGGCAAAATGCTTTCACAGGACCATTCTCTGTCTCTATTGAGAAAAATGAGAACAAAGATCAGGATTGACAAAGCAACCAAAGGAACCATCGGGAGACTACTACCCTAATCCGGAGAGCAAAGCGCTAGTGGTGGTGTAGATATTATAGCTCAGAAAGGATTTTTGCTTCTCTTTGCTATTGTTGTTCTTGTTGTTTTGATGGTATAACCAGTGTGACATGCTAAATGATACGGAAGTGGAAGTGGGAAACAGAAACATGAATGATTTCAAGACTTGGGCTTGAGCAGCCAAAGACTGGAAGAGGTGATTGAACTTGCTTAGCCAATTGCTATCAAAGTTCTTTCAAGCTTGCTTTCTATCAAGTGTCAAGATTAAAACAGTGTAGTCTTTCTCAATTCATCATTAATTCCTTTTTACTGTTTTAGCTTTGCTACAGGATAGTTTGTAAGTAGAATTGACTTTTTGATATACTGCTTTAGCATGAGTTTCCTAGAGAGTAGGTAAACTTGTTACCATTTCATTAAAAGGCTAAGTTAGGTCAAGCCACAGAGGACTACTGTGATTCAAGGAATGAAGAGAATGATAGTGTGGAAATTGTTCAGGGCTGCTTTGCCTGTGGATACATGCCAAACCAGCAAGCAAGAAGGGCAGAGGACCAACAGAAAATAGGCCTCTGTATAAATATGTGCAATCCTCAAGTGCAGCTGAATTTTCACAGACCAAAGTTCAGTGGTTGAAGATACCATGCAAAGTCTACAGTGTGACAGACAAGGGATGAAATCAGGATCCATCCACTTTTTTGCCAGGATGCTGGAGTAGGCTCAGGACAGTCCATGAGACTCTTAGTTCCAAATATCCACCAAAACCCAGAAATGGAGCTGTGGCTCAACGGGTAGAGTGCTGGATCAGGGCCAATGCCCAGGTCCTGAATACAAGCCCAGGACCAACACACACACACACACACACACACACACACACACACACACACACACACACACACATGCAAATATTATCACTTATTTGTAGAAGCCAAACCTAAAGTACATATAGATTTACAAACATATATTGGCATAAATATATATATATACCTAAATACATAAAACATGATTTCAATTTTCAGATTTTAGGAAGAGAGGAGGAGATGGGAGCGAAAGATGAGGGTAAATAATTTGGAATACATTGCAACTCTATTTGAAGACAGCATAAGGAATTCATGAAATCTGTTGATCAATAGGGGATTGGATGGGCAAAGTGAAAGTAATGAGAGGGTTATTCTGGTTGAAATACAGTAAGTAATGCACATCTGAAATTCCAAGGTGAAAGCCTTAGATACAACTTATATACACACACATGCACAAAGAATGACAAGAAAGAAAAATCGGACTCTCTTACAGAAGATGAGTAGGTATCCTGAGGAAAGAGAGGGGCAAGTGGAGAGGGTGAATGAGGACACAAAAATGGAAGAGAGGAAGCTTACAAGAGACACAGTGAAACATCTTTCTAAGATCTTTCAGAAGGTAAATACAAGAACAGACATAGCTCTGTAATATGTTGTATATGGTAAAGTGAATATAATGTTGATTGAAAAGACCTTTATTATCTCAAAAACTACACAAAAAGTACACACAGATCTTCCTCCCCATTGACAACACTGTGGATGCTGAGTTCACTTAATCGAGTTTCCTAGAGAGCTACACTACAGTTTCTACTCCCTTTGGAACCTCCATCCATGTCTCCCAACCAAATATCTATCCTAGCAGAGACCCCACTTTCTTTATTGTGAAAGATTCAAAACAACCCAAGAAATAGGATCCCCACATCTGTATCCTCCTATCTTCTCCTAGAACCAGTGATAAGAAACTACCAAGCTTCTAGTTAAATCAGTTCTTCTTTTTGCCTACTAGCAATTCTTTTCTTTGTATCCCTGATCACTTTTCACTGTGTTCTTTTTGTGTTTGAGAAGAAGTGCTTTTCTCTCTTCGACTAACTACCATCCTCTTTCCTCTACTCTTTACAGCAAACTGCCATTAGGGGTTGTTGGGGCCTACTGTTTCTTACTTCTCTACCATGGAGCTGTTCTGCTCAAGGTCATCATTATTGCTCAGTTCCCTATTCATCTATGGAAGGACTGACATCTTCACCTGGCTTTGGGAATATCATGTTCTCTTGATTTTTACAGTGATCATTTCATATTGGAGTATTGAATCTTTCATCTTCTTCAATCAACCCACATTCTCTCATGAAAGAAAACACAATTTACCTATTGTGTTTGCTCCCATAATTTCAAATACCTTCTATAAAGTCCAGATTTGTATCCCTAACAAAGATATCTCATATGTTATAGATTTGTTCATGCTGGTATGTCTTCAACATCTCTAGCTGAAGACTTCCATAATATCTCAAACTCAATATGTCAAAAGCCAACTTGTTGAAACAAGCTTGATGTGATAGCCACAATATCATTTACATTCCTTCAGTCCTGCTTAGCATCTTGCTTATACTTGACCCCTTTTTCTCACACATCGAATTTCCCAAAAACTTCCACATCAGAAAATCCTTTTTCTTCTACCGTCTGAAGACATTCATAATAAAATTAGCTCCCCTCACTTCTTCTTCCAAACCTCTGTTCTGTTTGTCGCCTAACAAGTCTTTCTTTTCTTTTTTCATTCCTACTAGATATTTCCTAATGATGGCAGCGACCCACCAAAATCATAAATCAGACATTACTCTCTCATCTCCTTCAGATATGTTCTCTTTCTTTTTTGCCAGTTCTGGGACCTGGACTCAGGGCCTCGGCACTGTTCCTGGGCTTTCTCAAAGCTATCATTCTACCACTTGAGCCACAGCACCATTTCTGGCTTTTTTCTGTGTATGTGGAACCAAGGAATCAAACCCAGGGCTTCGTGCATTCTCGACAAGCACACTATCACTAGGCCACTCTCCCAGCCTCAAATATATTCTTAAATCTTAATTTGTCAATGAGTTATGCCAAACCACTATATTTTATATTACAACCCACCCCCCATTTCATATTCTGTTTCTGCCTACCACCTGCCACATACTGTATGTCTTCTTTTGGTGCTTTATGTTTGCCTTCTCTAACAAGTATATTTAAAAGAACAGGAGATTTTGCCTGTTTTGTTCACCAGTGTATCCTAAAAGCCTAGAAATAATTTCTTCTGCATATTAGCTAATGAAAGTTAATAAATAAGTTAATAAATAAGGAATAATAAATAAGGAATTTCAGGACAGTACTCACATACTATTCACTGACATTTATGAAATGCCTACCATGTACCAGACACTCTACTGGATGACTTACGAAGTTTACATACCATGATCGGTACCATGATCTCCATACATACCATGGTCTCTTACAGATGTGAAACAACGCATGTAGGAAGCTGGTAGGGATTGGAGCAGATCTGTCTTTCTAACCCTACTTTCTTTGTGCAACACATGCTGTTTCTACTTTCAATGTATTGGCTTAGCATCCTTTTTTGGAAATGCAGAGTGTAACGAAACCAAAAGTCACTGCGTTTATTTTCATCTCTTGCCTGCCTCCTTTTTCCACTACAAAGCCACACACCATCTGCTGAGTACACCCCCATATGTCAGAGACAGAGGTACCAGTCTAGAATGTGCCATAGTATTAAAGTCAGAAGGAAGTAAGAGCTAAATATTACATCAGAAAGATGACTATCTAACACAGGATCTCATTAGTGAAGCTCAAAAAATTAGCACATCTTTATCAGTAAAAAGGGCTTTATTTCTCCAGATGAGGCAGGTGTATTTTGTCAACATTTATAATTTCAAAAAGAAATTCTTTTCATGACTGAAGGCCCAAGGAGATTGCAAATTTAAAGATTTAAAATATTTAATCTATTATAAAAAAATCTTTAAAATATTTACTTATATCACTAAATACACTGTCACTCACAATGTATACTTAGAAATAAAATGTGATTAAAAATAAAATAATAGTAAACTCATTTTTAAGGACTCATCAATGTTAGATAAAAATCATTTGTGGTGAAAGCCAGATCTTACCTCATTATTCTAATCTTGTACAGTAACAATTTGAAAAGACCTAAAACACAGGTTTTAGGATTTTAATATATTCAAAATGATAACTTTAAAAGTTTTTTTGCTAACTTGTCAAACTGGGGTTTCATATAAGCAAAATTGTGATGAAAATTGTGTACATATACATAATCATAAGAAATGAAGGCATGAGTATAAACTGTTTCCTGAAATATTTTAATTTTATCATATTTTACATATTAGTATATGGCCCTGGCTATTTTACCAAAACCTAACCAGAAGATAAAATGAAATAAACTTTTAGAGTTTTTATATCAAGAGCCCACAAACCTAAACATTATTTAGTATCATTCTGACTTTAATCTCTTTTTTTTTTTTTTGGTAGGTTCTGGTGGTTGAACTCTAGGCCTGGGCGTTGACCCTGAGCTCTACCCCTTGAGCTATAGTGCCACTTCCTGACTTTTTTTATTAAATAAACTTTATTTTTATTTTAGTCACTATATTACAATATGTAAATTGAAACCTTTATGTGAATATAGTTTTAAAGATGAATATTTTAATTCATTATAGTCAATGTACATCATGTGAAAGTTGATGAAAGAAATAACTCAAGGGAAATAACATGGGAGAATAATGGAAGAGATGACATTGATGAAGACACATTATATTTATAACTGACTCATGGAATTGTAACCTCTTTGTACAACTGTAAAAGGAGAGGGAGTTCAGATGAGCAGAGAAAGTTTATGAATCTACATTAAAATGTTTGAAAATTTTGTTACTAATGTGAATAAACCCCTGAGTATCAGACAGAAGACTGATAGAATCAGTGGAGAATGGAAGTGCCACCTTGGTTTTGTCTTTGGTTCTTGAAAATATTCAGTCAACAATTTCTACTATTAATTAATTACTATTAACGATAAGTCTACATATTGTCTAGTAAGTTTTTCTATTCACAAAAGCATTCAATCACTGATTAAGACAATGATGCCAGACATAGTGTTTGGAACTGCAGTACATTGGTGGGATTATTTTGTGGAGCAATTTTAAAAGACAAAGAGAAATTTAAAATGCAGTTTGGACTATAGACAAAAATGCACAAATATTTTGCCAAATATATGGAAAATAAGTCCTGCCAAGAGACAAAAAAAATCAATGATGAAGTGAGGAAAAGTGTGGTTTTCTTTAAAGAAGTGTAGGGATGACCCAGGCACCAGTGACTCACACCTGTAATCCTAGCTACTAAGGAGGCTAAGATCCGAGGATCATGATTCAACACAAGTCCAGGAAGGAAAGTCCACAAAACTCTTATCTCCAACTAACCACAAGCAAACTAGAAGTTGTGCTATGGATCAAAGTGGAAGAACAAATAACCTTGACCATAAAAAGCTCAGGGATAATTCTTACTACCTTATTTCAAGTCCTACAATTGATCAACCCCCCAAAAAAAGTACAGGATGTACACAATGACAAAAATAGAATTAAAAAGTCTAAATTTAGTCTTTGTTTTCTTTCAATGAACTTTAAATGAGATTAAAAGACAGACTATTGAATATTGAAAACTATAATTATAATTCAAAATTACCTTATGCATGTGGTATATGTATACCTAAGTAATACACAGCAACAAGACCCAAGCTTTTGGATATTTATTTGAACCAATGAGAAAGTACAATAACACAGAAAATAATAGGGAAAAAAATTTAAATTCCAGAAGGGAACAGAGCTAAATAGCTCTTCTATTTGCTGCAAATATATGTATTTATTTGTTTGTTTATTTATTTATTTATATATTCAACTTGACTTATTTAAGTCAGCTCTACTTCTAGTCACATGGACTAGGCTGGCTTTGAACCAAGATCATCCTATTTATATGTAGCTGGAATTATAAGCATGTAACACTACACCTAACAAGGATTTACTAAATTATATGTGCCCTAAATTGCAAAATTTACCAAATTGCAGGAACATATTTACAGAGAGGTTAGTATGGTAAATTTAGTCTTTTGTCCATAGGATAGGCAGGTGTGTGTGTGTAACTGTTTCTCCTGAATGTTCTATTGAGCCTTACAATGAAATTAAACTGGTTTTTATAGCAAGGATAACTATAAATAGTTATTTGCTTTCCAATAAAGTGGGAAGGAAATATTCAGTGCCCTTCCAATGTCTTTATATTCTATATGCCAGTTCAAAAATTATTTCAGTAGTTAAAACTGCCACAAACTAGGATGGGACTCTAGAGATATGTTTTCATAGCTAGAAAATTATCTTAGAATGATTGTTAGCTCTATCATTATCTATATTTTACATGGCAATTTAGGTGGAATTAAAGATTTACTTCACAGTGCATTTTATTTTCCATTTTGTCTAACTAACTAAAGGTAAGTGGGTTAATATTAGCCTGAAGTTTGCATAGCTAAGATACTGAGTATCAATCAAACATTTCCTTGTTCATGGAGATAAGCTCACAGACCCACTGCTAAGAGCTCATACTTGAAACTGAAGTCACAGACTTTTCAAAGGGTGCATTTTTAAAAGCCTGTTTTGAAGTGGGTTTTTATCTCTTGAATATTTCTCTACTGATCTGAAAGCTCCCAACTTTTACATTTTAAGAACAAGAACAAAAGGAACAAGGTAGAATCATTTGATTTAAAATGTCTTCTGCCACAGCTCCCATGTAGTCTCTCCAAACCTGGCCACACACAGACTCAGAAACCTGCAACACTGCTTCCCTGCTACTCTCTGGCTTTCTAATCCTCAACAAGGGGCTTGCAGAGCTGGGTGGGAGGAAAAAGAAAGTATCTATCGATGTTATCAATCTTTTGTAAGAAAGGAATACATGCATATATATCATAAAACAATAAATCCAGCTGGGCATCAGTGGCTCACACCTGTAATTCTAACAACCTTAGGGGGCTGAGATCTGAGAATCAAGGTTTAAAGCTGTTCCTGCCCAGGCAGGAAATTCTGAGACTCTTATTTTCAATTAATCCATCACCAAAATAATGGCAGTGGAGCTGGGGCTCATGTAAGCAAAATGAGCTTAGAGATAGTACCAAAGCCCTGAGCTCAAGCACCAGTACTGACACAAGAACAACAATAAAAATAATATCAAAATATGGTTCATAAGTTTGTGAAGTCTTTAATGCATATATTGATCATATGACATAAAAAATCTATGAAATATTTAACTCTAAACTTTCTCCACAAAAAATAACTTCACATTTTATAATAACATACAAAATCTCCAGGCTAAACGAAAAAGTTGGTCCAAAGGAAGAAAAACAACTCTAGATATTGTGAAATAATTTCAAATGCAAAAGTCCAAGCTCTTTTTAAGTTCTTGTAGGCTCTTTTACTTTAGGTAGGGATGAAGTTGTACAAGTCTAGCTTTCCTTGACAAACCAATCCTGATGGGTCGGCTGCACGTCTTAAGAGGCTGTATTCGTGCAATACCATGTGAAAAAGGACTGTCTGAAAGCAAAAGATACATAAAGGAGTAAAAGATACCAATATGCTACAAAATTTTTACTTACTTTGAATCATAAGACTAGCTGAGAATATTTTAGTTTGTGTACTAGCCATTTGAAATACACTTTTACTTAATCTTACATCCACTTTAAAATGTGGAAACTTAGGTCCAGAAAAGTTAGGTGAACTTATACAATCTAAAGCAGTAACTAAATGGAGTCAGCATTATACACCGCCTATCTCAACAGAAAACAGAACTATACAGGTTTTAAAGTGAAGTAGATTTAATGCTTTAAACAGGTTATACTTAAATTAGCAGCTAGATAGCTCTGTCACATCGTTCATAGTTACTTTGATTTTCTAGTAGAGATTATTGTTAATAACAGAACTCAAGAGCATTCCATACAGCAATGGAAGTCTCAGACTTGGAGGCTATTATTTAATATCATGCTGTATCATTTTCCAAAATGATTCAGAATTTTCCATAGTGGGTAGGTAGATGTTGCATTGCCTTTAATAATGAAATATAATACTTCCAAATTTGAGAAGTTTTCTTCCATAAACTGTGTATTTATGAAGCCAGAATATAAACAAATGAATTAGTATCACATTGTTATCATAGGCCATAATATTGTAAACAGTATAATCAACTTGATGTTGAATCTGTTCAAAGTAAATAGCATGATTTCTAAGTTGAACCAAATAGAATCTGTCAATGATCATCAGTGAATTACAATACAAACTAACCTATTAGCATATAAAAAAATAAAACAATTTTATCCAACTACAAACATAATTAGATTTTCATATTTGATCTAAATTGATGTTAAAATATAGTTAATAATTAAAAGGAAAATACCATTTCTACTAGGTTTTTTAAATTTTTAAACATAAAGGGGCTATGCAAATAATGCAAACTGGTTTTATCTTATTTGATGCTGTAGGCTTAGTTACAAATTCTACAAATT
Organism: Megascapheus bottae; assembly: GCF_031878675.1. Lineage (NCBI taxonomy): Eukaryota > Metazoa > Chordata > Mammalia > Rodentia > Geomyidae > Megascapheus > Megascapheus bottae. Next base: position 73,716,046 of record NC_143515.1, on the reverse strand, counting down.
TAGCACTAAATGCAAAGTGTATCCCATATTATAAGATTGTAATTTCAGAAAAGGCCAGGATGAATAGTCTATTTGGTTACTTTGCCCAAATATGTCTTTCCTGTTTTATATTCAAACATGATAGGTACTCCTGGGAATTTTGCAATGGGTGGAACATTGCTGAATTCCTATGAAGAGCAGATCTTTGGCAAAAGCACACCTTTCCTTAGTGATCAGGATAAAGTTGTGAGAACATACCACTTGGTATCTTTTGATAAATAGATCCAGATTCCTTTATTATTGCTGCATTCTAAATTAAGTCATGTTATATTACTTAACAAATCTAAACATTCAAGCATGCTACCAAGAATTTCTCATTTTATAGAAGTATTTTTTTTAAGTGAAGAAATTTCTTAGCGGTGTTTTACCCAAAAAAATCTGTATTTCTTTCTATATTAGAAACAAGAAGTGTGGTCCATGGGCTAGCAGCATTTGCAACTATGATCTGTTTGCAGTATTTAAAAGGCAAACATCTTAGAACTAGCTTCCCAGTTGAAAATAAGCCTTTAACAAGTCCTGTGATAACTTGTATGTACGTTAAGCTTGAGGAAGTATTGGTCAAAACACTATGGAAAACACCTGGGTAAACTTGCAATCTGCATGTAACACTGCAATCTGCATGTACCACATAACAGCACCTAGGTATGTTCTCAAACCCAAGTCATTCCTTTTCTTGAATGCTTAGAAAAGCAAGCTCTATCCTTCCTAGGCTAATTCTTGTTCCCAACATTTACATTCAAGGAGGCCATGTCCTTCAACTAATCCCTTTTTTTCAGAGAACAGTCTACTTGCCTTTTGCTTTTGCAACAGTATTAACTAATCTTACAGTTATTTGTTATATTTTATAGTAAACTAAGAGATAAGAAAAATGTAAGTTCTGGGGTGAAAATAAAGATATTGGATACAGCATTCTCTGAGAAGCAAGAAAATGATTTGAGGAATGATGAACTCCTGAAAGTGTTTTGGGAAATATTCTGATGATCATTTCTACTTATCTTAGACTTGATTTTGTGTGGAAAAAAAACCAGAAATTTCTGATCAGAATGTAAGTTAACTGGGACTCTACTTTTGATCCTATCCCTACCTGTGCCCACTGGCACCACAAGTTAGAATGGATAGTATGCATATTATTATGTTTTATTCTAATATGTGGGCCTCTTACACAAAAGATAAAAGCAGTTCGATTTTTCTTTGCTTTTTAAAATACTAACTGCAAGAATAATTACCATAGTCAAAATCTTGTTGATAAATCTAAATGATATACTTACATTGACAAAATAAATTTCCACATATAGAGGGTCATAGCAATAAAAAGTATAAACAATAAAGCATAATTTCCATCTCAAAAATGAAAATCCAATGCCGGGTGCAGTGGCTCACTCCTGTAACCCTAGCTGCTCAGGAGGCTAAGCCCTGAAGATGGTGGTTTAAAGCCAGCCCAGGCACTAAGTCCATGAGACTCTTATCTCCATTTAACCACTAGAAAACCAAAGTGGCGCTATGGCTCAGGGGTTAGGGTAGTAGCCTTAAACTGAAGAGCTCAGGGACAGCACCCAGGCCCAGAGTCCAAGCCCCACAACCAACAACAACAACAACAACAACAACAACAAAAATTCAGTGTATATTTCGGTTTTTCCAATTAATGCTTCATATACTAAATGTGTAGGTATAAATAACACTTATTTTTATCACATACCTGCTTATATATATATATATATCAATGTAAATATTTAAATAGTTTTATAAAGTGAATTTCCCAGTCCTAAATAACATCTGATATTATTGCTAGAATATGTATCAGTAAATTATAAATATTTTCTAAAAGTATGAAACTGTATTTATCTTATAACAACTTACTATATTTTTGTCATGCTAAAAACATAATAATCAACTTAAAAGATATTCTAGAAAATAACTTAAGCTCTTACCTCCTTTCAGTAAGTCATTAATTTTTTCTTCCTTACATTCATCAGGAAGACAAGTATGTCTATTAGGTAAAGGATTTTTACAAGCTGAAAGCAAAGATTAATATGTTATATTAAAATGTAACTTTCCTTTACAAATGGTAACACTATAAGCAAACTATTTTCTCATAAACAACTCTTTCAGTTAGCTCCCAATGTTTACAGAAATAAAGTAGGAAGGACTCTTCAGAACTCCTTACAAAACACTTCTTCAATTTCAAGTTATTATCTAACATTTGAAATGATCTTTAGGCAAAATAGTAGATGCTAATTAATATTGATCTTCTACTTCATCTTATTCTTTTCCACTAAAAACAGATTTGTCCTACACAGGACAAAGAGAAAGGAGTAAGATGATTTTTTTTGTTTGTTTGTCAATCCTGGACTTTGAGCTCTGGGTCTGGGCACTGTCCCTGAGCTCTTCAGCCCAAGGTTAATGAAGGCACTCCACTGCTTTGAGCCACGACACCACTTCTGGTGGTTAATTGAAGAGAAGACTCTAAAGGTCTTTCATGCCCAGGCTAGTTTTGAATCTCCATCCTCACATCTCAACCTCCTGAGTAGCTAGGATTACAAGCATGAACCACTGGCGCCTAGCTAGGAGTAACTTTTTTATAATTTTTTTAAAGGACTATATGTATGTGGATCAAGCAATAGAATGCCTTTCTAAGGAACTGGAAGCCCTGAGTTCAACCCCAGTGCTATTAAATAAAAAAAAAAGCAAAACAAAAACAAGAAAACAAAAAGGGAAAATAGAAAGTGAATTATAGGCATACCTTCTTCAGAATTAGAATATAGTACTTTTTTCTCTGATCTTCTAGGATAACAGAGAACTCCCTGTTCTCTGATTCTGGGTGCTGTTTTCCATTTAAATAAACTTTGATGTCTTTTAAGCATAGTAGGATTGGCCATCTTATCACAAGGCAAAGAAGTTGTACATATTTTGTTTGCAGCAAACAGTTTCAAATCCTTTCCTGATTCCATTCTTGCCTCCTCCACATCATTACTTGCTCCCAAGTAATTTCCTTGGTGGTTGTTTGTTTCCACAGTACTTGGAATTTCATTTTCTTTACTAATTTCATGAAACAGATGAAGTTCTTCAAGAACTAAATCAAATTTACTCTTCATCACAAAATCTTTTGCTATTGTTGGAGCTTCTGTTGATAAACATTTAGCCACCGAGGACTGAAAACATTCATTGTTCTCTTCACTTGAATCAGTTTCAATTTGATGATTAACACACAATGCAGAGTCAGTCTTCAGATGAAAAGGCTTTGAATTTGCCTGCTCACTTTCTGGAAAAATACTCTCAGATTCATTTTTGTCATCTCTGTTACTTTGATTAACAAATTTAGTTTCTTCCACATTTACTTTCTCACTCATTAATGAATCAGTCTTCATAGAATGTATGTCCCTGACTGAAAAATATATATCTTCCTCTTCTTTTTCTAAATTAATATCTCTATAAACCTGTAAAGTATTTGTTAAATTTGGTACTGTGACTTTTACCTCTTCTGGTAAAATAAGGTATTTTTTCTTTTCTATTTCACTCAGCAAGTTCTCAGTATTGAACATGTGAGGTACAGTTTGGGTATTGATCTGTTCACTTTGGCTTATGGGTATAATCTGTTGCTTGATGTTAAAGAAATCTTCAAATACATACTTAAAATTGAAATGACTGACTATATCATGTTCCTGTTTTCTTTCAGTACAATTATGGCAAGTCCAGCTTTCCACATTAGTCTGTTCTTCAGGACAACTTGCAATTTTAAAATTAAATTCATTTGTCAAAATGATTTCTTCTGCCTTATCAGAATACATTGAAAGAGGAAAATTGTTGTATGCTTCAAAAATTGGAAGACGTTTATTTTTAGTTGTCATGTTAATGGAATCAATGTTTTTTTTCTTTAACCCCTCAAGAACTTTTTTAGTTTCAGATAACTTTCTTTTCTTTAATATGGGTTTCAAGTTACTTTGTAATGGTTTTGAAAAAGTTAGAATCCTTATAGTATGATTCCCCACTGTACTATTTTTTTGAGAATTTAAATGCACTATCAATTGTAACTCAGAATTGTTTTTAATTCTTGATAAAAAATCAAACGTATTTAGCAAAAAAGTTATGTTGGTTTTTAAAATGTCAATTAAATCATCCGAAACACCAGCTTGTAAATATTTGTGTAAAATGTCATTCTTTATATCCACAAGCATATTTCTGGTGATCACTAATTTGTCTTCCACACTAATTTGTCTTTTACACTTCAAAATTTCATACCAGTTTACAATGTTATCTTTTTTATTTTCTGAAACATTTGTAGGAAAATAAAACATTTCTGTAATGATACGGTGTAAAATGTTGCCTAAAATAAAGTCATTTTCCATAATGTACCTAAACTGTAACATAATATCATTTTCTCCTTCATCACTTAAGGGAACAATTTTGATTAATGTTTTTTGGTTTCCCACATATTCTATCATCAGAGACTTTGATTGTTGCGTATGAATATCTGTGACTTTTGTACAGGGATAATCACTTTGTAAAAAGTCTAATTCCAGTAGCCGAGAAAAGTTCAAGTTTTCTCCAGTGTTTTCCATATTTTCACGGTTAGTCTTGCAATTCTCCATAATCCAGCCATTTTCCCTGTTTCTTTCCAAACCGCGTCTGATGTTTCTATTCCAATCTCGAGATTTTTCCAGTCTCGCAGGTAGGAAACTGTCCTGGCTTCTCTGTGCTCCTGGCCAGTTTCCATTTCCTAGCGTTAGAGTGAAATTCTTTTCAGTGTCTCTGACATGACACTGGACGCTCGCCTCGTTTCTCCTCTCAGAAGCGCTTGGGTTGCTGAGTGAGGGCTGGATGCCCTGGGCGTCGTGCAGAACGTTGCATTGCGCGTGTACCCTGTCTTCACCCTCCCGCAGCTCAGGTCTGTTCTGGCACCGGGGAATGTTGGTGAACTCCCTGACATCTGCCCCAGATGTGTCACTGTCGGTCTTTGCGATTTCCTCTGAATAGACGGGGGACCTGCTGCCGTTCAGACCCTCTGGAAACTCAGGGACGCTGATTGCGCTCTTCTCTTGGCCACAGCTGCGTCTGGCCCCCTCCGGGCCGGGCCGGTTTGGAGCTTTGGGTAGGCGTAGTACCGATGACGACGACCCGCTCTTTTCTTCCCCGTCTAAGGGCCCGTTCTCCTCTGCTTCCTCCTGACCGGTGAGATCGAAGCCCGGGCTCTGCATGAGGCCTGGCGGGGAGCGGGCCTCCCTGGCTTCCACCGGGGACCCGGCTCGGCGGACCACACAGAAGACCTCTCCTGCCCGCGGCCCAGGTTCCCCGGGCCTTCCCGCGCCACTCCATCCAGAACCCGAACGTGGCGGGGAGAAGGGAAACTTGCTGTTCTGACAGGCCACGTTCCACACCGGCACCCCCCGGGCCCGCGCCCCCACACCCGGGCCCGAGGCGCCCTCAACGCCCGCCTTCTGCCGCGTGAGAGGCTTCTGGAAGCCGCTAGGCCATCCGCGCCGCAGCTCTTCTACCTCAGGCACCCAAGGCGGCTGCCACCCCGCCGGGGAGACACTCCCTGCCTCCCCCAGACGAGAACGTTTGCTAGGGGACGGAGGGGAGTGAGGGTCCTCAGGAGGCGGAGGCGAGGAGGGAAGCCCTGCCTGCTCGGCCGGCTGAGGCGAGGGTTGAGGGAGAGACATGGAGGCCGAGTGCTGCGGTCCTCCTGCCTCTGTCCAAGGTCCCAGCCGGGGCGCCAGCCTTTTAAAGAGGAGCAGAGTGGCTTGGCCCCGCCCCTGGACACGCCCTTTCCACGCCCCCGCCACGCCTCCCAGCGCTAACTTGGGCTCTCTTACTGCAATCGCCACGCCCCCTGCACGCCCCGGACACGCCCATGTAAGCCACGCCCATTCCCCCCACCGCGAGCGGCCAGCCCAGCTACGCGGCACCTCACCGGTCTAGTTTTACCGCCTTTTCCTGAACCCCGGCTGAGGCGGGTCTGAAAGTTCCCTCTTCCCTGGGACCGGAGGGGATTCGAACCTCGGCTTTGATATTTGTGAGTGGAACAAACTTCATTTTTTAAAAAAAAAATTCTAAAATCCTGCGTGTTCCTCAGAAGCGGCGGTTGCCGGGCTGGGTTCCTCGGGTGACCCATGTGACAAAACCCCAGACAAACCCCCAAGGGGTTTGCTTGTATATCAAAAAAAAAAAATCCCAGAGACACTGAAAATCAGATTTCCACTTCCCTGGGTATGTTTCTGGAAAAGCTAGTTATTTCCCTCAGAAGGAAGAAGGTGAGAAACTTACTATCCTGAAGGAAGGAAAAGACAAGCAAAATAAAAAAAAAAAAAAATACAGGATAGAAAGAACTTGATACATGTAAATGTTACCTGCAATTAACGTTCATCAGAGCAACGGTATTCACTTGTAACTCAAAGATTACCTTAAATGAAGCAGGATAAATGCCTTAAACTACGAACTATGTCCCGTACTCAAGTTTTGTTACAGGTCTTGTTGTCTACCCAATTACCTAAACTAAAAACTTTTCGTATTGTTTATTTTTTCTCTCTTTTTTTTTACTGTTATTCCCCAAACTCCACCTCCTATATAGATTCTTATTGATTATTGCTGCTTTTACATCATATATGACCCTGAAATCAATTCCCATGTCCTTATTGATAGCAGTTCCACTTGGTGTGTGTGTGTGTGTGTGTGTGTGTGTGTGTGTGTGTGTGTGTGTGTGTGTGTGTGTGTGTGTGTGTGCGTGCTGTTGAGATTTCAGACTTATTTTCATGAGCTAGCCACCATTCCTATTCTTGATAGAGACAGCCAGTTTGTGGTTTATAAGCCAGATTTATTTTGATTGAAAATCAGAATTTAAGTGACATACCCGTTTGTTCAGGTTTTTCCCAGACCCCACTACTCTTTACTGTTACTTCAAGCCCAAAGTTGGCATATATCAGAACTAACTTTTCTCCTTTCATGCCTAGTTCCATAATGTGACTTGGTTTTCTACACTACTACACTTCCTCTCATTCTTTTAGGTATGTGGGCCTTCCCATACTTTGTCATAGGCATATTTGCTTAATGTGTAATGTTCTGTGGTGAGTCCTAATCTTTACATGTCTGGATTGTACATCATAAGTGTATTAATGTATTTTCTGCATGTTTAGCTACTCAGAGATAACCTTTCCCAGAATACTGAAAAATCAGGTAGAGCTATTCAATTATTTACTGTATGTATTTGATGTCCTAACAAATATCAGCCTCTACTAAAAATACAAAAACAAAAACAAAAATCTCTTCATCACTGAAATGATAGCTGTATTGTATTAGATTTGGGGCAGTTATAAATAACACCTTTTAAAATATAATTGTGAGCTCTTTCTATTAACTTTTTATAAGAATCTTTTCAAGATTCCAGGGTGGCATGTCTACCTTTTAATCATACAAATTTATACTTACTTAAATTGCTTTTTCACAGTTTTGTTTGGCTGAAATCCATCTTTTTACTGTGATTAATTGGTCAGTACATATTTGGTTAGGCATTGCAAATTGATACCACTTACTCCAGCTTTTTAAAATATGTTCACATTAAATACAAAATAGTTTTTAAATGAAAACTATGCTGAATGTATTTCTTAAATTTAGAGAGAAAAACAGAATATTAGTGGGGTGAGTAGGCTCTAGAATCAATCTAAGTTTGAATTCTATTTTTCACTTTTACTAGATGTATAGTATCTAAAAATTATTTGGTTTGTAGGTGGGGTACCAGTGCCTCACAGCTAGAATCTTACCAACTCAGGAGATAGATATGAGAATCTTGGCTCGAAGTCAGCCTAGCAGAAAAGTCTGAGACTTTTGTCTACAATTAAGCAGCAAAAAGCTGGAAGAAGTGCTGCTCAACTGGTACCAGCCTTGATAGAAAAATGCGCGAGAGAGATTCCTTGTTGGTTAAGTCCTGGTATCAGCATGTGCACAGGCGCGCGCGCACACACCCACACCCACACACACACACACACACACACAACATTTACTATTTTAGGGACGCAGATTCCTATAAGTGGGATTGTGGGATCCCTGTAAGTAGGTAGTAGTATGAGTTAAATGTAAAGCATTAGGAAAAAGCATTGCCCACTGAAGTTTTTTTTTTATTTCCATTGTGATGGTTATTATGAAGTTCTCAGCAGGATGAGCTAGCTCCTGCAGATTCAGATGAGCTACTTGCCAGCCTTTATTCCTATCCACTGATTTGACTGATTTCCCGTGGGTAGTTCAGAGTGGGTCCTGATGGAAGTATTTACACCACTGACATTAGCAAATGCTACAGATCACATCTTTCTTTCTAGAAAACCAGTTGTAAGACTTTTTCCAGAATAGAATAACACTGTATGAAATTCTGTCTTAAGTTATGTAAATTAATTTGCACTATGTAGATAAAGCTGTTGTATGTTAAGCAGTTCCTAAGAGTTGCCTGATACACCTTCATACTAATTAATTGTTCACCCATATCTCCATAGCATTTCAGACATCTACTGCATTTCTTATAAGATTATATAATGGTTATCTGTATATATACCATCTGGCTCAGTAAACTATTAGCACAATGATTAAAAACAAATTAATTTTTCAGGGTTTAGCACGTAAAGTCTGAAAGAACTTTTCTGTCCAGGCTGTCCTTGAACTGTTACCTTTCAGATCTCAGCCTTCTTAGTATCTAGCCACCAGCACCCAGCCAAGAATCACTTTATAAAAATATAAGAGTGTATGACTTTTTTTGGAAAGAATCAAAGAGAAAACGCTTCAAACTTTTTCAAAGACCTTAGAAAGACATAATCGGTTCTGAGGAAGCCAACAAACAAACAGAGAACAATGATATACCGTAGGAAAATAAAGAATTATATCAAGAAGAGAATGAATATATTAGTTGCCTTTCAAATGTTTACACTAGTTACCAAAAGATGGTTCCAGTGTCTGTTGCCAATTATAAAAGTTGTTGATCAGTCAAATAACCTGGAAATTCCTTCTGTCAAATCCAGTTTCCTTTATTCCATCAGTCTAAGTGCATTGAAATTCAAACACTAGGTTATGCTTTTGTAATATGTCCAGCATATATGCTACAAACTTGTATTACCTAAAGCATAGAATCACCTGTTGATTGATTTGAACATTTTCTTATACCCATATAGCATAGCGCCCCACTGTGCTGTATAAAAATATAAATAATATATTTCCTATGCAAATACATGCAATTATAATTTGTCAGCAATAAGGGTAATTTTTGCCTCTTAAAAATCAATGTAGCTGGGACTTTGGCCTAGTGGTTAAAGTGCTTGCCTAGCATGCACAAAGACCAGGGTTCAATTCCTTGGTACCACATACATAGAAAAATGCTGGAAGTGGTGCTGAGGCTCAAGTGGCAGAGCTCTAGCCTTGAGAAAGCCCAAGGACAGTGCTCAGGCCCTGAGCGCAAGCCTAGGACTGGCAAAAAAATAAAAAATCAATGTAAAGAGGCTGGGAGTTTGGCCTAGTGGTAGAGTGTTGGCCTAGCATACACGAAGACCCAGGTTTCATTCCTTGGTACCACATACATAGAAAAGAGCCAGAAGTGGTACTTTGGCTCAAGTGGTAGAGTTCTAGCCTTGAGAAAACCCAAGGACAATGCTCAGGCCCTGAGCTCAAGCTCAGAAATGGCAAAAAATAAATTTTGAAAAATCAGTGTAGGGGCCAGGAGTTTGGCCTAGTGGTTAAAGTGCTTGCCTAGCATTCATGAAGACCCGGGTTCGATTCCTTGGTACCACATACATAGAAAAAAGCTGGAAGTGGTACTGAGGCTCAAGTGGTAGAGCTCTAGCCTTGAGAAAGCCCAAGGACATTGCTCAGGCCCTGAGCGCAATCCCAGGACTGGCAAAAAATAAAATAAAATCAATGTAAAGCCAGGCTCTGTTGGCTCATGCCTGTAATCCTAGCTGCTCATGAGGCTGAGATCTGAGGACTGCGACTTAAAGCAAGCCGGAGCAGAAAAGTCCATGAGACTTTTTTTAAAAAAGCAAAAAATTGCACTGTGGCTCAAGTGGTAGCCTTGAGCACAAAGAGGCTCAGGGACAGTGCTCAGGTCCTGAGTTCAAGCCTCAGGACAAGGAAAAACTAAATAAATAAATACTTATTCAATAATTGAGTATGCATTATGTAAGTTCATTTTCAAACTATTGTTTCACTTTACAGTATTGCTAATAATTTTATTCAGACATGCAACAGCTAGCCTGGGAAATTAAAATTTACATTACATCTAGCAATGTTGCTATGATCTATGCATCTAATCTGATTTTCATTAGCCACAGTATAAAAGACCCCTGAGGAAATTATGTTAAATGAACTCAAAATCAAAATCATGAATTTAATTCATTTTTCAAGTGAAAGCAACTGGTTCAATGTCATCTTGGATGCACATTAGCATTATTAAGTTATTATCCAGAATAGTGTTAAGTGTTCTATGAATGCTTGTTAGATACTAGATGGCAGCAATGGTTTGCTATATGAGGTTCCTTTTATGCCATATTAAGGGAAATTATTTGTTCTAATTACTTGGAAACCCATTGAGGAACTTCGTATAGATTATCACATAAAGAGAACAATATTTGATATACACTAAAATCTCCCTTAACTAATTCTATGAGAGTCTGATTGATAGATAAGCGAGTGTTTCAACTTGAATAGTATAAGGGTAGACTAAGAGATATGTTTTTAGGATGCATACCACACATCTTTAAATAAGATTTGTATGAATAACTTTGAATTTGATTCAAGTCCATTGTTGGCCTTTGAGAACAGTGTTAATCCTCATTCTCTTGTAAGAAAAAAGAAACAAAAACTTTATAAACTGTAACTGTTTAGTTAAAAAGCCTGAAGTACTAACCATACAACAAAGGCCTCATATCTAAAATATATCAACAGCTCAAAAAATTGAATCACTCCAAAACTTATCTCCAAAGAAACAACCATCCCATTAAAAGATGGACCAAAGACTTAAAGAGAGTCTTCTCTGAAGAAGAAATAAGAATGGCCTAAAGACACATGAAGAAATGCTCGACATCTCTGGCCACAAAAGAAATGAAAATCAAAACAACTCTAAGATTCCACCTCACTCCAGTTAGATCAAGAAATTTAGTAACAACAGTTGCTGGTGGGTATGTAGCCAGGAGGGATCACTACTACACTGTTGGTGTGAGTGCAAACTCATTCAACCACTATGGAAAGCAGTATGGGAGTTCCTAAAAAAGATTCAACATAGAGCTCCCCTATGACACAGCAATTCCACTATTTGGCATTTACCCAACCGTCCAGAAGCAAGGACATACTAAATCCACTAGCACAGTGATGTTTGTTGCAGCACTATTTACCATAGCAAAGATATGGAACCAACCAAGATGCCCCTCAGTTGATGAGTGGATCAACAAGATGTGATATTTATACACAATGAAATTCTATGCTGCAGTCAGAAAGAACAACATTGCCCCATTTGTAAGGAAATGGAAAGACTTAGAAAAAATCATATTAAGTGAAGTAAGCCAGACTCAAAGGATCAAAGGCTCCATGGTTTCCCTCATTTGTCATAATCAGTAGAAACTTTAGGCTATCCTAGCAGAGATGTACAGTAGAGCAAAACCTAGATACATAAGGCCATATAGTATGACGCTAAAGGAAAGGACCTCCAGGATATAGAAACAAAAGCCATATAATGAGTGATTGTTGTCCTTAATGTACTATGTTATCTCTCATCTCTTTTGCTGTCCCTTGGTTATCTCATAATGTTACAGTATTTCACCTTGTTATCTGATATATTGTATACATGCATATTTGGTCATTTGAAATAGGATAGGGAAGGGGGGAAAACAAGATGAGGGTCAGGGCTGGGGTAGGGAAATGGGGACCAAGACATGAGAAACGGTATCAATGTTTGTGAAGTAATGCACATTCTATCTGGTGAATATAATGTAACCCTTATATTAACTACAATAAAAAATACATGAAAAAATAAATAAAGAATAAGGTTATTTTCCAAAAAATAAAAATAAAATAAAAAGCCTGAAATAGAAAAAAGTAATGCCCATTTTAGTTCAACAAATTGGAATTGATAACTTCTTAATAGGATTCATAGGCACATTAACGTGCCCTTAAAAATAGATCTAAAAGAAGGTAAACACACACATGTAAAACGTATTTCAAAAATGTCTATTCCATTAAAAAAAATTTTTAAGAAAATTTTAGACAACAACTATTTAGCATTTTCAGAAACAAAGAAAGAAAGAAATGGCCTGTCTGGAGCCAAAGCACAAAGATATCAAACTGAAAACAAAGCAGAAAGGCTAAGGCAAAAGTGAAGCTATATAAATTGTAATACCAGTATCAAAATCTTCACTAGGCACTGAAAAAGCAAAAGCAATTCTACAGAAGACCAAATCAATGATAAAAATTAACAGCTACACTATTCATAAAATATACAGGCAATGTCAAAGTTGAATGTGATTTTTTTTAATTCACAAATTAGTTTTTTTAACACATGAAGAAACTAACACAACTATTCCCACACCAACCTCAAAATTTCTAGAATATTTCTCCACACCTCACAAATTACTCCCCACACCCAGCCCCCTAGCTCTATAAGCCCCCTTATTGAAGGATAAGTGCTGTCACTACCCAAGAAGGGTCAGCTTGCTGACAATAAACTTTGTTCTATGTGACTTGATGTCTGTGTGGTCTTCAGGTTAACACTCTCAAGACTTGGCAACCTACCAGTACCACATTGTGCTGGACTATCCGTCATTAGAAAGACATGACAAGAGATGAATCTGGATAGGCTTGGGGTAGCCAGAAAATAGTCTTAAATTGTCTTATATGTAGTGCTAAGGATTTTTTTTCTCCAAATGAGAATCCACTTAATGGTTCTAGTCAAGGGAGTGATTTTATTTCATTTGAGTGTTCAAAATAACCATGGAATGAGAAAAGCAAGCCCAAGTTAACAGTATAGTAGCAGGAACTGATGGACTGACGACCCAATTAGAAGATGGATTTCATAGAAATGATGCCATGATTTGATAAAGAAAGAGAGACTTAGGGGATGCTAAAGATGACATACAAAGGTCTGATTTGGGTGACAGGTTGACAGTGAGCACTGTCAAAATGCTAGGGGTAGAAGGGGAAGTGGAGCTCTAGGGAGATGAAAGGGGGAGGGACCTGATTATTTGTAGAGATTGAGTCTGTCTGAGACATCTGTAGGAAATTCTCTTTAAAATGCTTTTTTAAGTAATTGTAAGTAAGAAATTAAAAGAAGAGGCTATCAAAATATTAATTAGAATGGGATTAGGATAAATTGAAACTAACTGAAGAAAGTGGCACTGCCATTGTAATTTTAAAATGCTGGTAAGTGATCAAATATCACTGAACACTTTCAGGGATTTCAGTTAAATATCTATTTGGAAATTTTGTAAGTCACACTATTAATGTGTAATAGGAGTTCTTTTAGATATACCCATGAGTAATTCTAGAACAATATGCCTGCACTCTTGTCATAGAACAGGTTTTGTAATCTTTTAAAAAAAAATGAAAATTTGTATAGTAAAGTTTTACATAAATATATGTCCCCCTTTAACGAAAAAGGAAATCATCTGAAGATATTGCTAATGTATATTTTAAATCAGTCTTATAATACTTATTTCATGGGCAAATAGAATTATTGTGAAGTGAATCTTGAACCAAAAGCCCTCTGTGCCCTGCCTGGGCCCAAATAGAGGCTGAGAGTATATTTGATAAATAAAATTAAAAAGAATTCAATCTGTATCCACTGTTGCGTTCATCAGTAACCATCACTATAACAAGACATCTCAGATGATTAACAACTTACAAAGACAAAAGTTAATTTTGGCTCCCAGCTTTGGAGTTTTCAATCCCAGATTTGGTAGATTCATTGATCTGTGCCTCTGACGGGGGGGGGGGGGGGGGGGGGGGGGGGGGGGGGGGGGGGGGGGGGGGGTTATTGAGTGCAAAGGTCAAGAACATGAGAAGCAGACTAGGAGGCAGGAAGCCAGGCCATCACAATTCCATTAGTAAGCAAGCTCCAATAATGCAGAGACCTCTCCTGAGACTTCCCTCCTATAGCATCTCCCAAAGCACCACCCTGTGGGTCAAATTCTTAAAGTATGAATCTTTTATCGACATTAAACCACCAAAGTTTAGCAACGACTCAATACTTCTTCTAGTTAGTTACTCAAGCATTTAAAATAAGTCCGGTCCCGTATTAGAGATCATGGTCTAGAAAATAAAATCACACTCCTAAAAAAAAAATCAAATATGATCACTGGTCAATAAATCCCTTTTTGAATACTACATCATTAAGATATCAAATAGAATTTTAAAGGAGAAATAATGGAAAAACAACACTAATAATTGAAGGAATCTATTGCCTCCTTCAGGCAGTAAGTAAAAATAGAAACTAAACTGAGATCTTTTATTAAATACTAAAAGAATGTGGAATTTACTTGTGCTGGATATCTTGGGGGAGGAGGTATGAAATTTGCTACTTTTATGTTCTTTAAGTCTTATGTTAAGGTTCCTTGTTGGGATTGAGAAATCATTCTTGTCTATTACAATTATTATTATTGTTGTTGTTGTTGTTGTTATTGTTACTTTTAAGTAGTTATGCAAAGGAATTGCCACTTGACAAAGCAGTTTAGGAATATAATATATCTTGACTGATCAATCCATATTCTTACCCATTCCTCACCTACCCAACCATTCCCTCACTCTTCTAATTTTGCAGGACATATATTGGATTCTTGCCTGCATTTTTCCTCTCTTCTTTTTTATACTCTTTTTCCCTTTGACCTCATCCCATCATTCAGTAGCTTTTCTGGATGCTAACATGAGAAGCTTGAGACTGAAACTGAGAAATTCATATTTCAAATATCCATATTAAAGAAAACAGAGATTGAGAGGAGAAACAAGTCAGTAAGATCTGCTTTAGGTCAGAATGATCTTTAGGATTCTTTTTAGAGCAATTGCTGCCTGAAGTACAGACACCCTAGAAGATATATACATGATACCTTTGCAGTGATTATTTAAACAATTAAAAAGATGCTGCTGCTGGGCATGGTGGCTCACGCCTGTAATCCTAGCTACTTAGGAGACTGAGAACTAAGGATCAAGGTTCAAAGCCAGCCCAGGCACAAAAGAACCTGAGACTCTTATCTCCAATTAACCTCTAGAAAATGAGAAGTAGGGCTTGGCCTAAGAGTAGGGCAGTAGCCTTGAACTCAAGAGCTCAGGGACAATATCTAGGTCCAGTTATAGGACAGTAGCCTTGAGCTCAAGAGCTTAGGGACAGCTCCTTAGCTGAGTTAAAGCCCCATGCCAAATAAATAAATAAATAAATAAATAAGATGCTAAAAAGTCTAAGAAAGACTTACAAAAAATAGCCATTGAGGAATTCTATACTGCCATCAGAAAGAATGACATCACCCTATTTATAAGGAAAAATTATAGTAAGTGAAGTAAGCCAGACCCAAAGGAACGTAGGCCCCATGGTTTCCCTCATTTGTAATAATTAGTACACATCTAGGACTCTCCTAGCAGAAGATCACAATAGCTCAAAAGATATGAAAACATGGTCAGATAGGATGAGATTAAACAAAATGAACTCTAGGATATAGAAACAAGTTTTATTTTTGTGATTGTTATTTTCAATATACTAATTTCAGTTATTTCTTATTTCTTCTTTCCCCTTATGGTTAATCTTTTGTGGTTACTGTATCTGACTTTGTTACCTGGTATATTGTATGTTTACATGGTTATATGTTTACATATGTTTGTTTATTTGAAATAGAAAAGGGAAGGAGGGAAAACAAGATGATTGGGAGGGGGTGGGGGAAGGAAGTGGGGACAATAGCATGAGAAGTAGTATCCATATTTGAGAAGTAATACACCTACTACCTGACAAATGTAACTGTAACCCCTCTATACCTTACTCCGACAATAAATTTTTTTTAGGTTCAATATATGGGCTGGGAGTTTGGCCTAATGGTAGAGTTCTTGTTTCGCATGCACAAAGATCCAGGTTCCATACATAGAAAAAAGCTATAGTATCTTGAGAAAAGCCCAAGGACAGTGCTCGGGCCCCGAGTTCAAGCCCCAGGACTTGGAAAAAAAAGTTCAGCATATGAGATATATACTGTAAAAATAAAAAATATCTGCAAAAAAAAGCAATTGAAGAAAAGAAGTAAGAATCTAACTTGATTATGTTATCATTTCTTTTCTTCTTGTCATTAATAAAAGCCATAATTTTTTTTAATTATGTTTTTGTCTATTGTGGGGTTTGAACTCAGGGCCTGGATGCTGTCTATCCCTGAGATCTTTTGCTCAAACCTAGCACTCTACCATTTTGAGTCATACTTTCATTTCCAATTTTCTGGATATATGAGTCTCATGGACTTTTCTGTCCAGGCTGGCTTTGAACTGCTATCCTCAGATCACACCCTTTTGAGTAGCTAGGATTACAAGCATGAACCCCAGCACTTGGCGAGAGCAAAATTTGTATTATTACCATAATAAAAAACAACTTATGCCAAATGTAGAACACAACATTGCTTTTGCTTTTGTTTGGTTGGTTGCATTTTTGCTTGTTTTGTTTCATTTAGTTTGTATTTGGGGTTTATTAAGACAAGGTATACATAAGTAGCTTAAAATTGTCCTCAAATTTACAGTCCTTTGACTCAATCTCCTGTATGTGAAGGTTACCTGGTTTGCTATACCTATTTCTGGGATTCTAAGAAACTTCCAGGAAATTCAGCATTTTGATAATGAGTCAAGAAAAGTTTGATTGCTCACTGTAAAAAAAAAAATGATTTTCACATCTAGAGAGTAAGTTCCAGGCTGAATTTACAGAAATAAATCACATATGGGCTAAGAGAAATGAGCAACAAGGCCCATTAAACTTAGAATTTTACCTCCTCTTCATACTTATGGAACTCTTCTTATTGCATCGAATTCATTGTTTCATAGTCTCACACTTTTCCACTTCTTGTAGAAATACATATATAAGGGATATAATCCATATGGTGAAATACATTTTTTTTGTTTCAGACAACAGAACACAGTAAAAATTTATTCTTTGATATAATTTTTTAGAATTTCTCAAGAACCTTGAGGGAGGGTGTTTTATTAGTTAATACATATCTTTTTAAAAGAAAACTTTTAAAGATCATGATAAACATCAGTATCTTATCTAATGCATCTCGTGTATAATAATTAGACTTTAAGTGAAACCATGTAGCATGATGAATGAGAGAAATGGGGGAGAACGATGGATATTGATCAAGATGTATTTTACTCATAAAATACATGCTGAATTGAAATGCCTATGTACAACAATCTAAAAGTAATTTTAAAAATCCATGTTTAAAAAGTCAACTTTACAATTATGGTACTTGATTCTCTATTGTAAAAATTGCCAGATTAGACTTTATATATTTAAATGCTCATAAATCCATTTTCTCAATTTCTGGCCCCTCAGTTTCTAATAATGACTTTCAAACACAACTTTTCTTCTAGTTTCCTAACTATTCTCATGCCTTAAGTCCTGCTCTTGTTGGCTCATATATTTTATACAAAATATTTTTCAAATAAATAATATTACCATGAGCTCACAGGGCCACAAGCTTAGACCTGTTCCACAATTGGTCTTCACCACATTTACTCCCATTCTCAATTTTCTACTTGTTCAAATCACGATTAAAGGTTAATGGTACACCTGAAAGTTATCCTTGTTTTAATCTTGTCTGTTTATTTGTACCTGGAGTAAGACAGAAAGCTAGAAATTTCTGTAAATAATATAATTTGCTGTAAATAAAAGACACAAGATTTCAGTCAAGCATTAGGAATAAAGGATGTTAATTACCTGGAGTCTATCATTCTATCATGTATGTGGATATGTATACATATGTGCATGGGTGTGTATATATATATATATGTAGATACATGTCTCAATAGATATACACCTTATATATATAATAACACCACTTTATAGCCACAAAATATACACAATTATAATTTATTCCTATCTAGTCCAAAAAGAAACGTAGGCCAGGCTGGTGGCTCATGCTTGCAACCCTAGTTACTCAAGAGGCTGAGATCTGAGGATCAGGATTGGAAACCTACCGAGGCATGAATGTCCAGGAGACTCTTACCTCCAACCAACAATCAAACCCTGGAGCTGGGGCTCAAAAGATAGATTGGCAGCCTTGAACAAATAAGCTCAGGGACAGCACTCCACCCCGAGTTCAAGATGAGAGAGAGAGAGAGAGAGAGAGAGAGAGAGAGAGAGAGAGAGAGAGAGAGAGAGAGAGAGAGAGAGAGAGAGAGAGAGAGAGAGAGAGAGAGAGAGAGAGAGAGAGAGAGAGAGAGAGAGAGAGAGAGAGAGAGAGAGAGAGAGAGAGAGAGAGAGAGAAAGAGAGAGAGAGATACCAGTGGCCCACCAAAAGTGGCTCAAAGTGATGGAGCGCTGGCCTTGAGCTTAAGAGATCAGGAATGTGCCCAAGACCAGAGTTTAGGCCCCATGACTGACAGGAAAAAGAAAGATGAGAACAGATTGCTTTTCTCCTGATCAGTGGAGCGTGCTACCCAGTAGAACTCCGGTGAAAACAGCACCCTAGGCAGTGCTGCCTTCTTCCCTCCACTTCCTCCCCTGCTGTGCTCCACCTAATACCCAGGGTGGGAAAGCTCACGCTGAAGTCTTCTGCGCTAGGAATATGGTAGACCTAGGTAACAACCAGTTACTAGAGCTGTTGGCATGTTTCACTGGGCATGGTGCAGTATCCTGGTTCCTGCGCCCCTGTGCATGCAGAATTGTGGGTATCAATTCCCGGCTTCCTGAGATTTCTGCAAACACCTACTGGAGAAAAAGAACAGAGAGCCTCCTTCACTCTCTACTGCCCCCAGGATTCCCCTCCCCCAAGTTCTTCCTTTCTTCCTGAAGAAGGGGACCGCGTTCTAGAATCTGAATGCTAACATTTGATTCCTCTTACAGATTTTCCCCACGGTGACACTGCTGCATTGAAAAGTTAACTAAAAAGCATTACAAATAAATTAAATAGCAAAACGTATTCGAGTTTAAAAGAAGTCAAATCAACGTCATAATTAGAGATTAAGATAGAACATCAAGAATACTAAGTGACACAGTACACGGATTATGTGTGTATTCTCTATAGATAGGTATGTGTGTATGTGTGTATATCATACACGTGCACATTCACATGCGTGCATATGTATATACACAGACACATAGGCACACAGCTGCCTGCCTGCCCGCTTAGACGAAGCTCTGCAAAAGCTCACACATTTAAAACAAACGTACTCTGTTTAAAGTATCCTGGGGTGTGTGTGTGTGTGTGTGTGTGTGTGTGTGTGTGTGTGTGTGTGTGTAAAGTAAATTATCCAAATTGAATATTGCCACTTAATTATGTTTGGAGCTGAGAAAAGGCAGCCAGACCCCGGATTGAGGGGATTTGCAATAGAAGGCTGTTCTCTGGGGAGAAACCCATGAGGCCTATTTTAAATGCAGTAGTGGATGAAACCGATGAAAGATGGGGAGTCCCTTTGCCAGACTTGGAGGCTGTCTCTCAAGCCAGCAAAGGTGACTTTTGGGAACCTGACTCTCTCCCCAGCCGCCCGCAGCCAGGGGAAAGGGAGAGGAGCCACCTGGCTTCGGCCGCCCGCAGCGCTGTGCGCACTGCGTCTCCAAATGCGCCTGACTGCCGCAGCGCGCCCTGGTCCGCGCGGCTCCGCACTCCGGGTTTCCACGGTCACCAACACCCTGCAGAAGAAACCCCGCAGAGCAGGGCCAGCCGCGGGTGGTGTCCCCGGAGTCCCCAAAGCTCGCTGTCCCTCTGTGCAGCTTTCCCGGGCAACTGAGCTGGGAACGCGCGTCCCTGAGCTCTAGGTCCCGAAAGGATAGCATTAAACGCCGCCACTGGGCATCACCGCCTGAGCCCCGTACCTTCCTGTGCCAGAGACTTGTTGGGCACAGATTCTCTCGTACGTCCCCACTTAAGCAACCTTAAGGGAATTTGAAGTCGAGCTCGGCCATTGAAGCCTGGGGCAGCTGCCTGTGGGCAGTGAGTTGTGGCTTTCCAGCCCGGTTGCCCCAGGAGGCGCTCTTGATGTCCACAATCCAGAAAGGTCAACTCCAGGTTTCTGGAACGTGTGAGAAGACGCTGGGCAAACTGTAAAACTTAGGAAGAAATTGAATCTTCTTGGAACCTCCGAATCTTACCTAAGTCACACTTGTAATCCTAGCTACTCAAGAGGCTGAGATCTGAGGAGTAAGGTTTGAGGCCAGCTCAGACAGGGAAGTCTGTAGGACTCTTATTTCCAATTAACTACAAAGAAACAAACTAAGAAACAAAAATCTCAAGTGGTAAAGCACTAGCATTGAACACTAAAGTTCAATGATGGCGCCCGTGCCCTGAATTTATGCCCCCAAACGACAGACAGATACACACACACACACACACACACACACACACTACTTAAATGAAAACCTATGAACGATTTTTGTTAACTGCATTAATCCCCAAAGCACAAGACAGCACCTGTGACTTAGCAGAGGGTTCTAATGGAAGTGGTCAGGTTGGAGACGTCTGGGAAATGCCCAGGCTTTCCAGGTAGGGAAGACAGAGACCATCACTTAAGGAGCAGGGGCATTACTCCTTGCCAAACCTTCTAGACTTTGGCAGGCCAGAGGGGCACAGGACAGACAGGCAAAATAGTCCTTCCGTGACACCAAAAGGGGCTTTATGGATCACCTAGGCCCTGCCCTCAACCCTGTATTTGCAAGATTATTCGTTTCCTACCCTCCCCATCTTCCTCTACCCAATCCAAAATGTATTCACTATACATTTATTTTGTGTATGCAGCAGGCACTTGCGAAGTATCCCTAATTTTTTTATATAAATATAGCTTGCCCAATGCATAGATGAGAAGAAACTTCAGCCCAGAACCTTTCAGTGGCTGACATATAGCACTCACTGCTAGCCCCAGACCCACAGATGAAATGGCCCACGGCAAAACGAAAGCCACACCATTCTCTCCGCAAGGCACTTGCCACGCAGACATCCTTCCCGGATTTCTGCAGGTTTTCTCCTTCTCTTGGCTGATTTGATCACCAATGGAGGGCGGGGAGGAGGTGGCAGAAGGAAAAGCTACCTGTCCCACCTCTGACCTCCACCCTCGGCCTCCAGGCTAAGTAACTTGCCAAGCAGGGTTGAGCTCAACCTTCCCTTCCCCACGCCTATCCAGGTGCCAGCTATAAAACCACCCAGACAACCTTCTCGAATCTACTTTCCTTGTGGCCTGTCTGCTAAAATCTGGAGCCTGGGAATCGAGCTGCGGAAACTCCGACAACACCCCACCCCCACCAGCTGAGCATGCGCCATTGCGGGGCGGCTTTCGGTCACAGCTCCCCAGTTCTCCAAGCTGGGCTGCAGAACCAGGGGAGGCGGAAGGAGAGGAAGAGGGAGGGGGTGCCTGGGAGGCGGAAGCTCGTGCGCCTGCGCATCCAGCTCCAGGGACCCTAGGTTTTCTATGGGATTCCCAATCTGCAGCAGAGATACACCCGAGCGTGCTGCGGCGGTGGCGGCGGCGGCGGCTGGGCTTGCAGAGCGCGGTCCAGGAGGGATTTAAGCAGCCCAGAGCTCCGAGAAAAAGAGCGAGAGAGCGAGCGAGCTAGAGAGAGAACCACGCAGACAGACGGTTTAACCGTTTATCAGAATTAAATATAGGCAGATCTCTATATTTAAGAGGACTGTTGAGTTTCTCTCATTTTCGTTAAGTGGCCGTGCGCAGCGCTATAACTGTAAGTGGAAAATACAATCTTCTTTGCGTTTCTGAATGTGTAGCACAGCCAGCTGTCAGGGAGATGCTTCGGCTATTGTCACATACTTGCTTTGTATAGATGCGTCTACATGCACAAGGACAATCACTGGCTATTAGTCTAGGGTGGACTTTGGGGGATACTGGGGATGGGGAGGGGAGAGAAGAATGTTGATATATGCAGCGTGTTTGGGGAACTGTCTTAAGCTAGATGTAAGACAGGTGAAACAGAGATGCTTTTTTAGTTTGTCTATAAATAGGTGGAATTCCATAGAGAGCTTTAAGTAGCGAATTAACCGATCATGAAGTTTTCCAGCTGCCGATAGAACTATTGAGTGGTGGCAAATCAAGTGCCAACCTGTCATCCGTGGGGCTGTTGCACCATTTTCTTTTAAATCACTATTGGAAGAGCAACAAAAGGTGTTCGCTAAGTAAAATTGAGTGACTGACTGGTGTGGATATCAGGCTTGCTTGTTCAGCGAGATGTTAGTGTAAAAAAAAAAAAATCCAAGGAGATAGGTGTAAAATGAACACCTTTCTCGCTTAGCCCTTAGAAAGGATCGGGGTTTCTTGTTTTGTTTTGTTTTGTTTTGGATTTGTTTTCATCACTATGTTGAATGGAAAAGGAAAGCTATTCTACCTCACTGTGGATTTTTGGATAGAGCTGAGATGGACTAGTCGCTGCCTAGAGGGAACCTTCAGACCCAAACTAGTTACCTGCCTTTATATTCCGGAATGGAATGCAGCATTGAGAAAAACATACCCAAACACGTTATGTTTGGGTCGTGTTTCCTTAAAGGAGAAAAGGTCGTTCTGAGTTAAAATGGGTTGTTTCTTGTCCAGAAAGTGATAGAAGGAGGTTTACAAGGTCAAATCCCATATGGAAATCAGATTGCTGTAAGACAATGTGCAGAGAGGGGGCACTGAGGTGGAGTGTTCCTTAGGCTCAAAGAGGTAGCAGGGCACAGAGCCGTGCCTTGGGAGATGGGGGGGAGGGGGTGTGAGGGAAAGGGAGCCCCATTTTGGTGGAGTTGCCCTCCTATCCGCCTTTATCCGCTTTTGAGGGACTGAAATGGAATGGAAACACTGATGGATTTTAAAACACAAAATATATATTGTCTCTAGGTGACTTCCCCTTTGAAGACAGAGAAAGAGTTTCATTTCTGCATGATAATCTTTCAAAAATAAAGGGATTTGAGGTTTGATGCAAATGTACAATGACACTCCTATGAAAACATATTGTACCCCCAGTGTGACTTAAACTGCTTCTATGTGTGTGTGCGTGTGTGGTTCGTGTGGTATGTACTGGGGACGCTGGTGCATCATTATATAGCTTCCTCATGAGTGCACTCTGGGTTATTCAATAACTCCATAAAGTGCTGCACTGGAGCAGGTGGGCAGAATTGCATTTGGCTGCCAGAGCCTGGCCAATATGTGCTGGGTTGCATGGAAGATTGGATCCAATCTCTAGGGTAGAAAATAAAATAAAATTTCTCCAAAATAAGGTAGGAAGTGTCACCATCAGCTTCTTTAGGCTTCTCCAGCAGTCCAACAATTTCCAACCTCACAAGGAATTTATAATTCATTTACACGATGACATATGAAATTTAAAATTTGAGAACAGCCTTTCCTTGGAAGTGCAGAGTATAAAGCATACTGCTTTCTCAGCACCTTGTCTTCCTTCAGAATAGAAAGTCCAATCATTTTTCACAACTGATGTTTCTTATATCACTGAGTAGGTGTGGTGGTGTTCTATATTCATAAATGGGTGGCAGGGGAAAAGAAGAGGAAGGGACAACACCAAGTATTAAGGCTCATTTGGTCTCAGATTTCCTAGCTTATCGAGTGAGTCACAGTAGGTAGATAAAACAGAGATCTTATTTAAGGAATCCAGTCCAAACCCTCTGTTATACAGATGAGAAAACTGAGGTTCAGAACCATGGAAGTAAAGAAAAGTGAATTCAACTTCTGGTCTATGGAATAAACCATTGAAACAGAATATTGAATGGGAAGAACTCCTATCTCTGCAGTTTCTGCATCCTCCATGACAGTGCTGCAGTCCTTAAATAAATGTCTGCTCTGCAGCACATTTGTGAGAGTTTCCAGGGGTCTTCGGACACCTCTCCTTTTCCCCTCTTTTCATAAATCTTGGAATGCCTACCTCTTTCTTTCACCCTCAACTCTAAATATACCCACTTGGTTGGATTTTTTGGTCCACCTTCTGGATTTTTCTGCATTTCAGTCCATTTGGGGGCTTTCTATGGAATATGAGGAACACTGGCAAACCAGTGAGCTGCATGAGAACAGCCTGGGGCCCAATTCCATTCAGCCCTGCTTGAATCCAGCTTTCAGAGGCACTGCAGGTGTTTATTCCCACTTTCTTCCATGCTGGCCTTCTCCAAAACCACTGCAGCTGCAGGGATGGAGGCCTGGTGGGATGAGGAAGCTGCAGCATAAATGCACAGTGGGCTCTGCCAGCAACTCTGACTCCTCGAAGGCAGAATCCAAATCAGAGATGCCTATCTCCATTCTTCATGGAAATCTTCCAGATGAAAACACTTGCAAAGAAGGGGAGAGGAAGGAGGACAGACAACTACAGGAAGAATGCTTGCTCAAGTCAATTGGAAGTAGCTCTGTAGAGGAGGTCCTGAGGCTTTTGAATCCCTCTAGAGCTTTGACCATACCAACACAGCTCTTCCTTCAGCCATGCCTGCTTTTTTCCTCTTGCGCAGTTTTGTTAAGCAGACAGTATGGCCTTGCTAATTGTCTCCCTTCCTCCTTTTTCGTTCCTCCTTTTCAGCCTCTCCCTCATTTTCTTTTCTTGCTTCTGCACCAATTTTCCTGGGGGCCTACATGATAGGAGATCTGGCTCCTCCTGTTTCTTCCCCAAAACATGCAATCCCCCAGGCCCTGGGGAAGACAGCAATCACCAGCAATTTCCTCCTTGGGGAAATGCCAGAAAATCTCACCTGCAGTTTTCAGGATAGGGGTGTGAAGCATGGGAGGCAGGCCAGAGGAAGACCAAATTGGAGTACTTTCTCATATCATAGAGGAGCTAAACAGTCCTGGAGGTTGGTGAAGCTGAAAAGGCATGTGGTGAACTCCTCAGCATATCCACTAACCAACTATGTGATAAAATGCCATCTTAAATTGAGATGAATGCTAACTTCGATAATTTCTCTTCCTTAAAATAGTTCTTGGTAAATTGGATATTGTTTAGTTTTGCTATCTCACTCCAGGCGATCCTGAATGCTGAGCAGCCTCTACCGACATCCAGAGTTTTGGAGTGACTAGATACCTTACATTGATGTGCTATGTAGGAATCATATTCTGTGACTGGGTAACAGAATAATTCAGAATATTATATCCTTCCTGTACTGGAATTCCTCTATACATTAATGTACTCAGGAATGTTGTCCCAGACAAATTATAGACTATTTTTAATTGAGTTGCATAGAGGTATGCATTCCAAACCTTGTGGAGGCACTTCCTGGGCATTCCATGCCCACTGCCTTGATATTAATCATGTACTTCCTACTTGATAATTCTTATTTATTTTAATTTCATTCTAAAGTCTCTTCCTTTGGATTGAGTGATTTCTGAGCACTTTAATTAAATTAGTTATTATCTTGGACTAGATGAAGAATGTTACTACATAAGGGATCCTATTCAACTACTAAAGTTGAAATTGACAGTGTCTATCTTGTCATACTAATTTCCCTAAAATATCAAGTGATACAGAGGTCAATTAATAAATGAGTGATAGTTCTCCCCTCATTGGTTAAATTATATAATTAATAGAATAAGGCGAGATGCTAGCAATATAGGTTACCCAATCCATCCTCTAATACATAAAGATATAGTATCCAAGGAAATTCTCCATCTCTCAGGACATGTCTACTACAGTATGAATCATAGTCTGCAAGTGTGAGTAGTCCAATGATCTCTATCATGTTTCTACAATGTCTTTTATAGCAGAAGCTCAATATTTGTTAATGAAATATTTGAATGTAGCAATCAAATCATTCCTACTAAAACCATGCTCATAATAAATATTGCTTTAAATGTCTGTGGTATTAACATAAAATGCTAAAGATCATTTTATAATTTATTTTTAGTAAATATATAAGCACATTATATACATTCCTTTTTGAATCCAATTCATTTTCTCCTACTCAAATCAGTAGCCTGTAAAATGATAAATACAGATATGAAAGAAAACACTATCAGATTTATTACTTTTGTTTGGATTTGCACCAAATTTTGGTTCCTAAGACCTCTTTTATTTTTTAATAAGTAAAAAAAGATGAATTGTTTCTACTTATCTGCAATAATTTGTAAATGAAAAAGACAAAAATATAAATCTAGACTGTCAATGCTCTGTATTGTACTTATTTAGATCATGATCCTTCAAGCTAGGGAATATTTGTAACTTGTTCACACTGTGAAGGGACACTGAATTCTTTCCTAATGTTACATATATGCTGTCTTAAGTGAATCAAAATAGTTTGAGATGTTCCTGGTTGGACTCATTGAGAACTCTGGTGAGAGAAAGAGTTTAGGAATGTTTCATAAACTACTTAATGAATGAAGCAGCATTGAAATAGCAAGGTACTGAAGAATCTTCAACAAGAGATTGACACTTTAATAACAAGGTGCCTCTTAGTACATCGAAGAGATGTTCTATACACGATCAGGTAACTTAAAGCTATCACTGGATTTCTCCTTTTCCTTGCTTCACTGAAGGCCTAACAAAGATGACCTTCTGTGTGACGATCAACTGTTTATTTTGGTTTAAAATAATGCGTGGTTATTTCCAATCATTTATTTAATTATTTCAGGGTAAGCATTTATTTCCCTTTGTTCTAAATTATAATTAAGATGAGGGTATTGTCTTTCACCACCTGCCCTTTAGTCTAAGTATACCTAATACAATACTTGCTGGTCTTTTTATAGAGTGGTAGATAATTTTGATCTAAAGGATTTTATTATTATTAAAGATAGCTAATAAAACCCAAAGTATTCCTTGATCAGTAAATTTACTGCAAGTATTATAGATCCATAGAATGAGGTCTATTTTTCTTAATTCTTGCTCAAAGAAGTCCTTTTCTGAAAACAGAGATCTTTCACTTTAAGTACTTTTACTTCCTTTCTTTGATGATTGCTATTTTTCTGAGACTCTGAAAGAGTTAACTTTTGAAGAGCTTTGTATAAGTAGATTTTTTTGCAGAGCATTAGCATGTTAAAATCTGTTTTGAAGTCTGGGTGAGCTTTTTCCAATGCAAATGATCAGAACCTGCTATTTCTATGAGTTTGTATTTTAGGGTGTGTTTTGAAGTTGACTGTTCCCTAAAACTATTGTACTACAGGATTTGCCATGTCTCATATTTTGCTCTGGTTTGTGTTAATGTGATATATGTTTCTTCCTTATTTTTAAATTGTGGATAAAGTGTCCACAAAGAGGCCCATCAGGCATATCAATATAAACAAAATGCTTAATAATATAGTATTTTGTGTTTAAGGTAGCAAGAAATGCTGGGCCAGTCTGATTTTCAATTAGCAGCTTCTGTTTGGTGAATGCTTGGCACAGGATATGATGATTTCATGGAAAACCATCACTCTCGTTTATTCCAAAACTTCCAATGCTTCTGCAGGTTTTTTTTTGTACAACATGTTTGATGTTTGCTTTCCTGCTCATATGGGAAGCTTTATGAAAATAAGGAAAGTGAATCAACTTAATTACAACATATAAAACAATTCATTTTTCTTTAAGTGATTATAAAGAGATTCTTTCCTTGTAGTAACATAAAAACCATGTATTGAATCTTCCATCAGTTTTAATTTGTTAAACTGGAAAAGTCCTTACTGAGACTTCCATTAGTTCGAGGAAAATTATGGTAGGAAAGATAAATGCAAATTTTCTTTTTTTACTTCCTATTGCTTTTTTATTAAATATTTTATTAACATTGATTTTTACATCATATTTCAAATGACGTATTTAACAAACAAGTATTCAAGAAGGGAATCTCTATGTACAATCACTGGCACTTAGAGTTTAGAACATAATTAAAATTAGGCTGAGGGTTTGTATGTCATAGGCTTATTAGTTCTGTGATCCTCAAGTAGTATAGAGCCTGCAATAGGAGCTTCATCCATTTTCTAAACTCACCATTAATTTTCTATGATAATTCACAGCATTCTTGAGCAGAAAATAGATTGCATATGCAAAGACTCTACTGCATCATTATTAATAATATACAGTATGGGATAAATTTTTTAAAGATTATCAGGAATCAACATCTCGGCCATTTTGGTCATTAAGTTACAGTAATTCTATTCATAAGATAACTTGCAAATCAGGACTGGAGCTGTGACAACCAGTGCTTAATCTACTTGATAAATACTTATTAAGTAAATGTGCCAAGACTGTAGTCACTATAGGACGACATTAAGTGAAAAGTGGCTATAACCCCCAATTGGGCCAAATGATGAAGATAGACAAATCCAAGTGAGTAAGCTAGGTGAAAATTTTTTAATGTAGTGTAAATACATATAAGAAAGTCTTCTTAAAAGGGATAAAGGCCTGCACTTATTTGCCAAACTCCCTGCTTCTTTAAAGCATTCCTTTTACTCTATCATTATGGCCCTTCATGCTACACCCACATGTAACTGGAAATAACAAACTATGAAACTCAATGTATATGTTCTTATGCAACACATTTGAACTTTACCTATGGATCCATGTTCTAGCTAGCTAACTATCATGATCTTTGACCTCATCCCATGCTTCTACAGGTAATCACTTGAACTTAATAGAAGCAGTTCAAGAGCCCTGCCTTTTTCTGAAGGTTAACTATTATACTGCCGTATGTTTTTCCTTTAGTATCTTCTTTAAAAAGAATTACAGATACACTCCCCACACATTCCCTATTATTTCAACTCATTTTTGTGACTAACCTTTCAATGTGTGCCTCTGGGAGGAGTCTTATATGACCTACTCATTCATTTTTTTTCCCTAAGGGCTTTTATTATAAAGAAAATATACCTCTTACCAAGTCTTTCCTCTTGAATTAAAAATTTGTTCTAGTCCTTACACACTCATACACACACACGCACACTAACATTTACACATTCAGGTCCAAAAGGACCCCCACTGTTTCTAAGTTTTCTAAGATCTTTTTATTTTTTTTTATTTTTATTTTTTTATTTCTTTTTTTTTGCCAGTCGTGGGCTTGAGCTCAGGGCCTGAGCACTGTCCTTGGACTTTCTCAAGGCTAGAGGTCTACCACTTGAGCCTCAGCACCACTTCCGGCTTTTCTCTATGTATGTGGTACCGAGGAATCGAACCCGGGTCTTGTCTTCATGCATGCTAGGCAAGCACTTTAACCACTAGGCCAAACTCCCGGCCCCAGCTAAGATCTTTTTAATTTCCCCTTAACCATTTTGCCTATCTCCTTCTACTTTTTTCTCCATTTATTATGGCTACTCAAGCATATTTTAAACTGTAAAAACAAATTTTAAAATATACTTTTCGCTCATTGAAATTCAATTCTGATGCTTCCTTAAGAAGGTCTGAGTGAGTCACAGAACTGGGTAGGACTTTTGATTCCAATCTTTCTAGATCATTTTTTCACTTGTGAAAATGGGACTAATGTATTTATCTTACAAGTATGTAGAAGAACTAACATGGCAATTCATATAAATTATCAAAAAGAACTTAGCAATCAGTAAACAATTCATTTCCCCAGCAGTCCACCTCCTCCTCAGCCACCCATCTCCCTTCTCCCCTTTCTACCTTCTCAGTCTGCATTGCCCTACTCCTCCTCCCCTTACATTGGAGGTGTCCTCTTTTATTTTCCCAAATATATTTGTCTTAATGGGATGGTAATTAAACCATATGCAAACAGCTATCTCAGGTAGCATGCTAGGTCTGGAAAATTGATGCTAAGCAGCTCAACATCCTACCTAAGAGCCATCTTCCTAGATAGATATATTTGGAAAGCCCTTCCATTGATTCCAGACATGGCTTTTACTAAAGTTTCCAAATGTTTTAGTGACTGTGTTCATTTGATGAACAATCAATCCTCTCCCACCCTAGTGGCTCTATGGTGCCAATCATAAATAATATCAACTGACATCTATCTACTCTTAAATATCCTCTGATCTTTATTCATTTTTCCCTTTATATTTTCCTTCAAGATAACTTTCTCATCTGTAAAATATTTCAGGAAATACTATACCTCACTTTTTATAGAACCCAAGGCCTAAAGTCTGTTAAAAATAAAAAGTGCTCCATTATTTGGGCCATGTTCTTAGCCCTTTTGTTTGTTAGTTCATTTTTTGGAACAAGGTCTCACTAAAGCCAGGCTGGCTTCAGCAACTCAATCCTCCTTATCTCTGCCACCTGAATACAGGATTTACCCGATTTCACCCCCACACCTAGCTCCTACTTCGCCTCTTGTTCAAGGTCTGGCAGTATCACTTTCATACTTTTTGTCCATCAAGCATATGTCTATAAAATAACATTTAATAAATGGCAGAAAGAGAGGCCACAATGGTACACACAAAACATGTTAGAGAAAATAGTTCAAACCAGGATTAACCCACAAGAGCCTTCCTATGCTTTATGTTTGTAGAAGTGTGCTTTAATACATGTTGACAGTAAAAGGGATTGAACTCCAGGACTTATGCTAATGAAGCAGGTACTTTCCACTTGACTCACTGCATGGCTCCTGTTTTGAACTAGTTATTTTTCAAGGTAGGGTGTAGCTTTTTGCCCAAGCAAGACTGATCTGTTTCCTTCATTCTTGTACTTCATTAACAACTGCATGCCACAGCACCTAGACGTCTGTGCTTCCCTCCTAGCTGGGATAGGAGCCATTGGTTGAGGTGTAGTCTCACAAGCTTGTATGCGCAGGCTGGTTTTGCATTGAACTCTCCTTATTTCTGCTTCCCAAATAGCTAGGGCTACAGACTTGAGCTTCACTTCTCTTTACATTACATTTCCAAAATGGTTTGCAAAGGAACTTTTGTTAGAACATACTATGTGTAAAACATTCTAGGAAGCACATATATCTCACTGTAGTTCTGAAGAACTGAACTGGAGAGCCAGTTGTAAAAGACAAAATTTGAACTCCATGAAATCTGTGCACAAGCAGATGACTCTTTAGGCATGACTTTCTGTCATTACCACTTGTTCTAAGCATCATGGTGCTCGGCTTTGAGTTTTGATTTTCTCATGTGATAAAAAAAAATAAGATACATCCACTGTATCAAATTACTGGGGGATGGAGGAATTTGTGAACATACTCCATAGATTGGCTAGTACCTACCATATGCTGATAAGGAATTTCTTATCATTCAACCTTTAAAATGAGTAGGTAACTCAAGAATCATGTTAATGAGTTTGTGCTGACTCATTATAGAAAGGCTATATCTGCTAAAAAAAAATAAATAAATAAACAAATAAATGAATAAAACTCCTGTCCTTTTGATACCCTGGCTCCAAGTCCTAAGAATGCATGATCACTCTATCATATCAACCAGGCTGTCTTGGTTACATTGAAAATTTATTGTTTGAAGTCAAATAATCTAGAAAGAAAAATTTTATATTGTTGAAAAGCTAGAGGGATTATTCACCTGAGCATCCCTATGGTATTAAGAAGACCTACACAGATAATTGGGCCTTATACTGGACTCCTGGAGTCAGCATTTGTATATAGATCCCTTACCCTAACAGAGAAACTTCCAGAGAAATCTAATGCATTCCTGTGCCCACAAGGGAACCTGCTTGGCCAACCTTTGAGCTTGCTCATACAAACTAACAAGATCAAGTTGACTACATAGGGACTATAGAGACCATTTCCCATGAGTTGTCCACAGCTCTGATTATCCACATCTAATCCTTCTGTAGGAATCTTTCCCTTGTTCTACCCCAAAGTATCTCTGTCTGCTTGCTGTACCTGGCTGACTGTTCTAATCATGTGTCCATCCTAGCTACACAACTGGAAGATCTCTGAGAGAAGAGACCATGCCTGATAAAATATCTGGGTACTTTACACTACTTGTACAATGCCCCATGTATCACTCTTCATAGTTCCCATGATAATGAGAAAACGTTTGGGTTGTCTGACTTGTCACAGAACACTAATATCCAAGATACACTGACTCCACTCAAGTCAGGTTTGCCTGTTTCCTTTGTGATCTGCTGTTTTGCATGTTACCAAAGAAGGAAGAAAGCAAGGAGGGCAGATATCTGTAATTTCTCCACTGCTAGAACAAATCTCTTGTTCCAAATTGATCTCAGAAAAAAGAAAGTAAGTGAGATACCTGCTTCAAATTAATTCTAGCTTTTGTTTGTTTAATTTTTGTCTGTCATTAGGCTTGATCTCTGGGCCTGGGTGCTGTATCTGAGTTCTTCAATGCAAAGCTAGCACTCTATCACAGTTCCACTTCTGGTTTTCTGGTAGTTAATTGGAGAAAAGAATCTCTCATGTAACCCTTCTATTAATTACAGTAAAATATATGAAAAAAACAATCTTTCAGAGTTTCCTGCCCAAACTGAACTGTAATATTCAGATCTCAGTCTCCTGAGTAGCAAGGATTACAGGTTTAAACACCAGTGCCCTATTATGGAAGATGTGTATCATTCAGTGTTGGCTAGCAGCCAAAGATGAAGTCATGTAGGTACAAGAAGTTTTACTTGGGCCAAGTCTTGGGAAGATGCAAATGAAAACAAATGTCCTTTGTACCTTATAAGAGCAGCCAATAACTGAAATGAGCATAGCATGCAGTGAAAACTGTGTTGTATATTTATGTAACTTATTTCATTGATTCCATGTTGCAGGACTGCAAGGTAAGTATTTCAAGGTAAGTTTCATTCTATAAGAAAAAGAGCCTCAGAGACAAAAAGTCACAAGGCTACTACAAGATACAAGTGCTACTCAAACCCTAGATTCATTTCCTTTAGCAATTTACCAACATGATATCTAACAAAGATATCTACAAAGTTTAAATTTTTTTATTGTGGCATGTATAGATATTTGAAGAGAATAGTATGATGAACCCATGTTATCATCAGCCAACTTTAACCATCATTAAAGCCATTTTGTTTAACTTCTATTCCCATCCTTTCTCATGAGTTACTGTGAGCAAATTCAAGAAGCATGTCATTTAATGTATAAGTTTTAAAATATGTATCTATAAGAACTTTTAAAATATGAAAGTACTATTTACCTAGCAGAAATTATTTAATATCATTGCATATCTGATCAGTACTTGACTCTCATAAATATTTTTATTGTGTTTTTAAATCAGAATCCAGATAAAGTCTCCACATCACAGGTGGTGAACAGAGTATAATCTATTCAGACAAAATAGGACTTTTCTTACTAGAGAAAATATAGTGAAGATGAAAAAAAGTTTCTTAGACAACTTCTCTACATTTTGGAGAACAAAATTTATACCTGAGATTAATTGCAAGGATTCACGCAATATCTTTGCAAGTGCTGAGTGCAGTCTCTGGTATGGGGCAGGTCTTCCATGAATGTTGATTTCCTTTCCTAAATAGAGAGAAGAAAATAAAAAGGGGAAGGTGGAGCAACTGGCCAAGAAGCTTGAGGAAAGTTCTTGGAGCAATTTGGCTTCTGATCCCTGGAGAGCATTTACATTTTGTTCCTGGATGGAAATTTGACCATAATTGTGCCAAAGTGGCTAATGACTAGCAGCTCTGAACATTCCCCTTTGCCATTCACAGTCTGCATCATCGCCTATTCAATTCCAAAGGAAATATGCAACTTCACAATTATCTCAAATGCATAAAAATAATACTGTACAAATAATTTCACTTCCTATCAATTAAAATTAATAAAAGAAATTAAAATATAACAAGGTGCAACTTCTCATCCCTGTAATCCCAGTTATTTGGAAGGTGATAGTGATAGAATCATAGTTCCAGGCCAACCTGAGAAACAAATTCATAAATCTCAGCCAATAAAACCTGGGCACATAGCACACCAGTTATTTCAGCAACAAGAGGACTGAGGTTCAGGCTGGTGCAGACAAAAAACAAGACTATTGAAATATATATATATATATATATGTGTGTGTGTGTGTGTGTGTGTGTATGTGTATGTGCATATATATATATATGTACATAATAACAAAAGCAAAAAAAACTAGAAGTATGGCTCAAGTGATGGAGTATCTGCCTGGCATGCACCAGGCCAATTTAGTCTTAAAATTAGTATAATTTGAAATAACATATTAACAGAAGTTGCGATTTTGTTTCAGAGGTAACAAAGTAGAAAAGTAAACAAATAAAAGCAATTAATCCAATTCAGAGCTGTGTTTGCCTTTTGTTCAGATGAATTTTGGCAAGTCACTACATTTCAAAGTTTCAGCTTCTCAGGGTATAAGAACCACATTCTTAACAAATGATACTACTAGCCTAAAAATGTCAGTCAGCCCCACGTAGGAAAGTAGAAAGAAAACTATACTATATTATAGTAGAACCAAATCTGAATTTTAACTCCCACTTAATGAATATGTAGCCTTATGTAGGCAAATAATTGGTCTGTGTCCCATTCTTCTTGTTTGTTAAATACAAATTGTAATCTATCTCATAAACTTATTGAAAAGACAGAAAATTATATATATATATGTATATATTAAGCAGAACCCTAGCCTTTCATTGACACTTAATAATGGCTATTATGATGATTGCTAGCTCTGAATAGTATTTGCTATTATCAAACAAGTTTTATTTAAATCAATTAGTTAGATAATTTATAGTCAAAAATACAGAACTGAATGTGTCTGACAGGCACATTCACACTGGGCAAATATAACATTTGTGAGATTCATGGAAATTGAACCTAAAACATGGCTGAATTTGGTACATTATGTTCTCAAGAACTCACTGCACAATGGCCATAGCATAATTTTCATGATCTCTGTATTTCCCTTTTCTTAAGAAACATAAAATGAGCCACTTTCTTTGAAAGTCTATGGAAACATTTCTTAAAATGGCACCTGCAACTTGCCAGTACGAATACTGAGAATCTCGTGATAGGTCTGCAAGATTACACATCTGTATATGGAAACTCATTGGGAGATGGTATCATAGAAGGACAAAATTCCATGTAATACTCCAGCTGGCTTGCTAAGTTGGAGTGTTTGGTTTCTGTGATAGATAAAACTCAGAAGAAAGTCGTCTGCATGAATTTAGGTCTAAAAATGGCTTGGATACCACTGTCATGATGATTGAAAGTCCCTTGCTGTGACTGCTCCAGCTCTGTGACTAAAACCAGACTGAAGTACATAATTGTGTTTTAATTAAGCAAAGGAGACAGACATTGCTTTTTTTTTCTTTTTCTTTCAGATGACTTTTATTCTCGTTTTATAAACTCTATACAGTAAAACCAGACAGTAATTGTTTAGCAGACACTGGCTCCTTCAATTCCTGGCCTTACAGTGACTGTAATGGGAGGCCCATTGAAAGGTTGGAATTACTCTTTCTAATAATCTGGCAAGACCTCTTTCTAAGTAAAAGGAATATTTGTCCCATGTAGAAAACATGGGGAAGAAAAAAACAACAGAAAAAAAAAGAGAACCATCACAAACTCATCAGATCTCTGTTTTCAGATTGAAATTATTCAATGCTTAAAACCAATGTCCTACTTTTTCTATTCATATTAGAGTAGAAATATCACTCGCAAGTGTAATTTTTCAATGCCTAATTACAGTTCATTGTATATCTGTGTATGTACAAAAGCTCCCTTCACCATTTTCTTACTGATCCACATTTTAGCAAGAAGTAATATTTTATTTATATAGCTATAGCCATGGCCTGAACAAGGTCCTTCCATATGAATTTCTATCCAGGTCCACAGAGAAATCATGTCTTTGAACCCAGAGTTGCTTCTTCACAGACAAAGGTACAGACTCTGGAGAACACTTGTTTGTAGAGTCAGAACATTTCATTTTTTGGTGCAGAGCATCTAGATGAGGCAGTAACTCTCAGAGCCAATCTCTAAGCAGATGGCCACATTCCTCAGAAGTTCTGAATACCCTGACTTGATCCAAATCTACCTGAAGTTGCCTGAAAATCCATTACTTTTGTCTTGGAACAGGAAAGTGAAAAGAGAACCCTGTGTAGGCTGAGAGCCCACAACACTGATTTATACAGTTCTTGTAGCATGTTCTGTTCAGTTAGCAGTATTAGTGCCAGCTTCACTACTACCATCATTGCTTTGACAGCCATTTTTAGAACCAGTCTGTGGGTTTCCTAACAATAGACCAACCCCGATGATAGTCTTTGGATCTCTCAGATATCTGTACATTGACAGGCTCTCTGGGGGAACACATTGGGATGCTTTAAGACAGATTTTACTGGTTTACGTTATATTTCTGATTTATTGGTGTATGGTTATTATTTCATTAAAATAAGATTCGTTAAAAGAAATGAGATGGAAAGTTCACCAAAGGCAGTGAATGAGGAATTTCATGTACTCAATCCAGACCCAAAGCTCTACTTTGACAATCCAAAAAAATCTTTACAGAACTTTTTAAAAATCACTCATAAACCAAGCACATTATGTGTCTACTACATGCTACCAAATAAATTTGGCCCCAGAGAGACAAATAATCTTCAAAAAGACTTCATGGATGGGCAAGAATTATATCAATGAGATCACAAGTTCAAGGTCTACCTAGGCTATATGATAATTCACCTATCTAGAAGAAAAGGATGAGTAAGAAAATGAGGACAAGGAATAGGACAAAAAGAGAAAAAAAGGTGGAGAGAGAAGGGAGAGAGGGAGAAGGAAAAAGAGAAGGAGAGGAAGAAGAAAGAGCTTTTACTTTTAAACCTATCATTATAAGAAACATGTTGATTAAATGGAAGATCCTTATATGGGTACAATCTACTAAAATGAAACAAGTTATAAAATATTACCAGTTCATCATTTCATTAATCAATTATACTATTAAAGGTGTTTATCTGGAAGACTTTGTGTAGAAGGAAAATATAAAGGAAAAAAGGAAGAAAAGGAAAAGGAGAATGAGAAGAAAGAAAAAGGAGAAAAAGAAAAACAACAGTAGGAAGAAGCAATGGTGTCACACAGCTCTCAACTGAAACTTCAGCCTTACCAGCCAGGCATTGGTGGTTCATGCATGTAATCCTAGCTATTCAGGCAGCTGAGATCTGAGAATCCCAGTTTAAAGCCAGCCCATGCAGAAAAGTCCCTGAGACTCTTATCTCCAATTAACCGCCAGAGAACCTGAAGTGGCACTCTGGCTCAAAGTGATAGAGAGCTAATCTTGAGCAAAAAGGGCTCAAGGGACAGTACCCAGGCACTGAATTCAAGGCCTTTCATTGATAAAAAAAAAAAAAACAAAAACAAAAAAACACTTCAGCATTAAAAATTCACCATTCACAAGCTGCAGGGCTTCTGCTGCCTTGGCTATCCAATGAACAGTATTAAGTCTTGTCCTTGGAAAAATTACATGAGATTCATGCAGTATACCTAACAGACAGCGGGGGGTAGAGAGAAGACACTTCTGATTGTTCACAGCAAAACGTGAATAAATAAGACCTCTATTTCTTTCAGACATACTCACATTTAAACAAAATGCTGAGACCACACACTTCTTGTCTATATCACCAGTGTATTCTTAGGGCTCTGTCCAGTGCCAAACATGAGTAGGTAGGTACTCAATAGATAAGCTCTGAATGAGTCCTAGGATGCCAAATTGTTTCAAGGTGCTTGAATAGACTCAAAAGGAAGGCAGGAGTTCTGACCATATGGGATAGATATTTCAGGAACAAAAATGTTTATATCCGACTTCAGTAGCCTGAAGTATTATACTTTCTCACAGATGCCATAAGGTGTCCAGGTGTTCCCAAATCCCCAGAATTAATCCAGCAAAGAAGAAGAACAAAGAAAAGATAGGAAGTATACCAGGTCTGCAAATACTCACTAACACATATGGACTCTTCACCAAGGACTGCACCAAAAGTAATACTTACATATCACATGACAATATAGTGCAATAAACATGATCCTTTCTCTACGTGGAGAAATCCATACTCACAAAGATCAAACAACTTCACCTTGTTTTTATTTTCCTATTCATTGTGTAACATTTTTTCTTAAAAATTAATGCTTTTCTTTATTATTATTATTATTATTATTATTACCTTTAAGTAGTTTTGCAAAGGAGTTGCCATTTAACAAAGCCATCTATCAATATATCTTGATCAATGTCAACCCTATTCAGCTTTCCTACCCATCCCTCCCCACCTATCCCTTCTTTCACTATTCTTAATTTTATAGGGTACACATTGGAGTGTTGAGTGCACTCTCCCCTCTTTCTCCTCTTCGTTTGTCCATCTGTTCTCTCCTTGACCCCACCTCACCCTTTTCAACTATCTATTTCCTGGTGTCTAATTTTGCTGACATTTGACTTTGCCTTTCTAAGGAATGATATTTTTTGTGTTCTCCCTTAATTCTACTATATTTCAGTTAGTGCATTTATGTATACTTGCACACAGACTAAGTAAATATGGAATATTTACTTCTATATTTGTAAGCTACATCCAGCTTCTACATATAAGGGAAAACAAGCAATTTTTGTATCTCCAATCCTAGCTTACTTCAGTTAACATAGTATTTTCCAGGTCTTCCCATTTCATTATAAGTAGTAATGGATGAGTAAAATCCCATTACGTATACACATTTTCTTGATCCTTTTGGGGGGGCATCTAGAATGATTCCATACCTTGATTGTGGTGAATAGTGCTGCAATAAACATGGTTGTACTGTATGAGGAGCTAGCTTTGTAACTTTTGTATGGAGCATTTGCTCTTTGCTTTACTCATTCATTTACTCGTCTAACAAATATTTATTGAGCATTTATGAGTTGCCTCATATGAGTCTTCATAAAAATCAGAGTTTAATTGGAGGAACAGATATTAAATCATCACAAAAGGGCAACAGGTTGCAATAGGTTACATTGTCATGGAAGAAAATGCGTGATGTTGTAAGTAAATACAACAGGGATGCCTATTTGCAGGTGCTGGAAGTAAGAGATCCAGGAAAATCCACTGAGGCCTAAGCACACAACCTGTGCTCCTGGGATTGCCACTAAGACTTGTTTACAGTCACAGGGCCTCACAAAGAGGACTGTGGCAACACTTCATGTGAGAGGAGGAGGAGGAGGAATCTTCCTCTTAAGGTTTAGCAGTATCCATTTTATTCCTATAACAGGACAACAGAGCTTTTGATGTTAGTAAGCTTTCTCCAGGGATCCACCCTTCTTAGGCAAAATTCCCTGGAGTGGCTTCCAGATAAGAAACTGGAAAGCACCTGTCTCAGGTGCTTTCTGCACAGGTGCATTCCCTAAGTCCACATTGCTTTCCTGTGGCACTGACGTTTGAAGCATTAAGTATACTACATATACTCAAGCCCTCCTAAAATTCCTTGTGCTTTCACAATCTGAAAGAGAGCACAGAGAGGGAAGAATGAAACGCAGGTCAATTGACTCTAGTGAAAGGTTTAGAAGTGGGATGAATCTGTTTTCAGATGTGTCTAAGCTAGGAATTAGCTAGTTAATGGACAAAGGGAATAAAGATGTTATCAATCAAAGGAACAAGAACAAGGTACTCAATAGTGGCAAGTAAATAATGTCAAATTTAAGTATCTGACATAATGTTCTAAAGAGTTAAGGAAGATTGGTGCATAAGATGAGCATGGTGTTCTGAAAAGAATAATGGATTCTGTAGTCAAGCCTTGGTTCCAACCCAGCTATCTCACTAAAATACTTAGAGACTTATGAATCATTTTACCTGTGAAATTCAAATAATAATAGCAATGTGGCAATATTGTTGTGGCAGTTTATATAAATATTGGCACACGAGTGTCATTTGATGTCTTGCTTTTAGAAGTAGTTATAATAATGATTTTAATAGTAAGATCAATGACACAACATAAGGCTCATTCATACTGATGTTATGAGGTACTTTTGTCTAATGGTTACAACTTCATGCTAAAGATTTTTTTATCCTTATTATAAAGATGAGGAAGTAGAGGAGTTTTTTAATGGTTGTGGTAATGTATAGAGGGGTTACAGATACATTTGTCAGGTAGGAGGTACATTTGGAAGTGGAGGCTTTTAAACAATATTTAAGATATGTGCATACAGCTACATAGCCCATGTGTTAACTACTCTCCATCATTCCTGTCGCTGTAAATACTCCTCTTTTATTATCACTACTGACACAATCATTATGGCCATTTTTTTAAAATTTGAAGTGCTTGGGACATTATGATTTCTTTTGTCCTGAGGTGAAAGCTAGCAAGAATCCTTAAGGTATTATACTTCAACTTTTGATGTTACAACTTGTCGTATATTTTTTATATCAGTTAGATCTCCTTTAAAAATGGTAGAATAGGGCCAGGAGTTTGGCCTAGTGGTTAAAGTGCTTGCCTGGCATGCATGAAGACCCGGGTTCGATTCCTTGGTACCACATACATAGAAAAAAAAGCCGGAAGTGGTGCTGAGGCGCAAGTGGTAGAGCTCTAGCCTTGAGAAAGTCCAAGGACAGTGCTCAGGCCCTGAGCTCAAGCCCAGGACTGGCAAAAAAAAATAGAATAGCCCAAATGAATATTGTTTTAAGTGAAAGAGAAATATATTTCTCACACAAGTAAAGAAATAGGAAAGGAAAAGTGGGCTTACAGGACTGCTCATAAAGTTCCTGGGAACCCCGGCCCCTCAGCTTCTCTCCTGTGCCATCCTTGGCAGGTGGCGAGGGCCTGTAGAGTACATCTACTGTCTAGCCAGCAAAATGGAGGGCAAGGAGACAAAAGGTACCTTTTATATATTAAAATTTATTTTTAAGGCAGACACTGGATTCACACCTATAATCCTAGTTACTCAAGAGTCTGAGATCTGAGGATCACATTTGAAGAAAGATGGGACATTAAAGTCCATGAGACTCTTATCTCCAATTAACCACCAGAAAACTGGAAGTGGAGCTGTGGCTCAGGCAGTAGAGCCACCTTGAGCTGAAGAGCTCAGGGACAATGCCCAGATTTCAAGCCCCATGATCAAAGACAACAAAAATTCTTCTTAAAATCATACACTCAAAATTGGCATAAGTATTAGTCTCCAATATCTGGTCACAAGGTAGCAAAGTCCTTGCTAAAATTTTGTAGTTTTGTTATTGAGGGTAAGATGAGACAGGATTAGTGGAAGGTCTTTTAAACTTCAGCCATCCTAGTAGTGGCAAAATATTTAAAAAGTTTTAATTGTCCAGTAGTTGTCTAAAATATCAACAAAGAGGAAATGGAGACACACCTCCACTGGTAGAGCACTAGTTAATAAGCCAGTGTCAAGTACGGAGTGTGAATCCCAGTCTCTCAGCAAGAAGGAGGAGGTGGAGGAGGAGGAGGGGAAAAGGAGGAGGAGGGGGAGGAGGAGAAGGAGAGGGAAGAGGAGGAGGAGAGGAAGATACCCCTCCAAAACTGTCTAATACTCACTTCAACAGGACATATACTACAAGTGGAAAAATTCAAAGTAACTTACAAAAGCAAATCATCTTTCCTGTCAGTTTATCAAAAAGTGTTTAGAAGGCTGGGGTTGGTGTGGGGGGTGGGGCAGAGTGTTGCCTAGTGGTAGAGTGCTTTCCCAGCATGCACGAAGCCCTGGGTTTGATTCCTCAGTACCACATACATAGAGAAAGCTGGAAGTGGTGTTATGTCTCAAATGGTAGCACTCTAGCCTTCAGAAAGCTCAAGGACAGTGCCCAAACCATGAGTTCAAGCCACAGTCCTGGGGAAAAAATGAAGGAGGCTAGGGAGCAGTTCAGTGAAAAGCCTTTGTCTAGTAGGTACAAAGCTGTGGGTTCAACCCAAGCATGACAAGAAAACAAACAATACAGGACTCAAAATGTGGGGAAACTATTCCATGCACAGTAGCAACCAAGATGATAAAACTATTTTGAATTACTTACATATAAGATAAAGCTAGATGGAATCAGATCGCTTTGAGGCAGGTAAGTTGCCCCAGTGACAGGTGGCTTGGACTTGGACTAAAGTGGTTTAGCAAAAATTTCAAGATGTGTACAAAACAGATAGATATCTAGGAGGAAGATGTTCACAAATCATGGCTGTATTCATGGTGAGAACGAAGGAAAAAAAGGAATGCTGTGTTAATGGGCAGTCAGTTAAATGGAGGTACAATTCTTTAGAGAGAGAATCAGTGCCAAGTATCTATTCTTCTTGTGACTTGGAATAATACCTCCCAGAAGCTAAACCAGAAAACGACACTCCTTTTGCATTGTTCTAATAGGTTCTCATCAGAACGACGACAAAAAAAAAAATGTGACTCACCCTGAATTCTCTCACCCAGCTGGCAGGGTCTGTGGTTCTGTTGGCCTGCTGAACAGCTACTGTTATGTTGAGGTTCAATTCAAACCTATTGAGGTTTTCTTGGGTTGACAGTTCATGGCAGGTGTTCTTATTCTTTCCAGCCTTGGTTTTATTTCTAGGACTTCTTTTAATGTCAACAACTTTTCAAGGCTAGTGGCTGAATGAGAGTAAAAGAAACCCAGAGTGTTGACTAGCTGCTGTAACTGAGCAACATTTAAAATTAATTCACATTTGAATAATAATAACGGCACTGACAGATATTTGAAAAAAATGCATCAATAAGTGAGAGGTTATCTATTCAGCTTGCAAGGCTTAGTGATCATATGGATTCTTCAATCTTTAGCAATGACTTTATGAATCCTCTTACCTCTGGATTTTTACCCCAGAATCTTACAGACTGGATTTTTTCGGATGATTGTAAACTTTTTTGTTGTGTGAAATGAAAAACAAAGCTGACACCAACATTTCCACAGTATTTAGAAATTAAAGCACTGAATATTTGCTTCTTGATGATGCATTTATGTAGGTCATCATATTATATAAGCCGATTTCTGTTTTCTTCTCCCTTGTAATTTTGGTCCTAAGCTTAGCATTGCAGTAATGCAGTTGTGTTGTGTTTTGTTTCCTTTTGCCATTGAACATTATTTTGCAAAGAGTGTCTGTGTTTAAGAGTAAGAGCTAGACCCCACCGAGCCAGCAAGAGCCAACAGAACCCTAGGGATTTGCCTCAGCTTCTTTTTGTGAGACTTGTGGGCTGCCCAAAATATTTGTCTATCCATACACTGCATTGCAGCTTCCCTCTCTGCAGTTGAGCTCTGATTTTATTATTGCCAAATGATCATATACCATCTTCTTTTCATTCCAAATCCTAGAAGAGCAAGACTGACTATTTTTACCCCTCTTCAACCTCATCAGTCTTATTAGCAGATCTGTGCTAAACCACTTGGGTAGGCATCTCAACTTCGATTGCTTATGAAGCTCCCTCTAAGTAAAAACCACTTACCACTAGTTACCTGAACATAAAATATTGAAAAAGCCATTCCCATGAAAGACATGTTAATAACTGATATGTTCAATCTGTTGGGCCAGGAACAACCAGAAAGCTGAGAAAGGAAGGAACCACTTCCTGCCAAGAATAATTCAGGCACCATATCCATGCATTACATAATAGATTGTCCTTACAGCAAAGCCCTGCAAGTTTATGTTTTCAGTCCCATTTCACAGAAGAGGATAGTGAGGCGTTGAGGAAGCATGTATTATGCTTGGTCATTCAGCAGGTCTTGGCCTGTTTGACTCTGGAGCGTGAGCTTGAGCTGTTTGCAAACCCGAGACCATTCTTCTGTGCCTGGCATCCATTAATATCGAATGCATAATGCCCAGAGTGGAGAACATTGAGCAATGTTGACAATCAATAGACTTTAAGATATACACAATTGAGGCAGTTCTTATGACACAAAATAGGCAAGTTCCAAACATATGAAGACTGGTTAAACTGTTGAAGCTAGTATTTCCAAGCATATCAAAAAGCAGAAAATTGCTTAAATGAAGCATTTAAAACACTTGCTGGCTATGCATATGACATAGACACCCATGAGATGAAGACAGAGTCCCCCGTCAAAGCTCAAGACTCCAATAGAATCACAAGGAGGCATATCATTGTAATACAAAAAATGAATTGGAAAATATTAACTTCAGATACTATTGTAGCACCAATAAATTTGGTACCAACTAAGGCCTTAATTTGCCTTATAAAGGCCTTAAATTTGCAGTTTAATTTGCTATAAAAATTCAATACCATAATGAAATCACTTGAGAATAACCTATAGCAGAAAAACTATCTTTTCCTATACTTAATTTTTTTCTCTAAGTTAATAAAAATCTCACACTTATAGGCATAGTTTTTCTTTAGTATTCTACTGAGGGTT
The DNA here is from genome assembly GCF_031878675.1 of Megascapheus bottae. Lineage (NCBI taxonomy): Eukaryota > Metazoa > Chordata > Mammalia > Rodentia > Geomyidae > Megascapheus > Megascapheus bottae. Next base: position 73,671,777 of record NC_143515.1, on the reverse strand, counting down.
TCTTTTGAAATGAATGTAATTACTCAGTATGACGAGAGCCAGACAGTAAAAGAATGACTACTGCAAACCAAAGATGGCCATTTGAGTAGTTAATCTTCCACATTGTGGAGTATCTAGGAAAATGTCAGTCTGGATCAGAGATTAATCTGAATTACAAAAGTACAGGAAGAGCTGGATGTCAGTGGCTTATGCCTATAATCCTAACTACTCAGGTGGCTGAGATCTGAGGATCATTGTTCAAAGCCAGGTCGGGAAGAAAAGATGGTAAGATGCTTTATTTCCAATTAACCACCAGAAAACTGGAAGTGGTGCTGTGACTCAGTGGTAGAGCACTAGCCTTGAGCTGAAGAGCTCAGGGACAGTGTCCAGGCCCAGAGTTCAAGCCCTACAACAGACCTTCCCTCCAAAAAACAACCACAGGAAGGGATGGATTGAAGAGAGAGGAGAATCTTGGCTGGAAGGGGTTACCCTGAACTATATTTTTACTGTAAAAATTTCATGAGTAGGGAATATAACAAATATCCCCAGAAATTTTCAATATTAATACCTTCTCATATTTTGAAATTGCTTTCATCTCCTTACTCAGATTTCCTGAATTTCTTCTAAGAAACATTTATTCTACTAAACATAGCATGCATTTTTTTCATATGTTTTTATACTTTTCCATGACTGAGGCTTAAATATTTCTATAATTTATAAATTTATAATTACTACAATTATATTATATTATTATCTTTTACATCCATTACCAAAAGGATGAGATTTTTCTGGTTTTGTTGTTATTTTTGTGCCCATACTAGGGCTTGAACTCAAGGCCTACATACTGTTCCTTAGCCATTTCCACGGAAGATTAGTGCTTTACACTCAGCCACAAACTCCACTTGTGGGTTTTTTGGTTGTTAATTGAAAATAAGTCTCACAGTCTTCTCTGTCCAGGCTTGTTTTGAATCTCAATCCTCAGATCTGTCTCTTCAAACTTGATTATTTTTTTGCCAGTCCTGGGCTTGAGCTTAGGGCCTGAGCACTGTCCTGGGATTTTCTCAAGGCTAGAACTCTACTACTTGAGCCTCAGCACCATTTCCGACTTTTTTTTCTATGTATGTGGTACCGAGGAATCAAACCCAGGTCTTCGTGCATGCTAGGCAAGCACTCTACCACTAGGCCAAACTCCCAGCCCCAAACTTGATATTTTTAATAAGGAAATGATAAACCCTTCCAATAACACTCTGAAGTAGCAGAGAAAAAAATTGATTTATAACCTCAAAGTATCCAGACTACCGAAAGCCTATATTTTAGCAATGATTGGGTCTGATAACCTTTGTGTTTTGTAATCTAAACCTTTTTTCCCTCTAGGAACTAAAAGCAATCTTATTTAAATATAAGAGAATTAATAAGAATTTTCTAAACAACGCCGTAGTTTCTAATCTGTTCTAAGACTGTTGTTTCGGTTATTTGAAGTCATTAACAAGCACTACTTATTGCATAACCCTTTTGAGCTGGATAACAAATGAGGGAACTAAACAGTTGTCGTATTTGTCAACACCTCCCTCTGCCTTGATGTATGAAATGACCCTGTTCATATAATATTATCAGATGTCATCACCATCAAGATAGGGGGCGTGTGTGTGTGTGTGATCCAGTATGAACTCAGGGCTTCATGATTTCCTTTGAGCCACCTCTATTTCTGACTTTGTGCTTATTATTTGGAAGTAAGAGTCTCATGCACTGTGGCTGACAGGGTTCCAACCATAGTACTCAGATCTCAACCTTTTGAGTAGCTAAAAGTACAGCATGAGCCTCTTATGTCCTGCTGAGCTTGATTTTTTTTTTTTTTTGCCAGTCCTAGGGATTGAACTCAGGACACTGTCCTTGAGCTCTTTTGCTCAAGGCTAGCACTCTATCGTGTGAGCCATAGTGCTATTTTTGGCTTTTTCTGTGAATGTGGTACTGAAGAATCAAACCCAGGGCTTCATGCATGCTAGGCAAGCACTCTACCACTAAGCCAAATTTCCAGACCCGAGTTTAAATTTTTAAATGACAGAAAGAGAAGATACTCATGTCACAAGTATTTAGAAAGCATGTACTCTGCTCTCTCTATAAACAATGATAAACAAAACAGAGGCTTAATCTTCTGGGCCTCAAGTTCTAGAAGATATACTGTGGCATAGTGTTTTGAAGTAACTTTTAATAGGTTGAGTAAACTGTGAAATAATAATTATAACATGGAATAGTATTAAGCAAATTAGTAGCAATGTATTTATTCTTCATTCCAGTGATATAAAGGTCTATAATTCACATCCATTTTTCTAAAGGAGAATGCTTATAGATTTTGCTGTTGTTAAATCTTTAATAAATATATCTTTTTATGTAACTTCTTACTAGGGTTAACTTCTTAAGATACCTTCCACTGCAATTTAAAGTGTTGATAGTTGATGCTTCTTAATTTTAGCTTTCTCTGGTGAGTATGTTGGTGTACCAACATACCAGTTATTTTCTTTAGCTATTGATACTTCATCTTTTGTTCATGTGCTGCTTATATCCTTTACCTAACTTGCTCAAAATCTTTTTCCCTTTCACTTCTAAGCATCTATCATACTTCAAAGACAATTGCTCCTGATTTTCCATGTTGTTTGATGTTTCTAGACTTCCCAAGCTTTGAATTTCTATGCAGTTGAATATATGTATACACATTTTAATATGTATCCATTTTATCTTTTGTAGTTTCTGCTTTGGCATTTATGTTCAGGAAAATCCATCTTGATCATAATAAATAGGATTATCTTAACTTTTTATTCCAAATACCTATTTTTTAATGTAATAGGTAGTGTGATTTGTTCCTAACCTGTATCACCAAAATTGCTATCAAGGGATGTTGATATCACTAACAAAATCATCTTCCTGTCCTCTTTGTTCTGCAAAGCTTCCTTGATCATATATTAAGTGATTATATATATAGCTGAATCTATTTCTTGAGCTTCCATTCTGTTATGCTGATCTATATGTCTATTTTTATGCCAGTAAACTGTGCGTTTATTTGAAGAGAGCTCAAATTTCCATTCTTGAGTTTGTGCTTCGGCAAGCTAAACACTCCTTGCTCTTTGAATTGCTGTTCTTGTGCTTAGCATCCAAGTCCTAGCCCATGCCCTCGAGGCTAAAATCAGGCTTTGGAGAGCTGAAAGTCTAAGCTTTAGAGTGCTCAGAAATTGACTCACCTAGGGATAGAGGTAAACAGTAAGGCGGGTCCAGCGGCTTTTGTTTATAATTCTAGCTACTTTGAAGGAAGAAATCAGGGAGACAAGCTTGGGGGAAAAAATGGGGGATACTCCATTTCAACCAATGGCTGAACACAATATTATATACCTAAAAGTGGGGAGCACAAGTACAAAGCTCTCAGCCCAGTCCAATGGAGGCCATAAAGTGAGATACTTCTTCAAAAAATAACAACAACAGAGAATGAGGGGTGATTCAAATGGTAGAGTGCTTGCCCAAGCAAATGTGAGGCCCTGGGTTCAACTCCCTAGTAATACTACTCAGAAAAAAGGAAGTGCCCAGACAAGGGGAGTAAGAATGACAGTCTTATTCTGAAACAATAGTTTCTACTGTAGAAAGTCCTATCTTGAATAGGGTTAAAATTCCAAGCCACCTTTTTCTTGCTGTGTCAGTTTGACCAAGTTTTCTACACTCCCTCAACCCTGTTTCCCTAAAATGGAAATTGAAAGCATAGTGTAATCTACTGAATAACCCTATCATCATAAAGATGTTGTTTCTACTGTTGCTATGGCTGTTTCTGGATTATCCATTTAATATTTTAAGGTTATTAATATGCACAACAAATTGAATAAGAAAGATTCACACTTCTAAACTTAGCAATTTAGGAGGCTGAGATCTGAGGATTACAGGTCAAAGCCAGCCCAGGCAGTAAGGTCCTTGAGAGACTCTTATCTCCTAAACTCTTACCTCAAAAACCAGAAGTAGCAGAATTAGTGCTGTGACTCGAAGTGGTAAAGTGCTAGCCTTGAACAAAAGAGCTCAGAGACAGGGCCCAGGCCTTGTATTCAAGCCCCATGACTGACCAAAAAAAAAAAAATTAAAGTAAAGGTAGGAATGGTTCCATAACTTCTACAAAGATACCAAGTACTAGATGTGCTAGAGGGGCTACCCCACCTCATCTGGGTGCTGTCCACATCTAGCCTGCTCCTTGCAGTGGAAGATGCTGGCTCACAGTGAGACAAAAGGCACCGATGAATGGGGCTCTGCAGTGTTTGTATAGGCAAATCTGCAAATTCTTAGATTATGGTAAACCTAAGGTTCAAATACACTATCTGATTATCTAGAGGTTTCCTTTCAGTGTGGACGTGGAAGACCATCAGATTAATGGGAAGAGGCAATGCAAGTTGACCTTAATCTGCAAGTCAGCTATGTGGAAACTAAGTATTATCCAACACATGGTTTCAAGTGGCAGTGACACTGGCCCAGAAGCATTTGTCATCCCTACAGGGTGCCAGAGGAAGCAACACTCCTGCTCTTTCAGCGCCTGTTACCTGTGCTCTCTGCAGCTGTGCAGGAGACAGAGAATGCCATGTCCTGCCTGCACACAAGACTGCCAAGCCAAACACACCCAGAAGCTCTAATTTTAGTCTGTCGGTCCTTGGCACTGTTGACTTTCAACCAAGATAATTTTCATGTGCCATAATGAAGTGGCTGTGTTCCAATCTTACTGGATCCTATACAAAAACCCAGAAAGGTCAGGATAAATCAAATTTAGATCTAGACACAAATCAATGCTGAGAAACCTGGACTAGGAGGGTCAACACATTTCTTTGGCAAATAAACCCTTTCGTTCTTCTCTTGACATTCCAAGAAAGGGATCTCAGATATCCTTTTCCTCCTATATGAACTTGTTTCCTCCTTCTTTTTTGTGAACCTTTTGTTGGCTGCTCATCCTTGGATGTCCTTACAACTTCAGGCAGTACATATGAAACTTCACAACTTTAGGAAGTTGTGGTGAAATCTACTTCCTCTGCACCTCCATTCCAAACAAAGCTTGTTGTCTTTACATCTGGGTTTTGTTTTCTAGCCTGACATGTCATGGAATATATGCACTTAGATTCTAGAACTAGAGACAATTGTACAATTTACAAACTATCTCCATTTCTTTTGATGACTTTGGCAATTATTTCAGATAACACATTTCCTAGAACTCATATACAGAAGAAAACAAATTCTATGAGGACTCAGAATTGTGGGAAAAGTCACTCAACAAACGATGAGCTGTGTTGAAACTGGAGCCTAGTTCTGATTGCTCTAGGGAAAGATATAGCACACAAAGTCAGCAAAACCCACAGGGACCTAGGGACATTAGCCTGAGGTCGCACATGCTTTTGTAGCCAATTGATCCAGGTCAAGACACCAGAATGATGCACTCTACTTCCAGGAAAAGTCATGTCCTGTGGAATGGGAGAAGCTTAGGTTGATTCAGAAATGTTTGTTTCCAAAGCTTTATTGGATGTCTTCTTTGTCCTTCTGGTAATTCCTCTCCAGACCAGCCTATATACAGCCTGAGGCACCAAGAAGTGATGATCTATATGTTCAACATTCAATTCTCTCTGAATTGGCACTACTTGAAATTGAATTTCAGTTGTTATAATGAGTATCAGAGAGTGCATTAGCACTTGCTAAGTTATTTCCTTTCTTGAATTTTATTCAAACTAAGCTGCTCAGGCCTATAATACCAGCCATTCAAGAGACCTAAGGATTGTGATTGGAAGCCAGCTGGGGCAGACAAATCCAAGAAACTCTCATCTACAATTAACCAGCAGTAAACTGGAAGTGGAGGTATAGTTCAAGAGGTAGAGCACCAGTCTTGAGTGAAAACACCAAGGAAGAGCACAAGACCCTGAGAAGCTCAATCACCATTACTGGCACACACACACACACACACACACACACACACACACACACACATACATGCACCCCTAGTGAAATGTGGTAACATCAATGTCATGTGAACAAAATTGATCCTCAGAGACATGACTGACCTGGTAGATTCTGCTCCAGGGACTCCAATCCCAACATAATGCAACAGCTTCTGCAGAGTTCTGAAATATCATCCCAGGTTCTCCTCCTATGTAACAATAACCCGAAGCTAAACAGAGTAGGTCCATGTCCTATAAGTGAGTCCCAAATAGTGCTATGAATATTATTTCAAAAGGGAAAGAGACCTATTTGTGACTGGTGTTTGAATTCCAGGCCTCACATTTACTAGGCAAGTGCCCTAGCACTTATGTCATACACCCAGCCCTTGTGTTTTTAGTTTAAATTAGTCTTGAACTTTTGCTTAGCCAGCCTCAGACTAAAAACTTGCTACCTCAATCTCCCCAGCAGCTGGGATTACAGATATTTACATATATATCCTTGCTTGAATCATTTTAAACAGTGCTCTGTGTGTGTGTGTGTGTGTGTGTGCGTATGTGTGTGTGGTGTACACGCACATGAATACATATGCACAGCACATATATTTGTATGATTATTTCCATGAGATCTTTTGAGAATCAGTTCATAGAACATTTTTCCTTCAGTCTTAGCTTCTAAACAAGTTTTGTTGCTGGTCCTTTAGGAATGAGTATGCTTGTGCATGCATGTTCTTTCTCCCTCCTTTCCTGTCTCTCTCTTTCCTTCTCTCCTTCTCTTCCTCACTTCCCCCTTGATTTTTCACTAATGGCACTTAGCACAGTCATCATGTAGATTCTTTTTTATGAGTCACCTGATAAGTTCTACCTGTTGATAGTAGGGATCTCTAGCTAGTGAATGGATTTGACATGTCCTGGGCACCTGATCACCAGTGGGCTCTGAACTCAGTGCTAGGGGAGTGAGTTAATTACTCTGCCCCTAGGGGAATACACTCACCCTCCAAGTCCAGTGAAATAAGAAACAAGAATGGCAGATGTTACTATGGAGAGGATATAGGGAAGGAAGTTTTAAAAAGTCAAGGTATATGTGACACAGAGCCAGACAATAAAGTCACTGATAATATGTCTCATGTACGTGAAGCGTGAGTTTGAGCACACTTAAAGAACAAGAAAGAGCTAATAGGAAAATAACAATAGGAACACAATCAAGAAGTTGGACTTGATAAAGCAAGCTGGAAGGAGGATGAGAAGAAGGAAGACAGGAGGTTCATGCTGGGAGTGAGCAGGGGAAGAATGGGATTGAGAATTATACAACAAAACCTACCATCTCCTTAATTTGATAATTGACTAGATACAGGGGCACGGAAGAGATGGAGACGTCCAGGACAAACAAGCTCTATGTGGGATGTTTGGCAGATGGCAGCATCATTTATCCAGACTGGAGTGGTGGGAAGAAGGAATTTTGAGGGATAAAAGAATGTTTGAATCATATGTGGAGCTTGCTGTGGTTGTAGCACACAATAATGGGAATGTCAAGTGGGCAGCTGGGTAGATTATCAAGTTTTCAGGAAAGGTCTGCTGTGGGGATAGACTTAACAACACTATGAAAATTCTGAGCAAAAAAAAATATTGTTGAGCAGATGAATTGGCTAATTAATTTACAGCATTATCAGTTACATCGACCACCTTGGTGACTATTCCAAAGCTGTCTTATTTAAGACTTACTCGAATCAGATGCCTGTAATCTTAGCTACTCAGGAGGCTGAAATCTGAGGATCAAGGTTCTAAGCCAGCCTGGGCAGGAATGTCTATGAGACTCTTATCTCCAATTAACCACCAAAAAAATCAAAAGTGGTAGAGCACTAGCCTTGAGCTCAAAGAAGCTCAGGGACAGTGCCCAGACTCTGAGTTCATGCCCTATGACTGACCAAGAAAAATGACTTACCTATACAACTTTGAGAATTACTGTAGGGATAACTACTTAGGATCATGCTGAGTGCAAGCACCTCTCTGAGGGAAAGAAAATAGCATGAGAGTCAAAAGACAAATGGACACTGACTCGGACACACATAGGGCCCTGTCACTCATGCCACTAATATCCATTGCAAAGATAAGGTGGCACTCCCAAAGTTTAGGGCATTGAGGGGGATGTGTCTGGTGATGCAGGACACTGAGTCTGCTTTCTCCTGGCAGCTCCCTGCTGCTCTGAAGTAAGGGCCACCATCCCGCCCCACTGGGACTTGGCAGCACAGACTAGAACACAATCTGTTGGGCAGAAGGCAGTGATTATTAATGAAAGCATTTCCTCTGCTAGTTACCTCACAGAGCCAAGCAAGGTCCTGACCCTGCCAAAGATGGCCTATTTTCTTTCCTACAAACCAGTTCTCAGAAATCAAGAGAGTGGTCAGGATGCCTAGGGAAGTAAAAATAAGGTGCAGAAAAGTGGGTGGCTGCTGGAAATAGTCTCTGATGAAAGGTCATCAGCTATTAATCAGCTCAAACTTCTGTTCAGTGGGTGAGTGAGGAACTGAGTGGAAATCTCCCTGACTCAACAGCTGAATCTTAGCTTGAGCTATGGGGATCCTCAAGTGACTTTTCCTCTCTCAAGTCACATGACCAGTACTTTTACTTGAAGGATACCGAGTCAACAGGCCCCACAAGAGAATTCCTCTGTCTCAGAATTTGTGTGCTTCTAATCACATGTACATAGCCATGTGACTCCTAGAAATATCTCAGAACTCAAATCTTAAAGCATCTGCCTCTCTGTCTTCTGCAACAGCTCAGTTTGCTGATGAATGATGAGCATAGAAATGGCTATTGTCGCCAAACTCCTTGCTTTGTGGAAGGATCTAATAGAAAGAATTCAACATATTCTTCATCCTCTCAATAGCCCTAAGAGCAAATAGCATGATCTCCATCAGACACACAAGGGAACCAGGGCTCCACTGTGCTGTTTATCAAAAGTCACTCACCTTGTATTTAATGGGACTATCATTGCATCCCAGGTCTGACTCCAGCGATGTGAAAGTAAGAGAGGTTGACTTAAGTCACCATCACCCCTGTATACATCACTTCTACAGTAACAATAAGTATTTTTTTAAAGAGAGAGATTAAGCCCTAATAAGAGAAAAGAAAGAGAGTCAATAAAATTGGAGACAAGGAAAGCTCAGTAGAATCATTTTTTGTTTTGTTTTTCAACAGACCAGATCAATTTTAATGGCAAGTTGAAAAGGGTCACCAAGGTGACCTGAGGAGAGTCAGGAGATAGGGGACATAAAGGGGCAGGGGTAAAGGAAATGAAGTAGGATCATGGGTGGAGGCAGGGTCGCAGGTGGCTAAAGGGTTCAGAAGTGTCACAAGTTAGGGTGCAGCAGAACCTTTGAGGACACCGAGGAGGGCGTGAAGCGGTGAATGCAATCCTTGGCTTTGGTCTAAGAAGTTCTCAGATGCTTAGGAAATGTTCCCTGTGTCTTGAAAAATCAAAAGAAAAGAATAGGCTATTCTGATCATTAAAAGCAGACTTACCCACTCCACTCCTTTGTAAGCTAAAGTTTCTAAACAGCCACACGTCTCAGCTATCAATGGGGTTTAGCTCAGGACCAACTAGATCCAACAACTATTGTCTCCCCACAGCTTCCAGTATACAGGTTGTTCCTCCAGCCATGGCCACTGGATCCCTCTGGGCCCTCTCTGCAAAAGGAGAGTTTAGATGGGAACTTGTGAGTAGGCCCAGCAGGGCAGCCCACTCCTGGTCTCATGCAGGAACTCCTTCCAAGTCTTCGAGGTCCAGGATGTTCAGCATATCTCAGTGCCCACCTGGGTGTAGCAGAAGCCTGCAAGCCTTGTGCTGAGAGCAGTGCTTCTGGGATGTGTTACAAACCCACTGTGTTCCCCTGGTGTACGTGCCCTAACCTCCCCAGGCCTCCTCTGGGAAACAGAGCAGCTGGATCAGCTGCTTGAACCGCAGGGCCCATTTCTGCTTTCCCTTCGTGTATTCATTACACATTTTTGAACAAACTCTCTTGTCACTTGCCTCAACAGTGCCACTGCCTCTGCTATCAAAGTATTTTTCCTCATTTATTATAGATCAAATATGTACTTTTACCTTTTATCTTGGGCTCCCCGAGGAGAGAGTCTGTGCTCCACTGCTTGTTTCCTGCTCATGGGCCAGAACCTCAGCTGTAATCCTAAGACGCTCAGGGTTGATGCAGCAGCATCAGAGAATGCTGAGTAACAGGCATTCTCAACCCCAAAGCAGCTCCACTTCCCCGACACAGAATGCAATGCCAGCTGTGACCAACACCCTCTCTCCATTCCCCCAGAAAAGGCTCCCAGACCCTTGGGAGTATTTTGGCTTTGGGAGAAGGAAGAAAAGAAGCAGGAAAAGCCAGAACCTCAGATACGTGTCCTCATCGGAAAGGAAAAAGCCCACACATTGTGCTGCCACACACTGGTTTTCAGGATCCAAGGGGTTGGTGATGGGAGTCATTGTGACATCTTTGCACAGTTTAAACTGGCTGGCAGCTTACAGGCCTCGGATGCTCGACCCACACAGTATGCTAGCAGGGTAGAGAGCCTAGGCTTTGTGTCACAGCCCTGCCACTAGCGGCCCTATGAATCTAGAAGAATATGTCATGGTTCTCAACCACAGCTTCCTAAAATCACAGAATTTGAATCTGAAGAGCCCAGAGGACAATTCTCAGACTTAATACTAGCTTCTAGAACAAACGGTGTCATGGGTGTCACGTGGGAAGAATGAAAATGTGAGTAGCGTCTATGCATCTTCGGGTGTTCTCTACTAAAGGCGATCTTCTGTTACTTTTCTGTGCAGCAGTGTGGCACAGTGACCAACCTTATTCACCTGGGCTACAAGTTAAGTGCACAGACTTAGGCTCGAAAAGTCTGTCCCACAAAGAAAGCCATAGATCAGTACTGTATCCAAGCAGATTTGGGTCTTGCTTAAAATGTTCACTTGGGGGCCTGTTACAAACAAACTTCCCTGGATAGTATGATTTTTTCTTGGTGTGCCATAGCACTATAGCTCTTTGCCATGAATACTCATGTCATTATGCTTCTAGAACTGGGCCTTCAAGTCTGGAACCAGGATTTTCTATCTCACAACTTGCCTTTCAGTCTCATTTCCTTGAGAGTTTTCTGTCTGTCAAGTTAATGGTGGCACTCATAATCAAAGACGCTGAATTATGAAGCAGAGAATATGGCCTAGTGGTAAAAGCCCTTGCCTAGCATGCATGAAGACCTGAGTTCGATTCCTCGGTACCACATACATAGAAAAAAAGCTGGGAGTGGTGCTGTGGCAAGGACAGTGTTCAGGTCCTGAGTTCAGTCCCCATGACTGGCAAAAAAAAAAAAAAAAAAAAAAAAAGATGCTGAACCATGATATAAGTGCAAGAGAAGGAGCAGCGCAGCAAGAACAGGGCAGAAGGTAAGACTGTACAAGGTTTGTGAGAAGGCGAATGTTCTGATAAATGACAGGGACAATCCCTCCACTTCAGGCAGGAGTTAGAGCAGGAGCAAGGCCTCCCTCTTCCTATTACCTCAGTGTAAAGGCAAGAGGCCTAGGCCTGGAGAGATCTGAGTGATTCAAGGTTGATCTGGGTAATCTGAAACTGGAACCAGCCTGGCTCCTGCACAATAGCCTACTCTGCTGCATTGTACGCATTCCAGAGGTCTACAGCCTAAGTTCCAAGGCCCTTTCTTTTTGCTGTTCTGGGCCTGTTTCCAAGCCTGTTTCACCACCAAAGTGATTGTTCTGCTATGTGTCTCTACATGTGGCTGGACTGTTCCTTCTCAGCCACCCAGTTGTTGATTTTTTTTTTTTTCCGATAAATCATTAGGCTGATTGCCAGATTACCTGGGTGGAGCTGGCTGTACAATTGTATGTATGTTGTCACACTCAACAGGCCCTGGTATGTCCTAGGGAGCTTCATAGAATGAGTTAGAGACACACTCAGAACAGCACACACGTGTGTGCCTGTGCAGGCACATACACACAAAACTATATTTTGTCTGGTATGCTCTTCAATACCCTAAAGGGTCAAGATTCACATGGATACTTCTCTGCTCCCTGAAGGGTCTTTCTTCCTCCAGGAAGTTTACCAGGCCTTCTTCCAAGGTTGAAAAATTGCCTTTTCTACCTCTTTTGCCCTGAAATTTGCTATGGAGGTAAGATTGGAAGTAAAAGAGAGATAAGCAAACCTCAAAGCAGGAAGCTTCCAAGCAATGCAAAATGATGGCCGGTGTTAAAAATAATAATAATAATGATAATAAAAAGATTCAAAAGAACTTGCTATGAAACTTTCCTAGGTGGTTGAGCCAAGGGAAAATGAATTCATCTTTGACCTTTAGTGTCCTTCAGTAACAAGGAAGTGGTGAGTATTGAGACCAGTGTTAAATGGGTACGTGCAGTTACTCAAATCTTCTTATGCCTAAGGCAGTTTACCCATCTATTCTGGATATCATTTGCCATCAAGTGATGCTGGGATTTCTTCCCCAAGGCCTCTTCCCTCATCAAATTCTTTTGGCCACTACAGTCCTTCAGCCCATTTCTTTTTATGCCTAGCACTGAGTTTTTCACTAATGCAACTCAAGCAATGAGATTCTCTTTTGGTTTAGGGTGGGGCTGGAGTTAACATCATTTTCTGGAATGCCAGCTTCATAGTAACACATTCAGCTTTCTGTCCTCTCCCTTCTTAACAAAACACTTGAATGCTGACTGATTCTTAGGTTTTAAAAAAAATCCTGACACGTGCCAGGACAAGCCAAGCTGAAGTCTGTGATTCCTGTTTACAACACCTGTGTAACAAATCAGTGAACAGGATAGTTGCAAGGACTTTAAATATTGCCTGTCCCAACTTGCTCATTTTTGAAATGGGGAAACTAAGTAAAAGAAAGAAAAGGCTCTTGCCTGAGATCATAGAATAAGTTCAAGGCAGAGCTGGCATTCTACTCCTCACACATTATCGTGGATACTCTCCTGAGAATACTGTAAGACCTGCTGCGTTCCCATAATTAGAACTACTACTTGGCCCAGAACAAAAGGAGCATAATTTGGGCTATCCATCCACCCACACTTTTATTCATTTGGTTAAATATTGCTAAGTACCATCTTTGTGCCAGGATTCTGATGTAATGGACATGGGACTTGCTTTCAAAGTGTTCAAAATTAAATGATGGCGAGAGGTAAAGTGATCCATCTTCTAAAGGGCAAGCCGTTTCCTTCACAGTCAGATGTCTCTGAACTGCAGTTTATATTATACTTGCAATGGCCTTGACATTCCTCCATATAGTTGATGAGGGTGATCTTTCCTGGAAGAAATATGCCCAACAGCCCAGTGCCCCTCGTTTAGTTATTCCTTTCAAAAGAATTGCTAAGCACCTATACAAATTACCAGGGATACAGAGATAAATAAAGGAAACCAGTAGAGAAATAAACCATGATTATGCAAGCTTTGTATAAGGGAAGGGAGACACTTGAGAGAAACTCCATGCATGTATGCCGTGAAGGTTTGTGGAGGAGGCAGGGTGTGAGCTGAGATTACTTAAAGAAAGGGAAGATGTCTGAGCAGGCAGAAGACGATATCATTCCAGGAAATGAGAACAGCATATGCAGAGCCATGTCAAATGTTCAAGTTCTGCAAATGGTAAAGAGTTCGTTTTTGTTGGCATAGGAAATGGAAGGGACAGATTGGCAAAGAGTCAGGATTTAAGCAGGCATGGTGATAAGGAGATGGAGCTGAATCTTAGAGGCAGAAGGGTAAAGAAGCCTTGAGGTCTTCAGGAAGCAGATCAGATGACAGACACAGTTTGTATTTTAGAAATTCACTCAGGCACCTAGATCGAAGATAGGTTGGAACTGAGAATCTCCTGGAGAAAGCTAATTACTAACCCAGGCAAGACATGATGAGGCGTGATGAAGACATTGGCAGTGTCACTGGGAACCAGGCCAGACCTGGACTTTTGGCACAGTTCATCCATGGTCAAACACACCAAGTGAAGGTACCATGACCAAGACCAAAAGCATGAAGTTATGTATTGGATCCTCCAGAACTGTGATTCATGTTTATGGTCCTGATAATGTATAGTGTGTGTGTGTGTGTGTGTGTGTGTGTGTGTGTGTGTGTGTGTGTGTGTGTGTGAGAGAGAGAGAGAGAGAGAGAGAGAGAGACAGACAGACAGACAGACAGACAGACAGACAGACAGACAGAGAGATCTCCATGGAAAATCTCAGCTTCCTTGAGCTAATACATTGTTAAGTTTCTAAAGACACATGGGCGAGGTGGTGGTATTTAATAACCTTCAATTCATTTTCCTTTTACTAATACTAAGTCATTTCTTAGCATATAATTTTGGTAATTTTGTCTTTTCCAAACAAGGGAGCAGTTGTCCAAAGTCACTGATCTCTCTTTCATCCCTTCTTGGAAGCAGTTCAGATTTAACTGACCTTCCTGCTTTTGTTCTTTCTTCCTGCCTCTGAAATGTCTCTCATCTTCCTGTCTCTCAGAGTCTTGAAGATGTACAATTCAGCCCTTAGTTGCATGATCTTATATGAATTGTATTCTAAATGACATGAAACTTCTCTAGTCTTGGCTGCTCAGCTGATCACACAAAGTTAGAATTAAGGTGTATTATATATTCCATAGAACATCTTCTTCACACCTGCTAGCTATTATTATAAGAGGGATTCTAGTTCAACAGGATACAAGTGGCTCATACCTGTTATGCTAGCTACTCAGGAGGCTGAGCTTCAAAGATCATGGTTCAAAGCCAGCCAAAGATTATGAGAGTCTTATCTCTAATTAACCACCAAAAAGCTAGAAGTGGAGCTGTGGTTCAAGTGACAGAGCACTAACCCTGAGCAGAAAAGCTCAGGGACAGCACCCAGGACCCGAGTTCAAGTTCCAGGACTAGCACACACACGCAGAAAGTGAAGGTTTGTGCATCTCTACTGAAAGAACAGAGTGATGTACAGAAAGATTTTGTAAACCACCTTTGATTCTCAGAATAAATGTGAATTATAGTTTTCTCACTCAGATTAATTAAACCCGACACCTGAATAGCCACTTGATTTCCATATCCAGCTGTGGAATTCCACAGTAACTTATAATTAAGAGATAGTAGCTAATAAAAGACTTGAAAGTTAAAGAACCAAAAGAAGTAGAGAAGCTCCAAGTTTTATCAAACAGAGGAGACTGAACGGAAATAACTGGCCACCCCAACGGTATCATCTGACCATTCCATGGTGGTGCCTCAGTAGAAGCTTTTCTTAGAAGCTATGAGCACGGTTTGGTACCATTTACAGTGAAAGAATTGCTCAGTGTTAGGTCAGTGGGTGTGGAATCTGTTTTAAAGGTTTGTAAAATAGTATTAAAGTACAGGATGGCATTTTCCCTCTGGGGCCTTTGCAAGTGTTGACCTGCCTAGAATTTGAGAGGAAATTCATTTCAGATACACTGAAGAGCTGGATCCACTCAGGTAAATGCTTCCATCTCATTCATTCTCTTCTAATTAGGTTTTGGTAGCCCCTCAGAATTTTCAAGATTACCTCCACTTTTTAAATCAATCTATGACTAATTCATGATATGTAAATTCTTTTAATATCATAAAACAATAATATTAAAGAGTATTTTCTTGAGAAAATATTATCAAAATTTTCCAGCACAGATACAAAACTGTTTTGATTCTGAGGTCTTTGTTTCTCTATTTCTTAACTAGTTATCACAGTAAAGTTAAGTTTCATGCTATCTGCTGTATGAAGGAAGAAATTGAAGACAATGTTTAATATTGTTCAGATATTGGTCAGATTCAGTCGCCATCAGGAACTGAGAGCCTGTGGCTCATATCTGTAATCTTAGCTATTCAAGAGGCTGATATTTGAAGTTCATAAATTGAAGCTAGTCCAGGCCAGAGAGTCTGTGAGACCTATCTCCAATTAACTAGCAAAAATCCAGAAATGGAACTATGGTTCAAGGGGTAGAATGTCAGCCTTGAGAAAAAAAAAAGCTAGGAGAGAGCACACGGGCTCTGAACTCAAACCCCAGTGCCAACACCAACCAATCAACCACCATCGTTATCAAAAAGGATTCCCAAACCTTCCTTGTCCCCCTATAATTTACTGTGATGTCAGTCACATAAACTAGGTAGCATTATTTTATGCTCTGCTGTTTTGGCTTTCTATCAGTAATAACAGCCTGGAATTATAACAGTGAATATTCACCAACCAGCCCCTAGAAAAAGCTGTAGCGTTTTCAGCTCTGAAAATAGACAGTGTCTAAGATGAGAGAAGTAGAGAATAAATATGACCGACGAAAATGAGATATTTTCTTTTGAAAAAGGAAGCCACAACTTCAGAATTAAACCAACTGAGACAGCCCACGCTTGCCAATCAGATTTTCTAAGCTACTTTTCATCATAGGATTAGACAATCTTGTAGTTCTTGCGGTAATCCCACTTTGTATCCGGAAGGTTTGGAGAAAGAAGACTTACTTCCACATGGTTGTTCTGGCAGAAAAGTTTATTAGCAGAACCAAACCACTGACCTGCACTAGATAGATAGGGAGAGGGCAAGGAGGTGTGGCCACAGGGAAGGATGGAAGTGACCTCAGAGCCTGGGGAATCTCCCAGGGGCCCCAGGTGAGCCAGTTACTTGGGCTACAAGTGCTAGGCCAGGACTTGTAGAGAGAGCAATGTGTGCATGGAGAGACAACATAAGGGGAAGGAGCTATTTTTCTCTGCCAGACCTAACAGTACCCTATATCCCTACAAACTAAACACAGAATTCGATACTGGGCAGTAATTGTTTGTGAATTGTATTGCACAGAACGAGAAGTGAAGGGAGAGCTTCCACTACTGGATACCAATGCCTTATGCCTATAATACTAGTTACTCAGGAGGATGAGATTCGATGATCACAGTGCAAAGCCAGCCCATCTGGGAAACTTAGAGAGAGAGAGGGGGGGGGGGAGAGAGGGAGAGAGGGAGAGAGGGAGAGGGGGAGGGAGGGAGGGAGGGAGGAGAGGGAGAGAGGGAGAGAGGGAGAGAGGGAGAGAGAGAGAACTTTTACATACGTGATAATAATAGCTTAAAGAAAAATGGCCTCCTGGTTTACACTTGTTATTTGATGTCTTGTGGCAGACAACACAATGAGGAAGACAGTGAGTTTTACAGCCCTTTGGGCTGTCTGAAGGGTCTTTTTTGCTTCTGCCTGTTCTAAAATAGCAAGAAGGAGGAGGCAGACTCAGACAGTGAACAGATTCACTGGAGCACATTCTGACCAAGAGATTGCTCAGAACTCCAACTTGGCTTCTAATCGAGTTTGAAGTGATCACAGTCAGAGAACTAATTGCATTGATTGCTTTTCTGTAGGCAAAATGGGGAAGCAGAATAGCAAACTGGCCCCCGAAGTCATGGAGGACCTGGTGAAGAGCACGGAGTTCAATGAGCATGAACTCAAGCAGTGGTACAAGGGGTTCCTCAAGGACTGTCCCAGTGGGAGGCTGAACCTGGAGGAGTTCCAACAGCTCTATGTGAAGGTAAGAGACTCTCAGTCATTGCCTTGGCCAGAAAATGTTGTCTTCACAAAATGTAGCTGAACATGGACACACGTGTGTTATGTATATATGGGTATACATATGGCAAATATATGCCAAGCTGCTAATGACAATAGCATATATATATGTATATGCTTTAACGATATATACCTTTACGTATTTGTATATATGTATAAAGGTATATGTGCATATGTGGTATCAAAATACATTTACATATACACACATCACACACTCATATCTGTTTGAGTTAAAGAGGAAGTATACAGGATGCTTTTTCTCCTGGAAAGGTGGTCCCACCTGCAGATAAGGACCTGCGTACCACAATAACCCATTTAGAAGTATAGTATACATCAGGTCCTCAGTGTTTCCAACATGAATTCTTGACTCCATAGAACTATTTTTCTGCATAGAAGCCAATCTTTGTGTTTCCTGGCCATTTGATAGAAGTATCCTATACCATGCACGTGTACTCCAGTCCATTGCTTTGGAGTGTCTGAGCTTCTGAGCTCTGTTGGCTCTAGTTCTGACATGATCAGAGACATTCCATTTTACGTTGCATTTATATAATATTATACTTGGGAACACAATGCAATTTTTAACTTTTCCTGACTGAACACTGAATGAAAAATATTGTGTGTGTTATTACATGGGGGCAAATGTCAGTTGAGATAATGAGAATGATCTCGTTGCAGATGTATAGGGGATGTTCATGTAGGATTTTAACATTGTCATTATCTCTGAAAGTAAGCATTTCCTCCAGCCTGTGATCCAGCAATTCCAGTCTTGTTCTTGTACAAGCAGAGGCATGTGGAAGAGAGGGCATGCTCATAGCTGCCCTGTGTGTAATGATAAAACTGGAAGGCAACCCAAATGCCCATCAAAGGCAAAGTGGAAAACAAACCCTGGCGCATTCATACAATAAAATGTTACATAGTAATCAAAACAGTTGACTCTAGCAACACTGAAACAGGACTACAGACTGAATAGAAACAAAATAAAATGTTCTAAATTAAATAGAAATAAAATATGAATATATATTACAAGATGACAAATGAATGCAGTGAGATGTCAGAAAAATGAAAGCAAAGGAACCATGACTACAGAACTAGATCAATGATTGCTTCTGCAAGGGAAAAAAGCAAGGGAGGGGATGGGAGTTCAGCCATAGTTAAATGCAGTTATTGTTTGAGATGGTGGATTTGAGGCACTTATTGCATGAAAAGCTCAATAACTAACTAAGCAAATAAACAGTGAACCACAGCCTGGGCTACTGATGAGTGGAAGGCACGCAAGGTTAGGACTAGCTGTGTACCAGACAGGTATACATAAAATTATGTTGTTAACTATATAGAGGCAGTGAGTCCTATTTAACAGCACACGTGTATGTTATAGAATCACTGTGCCATTCTAAGAAGACCAGAGTTTTGATTGCTAGGCCACAGAGAGCTTTTGTATAGAAATGCTGAGATATGCTGCCATTATTTCCTTTTATTTTAGTGTCACTCAGTTTCTAGAGCTTGAACTCAGGACCTCCTGTTTTTGCTAGGCTTTCTTTTCTCGAGGCTAACACTCTACCAATTTGAGTTCCACCTCCATTTCTGGCTTTTTACTGTTAATTAACTTTTCTGCCTGGGCTAGTTTTGAACATTGATTCTCAAATCTCAGCCTCTGGAGCAGCTCATATTACAGGTATAAGCCACCAATGCCCCCAAAACCACTATTATTTCATTGATAAAAATAACTTTTTCAAAGAAGCAAAACGTGAATTTCCTAGAGTGTCGTAACAGACTCCATAGTTTCTGTCACATCCTCCACCGTTTTCTCACCTGGAGTTCACCCTTGCTTCAGTATTGTCAACCCACGGAAAGCACAGGCAAATGAGATGTGTCACCATCACCTCCTCCCTCTCAGGAAAGGTTACAATCCTGTGTCTATAAGCCAGCCTTGGAACTAAGTTCATAGTGCCACATGTCTCGTGACTTGTTGGAAACTAGAGGAGTTCACCTTCAAAGAAATAGTTGAAATGTTGTTTCTTTTACCTACTGACAATATTCAGCTCAGCAAAAATCCCACCCTCCCTCAAGTCAGGGTCACAAAAACACCTCAGCCCTGGATGATATAACTGAAGGATTGGAACCAAAATCACTTGCTATCTCCTCTCTTCACCTCACTGGTGTGTGCATGTGTGTGTGTGTGTGTGTGTGTGTGTGTGTGTGTGTGTGTGTGTGTGTGTGTGTGTGTGTGGTTGTTGTTGTTGTTGTTGTTGCTTTAGAAAAGGGATATAAGACTTTCTGAACTCTAGATATTCTTTACAGTCTCTTAATAGTAAGATTCAAATGACCTGAGCATGTCTATCAAGTAGGCAGAAACCAGGTGAAGCACTTCTTTCTCTCCCACCAGCATTGTTCAAGGACAGAAATCAAGAGAGAAACACAGAAGAAATATAACACATACACAGTGAAAAAGCAAAAGAAAATCAGTTCTGGTAGGAGGCAGGGAGAGGCAAAAGGAAGCTGTGTGTTATGTAAGAGGTCTGGGAGTGGGACTCAGAACAAACAGCTTCCTTTAATGCTTCAGAAGAAAATAATAATAATAATAATAATAATAATAATAATAATGAGTGTTCAGCAAGACACAGTCATTATACTGGAGAATGGGTCTTGGCAATGTGTGGAGCTGATCACCCAGGAGACTGCTTAGGAGGCAGAGGTCTTCCTCTGTCCTCCTGTCTTTGCCACTAATCTGATGGAACCAGTATCGCAGACTCAATCGTTTCTTGTTCTGGCAGAATTGCCTCAGCTGCCTGGCTGCCAGTTCTGGTAAGAATTTAGGTGGGACCATGAGAATGGGAGGCGCCTAACAGCCTGTCTAGGAGACACAAATCTACATATCCCAATTCTCCTTTGTTCCGAGTGCACAAGAGAATAGTTTTTCTTAGATCTTTATTCGATATTATGAGAGGTTTAGAAATTGTTCAGCATTGCAGAGAGTGAAGGTAGGATGGACATTAAAGACAGACTGATACCTCACACCTGTAATCCTAGCTACTGAGCAATCTGAGATCTAAGGGTCCCAGTTTGAAGCCAGGTGAGGCAGAAAAGTCCATAAACTTCTTATTTCAATTAACTGCCATAAAAATCAGACATGGAACTATGACTCAAGTGGTAGAGTTGCTGGCCTAGAACAAAAAAGCTAAGGGATAGCACCCAGTCCCTGAGTTCAAGCCCTAGAACACACACACACACACACACACACACACACACACACACACACACACACACACGACAGGGATTCTGACACCCACTGCAGTTCCTGATCCAGCCTCTCAACTGAATCCTAAAGCACATTCAGCCTACCCTGCAGCTGCTAGGGTGAACAGCTTAGCGTAGATCTTCCCAGTTTGATACGTTTCCTTCTGCAGTCATATAGGCTACAGTCACATCCTGTCAATCACAATAAGCCCTAGAGTAAACACAGAGACCGCCACAGAGCAAGGCTTAGCGCATAAGCATTTGCTGCTGGCTGTATGTCTCCTTCCAAAGGTTCATGCTAAGAGATCCCAAAACAGTCCCATCCACCCTCAGGCGCCAATCAGGAAGATAAATACATCTCAAAGAGGAATCAAGTATACTTGCTATTCAGGGCCAAGAGTGATAATGAGAGAGGTTAATATCAACATGAAATATTAGCACCAGGTGATAATTAATGCAGTGACAGGAGGAGTTCACTTTGCTCTTAGCCTTAAAAGACAAAATACTATTTTTTTGTGGGTCATGGGGTTTGAGCTCAGCCTGGGTGTTGTCCCTGAGCTCTTCAGCTCAAGGCTACAGGCCTTCCCTTGAGCTTAGACCCACTTCCTACTTTCTAGAGGTTAATTGGAGACGAGAGTCTCAGGTCCTTTAGTGCTGGGCTGGCTTTAAACCTTGATCCTCAGGTCAAGTAGCTAGGATTACAGCTGTGAGCCACCATGCCTGGCAAGATAAAATATTTTTATAGTGACAGTTTTTAATTATTTCAAGCTTGATAGCTGTTATCAGCTGAATTGTGTCTCCCATAAGTTCATACATTGAAACTGAAATCTCCCAGTATGTCACAAAGTGACTATATTTGTGGCTAGAGTATTTAAATAGATAATTATGTTAAAGTGAGATTAAATGAAGTGAACCCTAAGCCAGTATGATTAATGTTGTTATTACCTGACGAATGTAATTGTAACCCTTCTATATATCACCCTGACAATAAAAAATAACCATAAAATAAGACAGGGAGTGTGGGGGGGAGTTATTCCACATACTCATTGAAGTCTTCCAGGCAAGAAGGTTACAGCAGAGATTTAAAGGAAGTGAACCCCCTTCAGAGGTTTACATAAACAGATGTATTAGGTATAGAAAATGAATAACAAAGACTTTCAGTAAGAACACATGAAAACATTTGATAATAGAAAGGAGTCAGGTATGGTGGGACCTGAGAGTATATAGGGGGAATAGGGAAACTAATATGAAAATTATACTTAGGGTCAGTAAGATTTTGTAGCCAAGTTAGAGGTTTGGAATTTGTTTGTGAGTGGGAAAGATAAAAAATGAAATGTGAAGATTTGAGAAAATTATACTATGATCCTGAATCTAAACTCTGAAGATGATAAATGCAATAATGGGAAAAAAGAAAGAAAATTCCTGAGACAAACACAGGGAGTCTATGGTACTTTAATTTTTCAATCATTTTCTTCAAATAGTTAGACATAACCATTTCAATTCAGCATGACAGTTTATGTGTCCAATGTATTTTGGTCAATGTCATCTCTTCTATTTTTCTCATCTATCCCATCCTTCCCCATCTGCTTGAGTCCCCTAGTTAAGTTTTTAACTCTTTATATTGAATATTATATTCTGGTATTTCGTGATGGTATCCCTAAAATCTAGAGCACTACCCATTTCTTTGCTGTTGAAAGATGTGAATTCAGAGATTTCTGTAACTTATGAAAAAAACCAAGACTGGTTTCTCCATTTCATGCATGTAGACATGTGCACGCACGCGAAAACACACACACACACACACACACGGTGGGGGGGGGGCTTTGTGTCTGGTTGCAGAGATTGTAGCAGAGGCCGTTATCCCCACTGTGGGACTGCTGCTGATGGGCTGGGAAAAACTTTTGCCTTTTGTCACCAGAGCTAAGGAGCTGATTTTTGTCCCCAGGAGAATTTCCTGTTTCCAGAAATCATTTCGAAGGCCAGGTGGAAATCCCAAATCGAGATGGAGTGTTTGAAATTTTAACTGCATTCACAGAAAAGCAGCCAGTTTTCTTTTTTTTTAATAAAAGAAAAACCAACTCCAGAGAAGAGCAAGTAGCCATGTAAGGGAGGATACCCCTATCTCAGGTCTTCTTTCCTGCAGACCTAAGGCTACTTTTACTTTACTTAGTTGCTATGGTAGCAAAATCAAAAACCAACCCAGAGTTTGAACCAAGTCCTATAGTGGGCCCCACATTCTCACTGGCCTATGTTTGGAGTTTGACTTTCTTTTTGAGAATATTTTCATAGGAATTTGATCAGGCTCAGGTTGAGTTGAAAAGGTAGTTCCAGGATTTGCTACCAAAAATAAAATAAAATAAATCATGGGACTTGGAACTTGACAGCTGTCAGAGATTTGTTTCTAGCTGTGCTATGTTTGCCAAATTTCTGCCTCTTTGAATCACAATTTCTTTATCTACAGTTGGAAATAATAAGGCCTGTCTTGTCATCTCACTTGGTAGATTCCCGAAGGAAAGAAGGGAAAGTGATTTACAGCCCACCCTAAGTTCTCTTTGCCTCATGACTGATGATCTCTACTCATTTGCTTGCAGAGAGCCAAGATGGAAGTAAATTTTTATTCTATAGGCCAAGTCCAGGGGCACGATAGAATGACATATGGAAAAAAATGGGAAGGTTTCTACAGGTTCCATAGGAAACCATGACCCAAACAGTGATGTCTGTGATACATTCCAGATTGGCACACTGGTATGGCATGATTCAGTATGAGGCTGTGCCATTCTCATTCCCTTCTCCACTCTCCAGCCCTGAACTCAATGTCCACCCAAGCACAAAGCCCTTTCCTAGCTTCCAGCAGTCAGGCAGGGAGTATATACATTCAAGGACTTTTTGTATCCATCTCTACCAATCACATGGCATCCCAAACATTATTCCTCCAAAAAGGAGACTTTTCCTGCTCAATCTCACCTGCTTCTTATATCATAAATGAAGATTAAGATTGGTTCTTCCAGGTAACTAGATAGCCAAAGCTGTTCTGGAAAGCTCTAGTCCAATTCTCCTGAGCTTTTGTGTGTTTCATTGCCAACAAGTCTTCCTCTCCAGAGTGTCAGGTTTGGGAGGAATGCAGAAGAGGTAAGAATTTGACTAGATTCCAATCTGACTATCACTGATTCAACAGTTAGGTTTTTTTCTAAAATGTATTTGCATGTAACAGCAGAGTTTCTGCCAAGCATTCCATATCTCTCCCAGTGGTCATTTCCTGAAGAGCTTCTAATTTGGCATTAGAATATGCTCTCCCAGCAACTCCATCTAGGAGTAGATTCATTCATTGATTCTATTGCTCATTCATGACCCATTTCCTTTGGTTTTCTGAAGGATGAGGGCTGCACTAGAATGTATGGCCTCAGAAAACTTAAAGCCTAGAGGAGCTGGTAATTCATCTTATTTTTATTTCACAAAACTTTCTTTAGTCTGCAGGAAAATACATTGACAGAGTTCAATAAGAAATTATCTAGGCCTACTTGGGAGCTGATGGCTCAAGCCTATAATCCTAGCTACTCAGAGACTAGGATCTGAGGATCACAGAAAAAAATCACCACAGGCAGAAAAGTCAGTGAAACTCTTATCTCCAATTAACTAACAAAAAGCCAGAAGTAGAAGTATAGCTCAAGTGGTAGAACACCACTCTTGAGTGAAAAAGCCAAGTGAGAACATGAAGTCCTTAGTTCTGGCCCCAATACTAACACAAAAAAAAGAAGGAAAGAAAATAAATTTGCTAGGCCTAAGCTTATTTATGAAATTCTATTGATACAACTACTCAATGACAATTGATAAAACTGAAAAAAAATTTAAATGACAAGGAATAAAAAATTCCTAAGTAATGAATTATATGTATGTATGCATGTACACACATCTATACATATTGTTTGCTTGTGCCTGTACTAGGGCTTGAACTCAGGACCTTGTGTTCTTGCTTATTTGTTTTATTCAAGGATGATGCTGGTGCTCTATCACTTGAGCCACATCTGCATTTCTGGCTTTTCCCTAGTTAGAGTTAAAAATCCAACAGGCTTTTCTGTCTAGCCTGGCTTCAAACCACAATCCTCAGAACTCAGCCTCCTTAGTAGCTAGAAGTAAAGGTATAACCCACTGGCTCCTAGCTAATAAAACATTTTAATGAAGTAAGAAACGTTACCTAGCTAGTGTTATGAAAATATCCCATAATTCTCTACACAGTTTTAGAATTCTACTTTCAAATTGTACTCTTATGTCTAAGAACCTACTACAAGGGATCAAAGACATTTCCCCTGAAAGCTATGTGCAAAATATTATAAGCATAGAACCTTCATTTTGTGGAACATGAAACAAAATGTGTGCGTTGAGATTTGCTTGATGTATGACTTTGGACAACCGCTTTTGTCTTGTAAATATTTAGCATCTATTGAAACATTCAAAATCAGTAGCTCTCAGATTTCAGCATTTATCCAAGACTCGTAGGCTGAACTCTCCATTAACAGACGACTGGCCTCCCTTGGCATCACTGGCCGCCCAGATGGCTCCAATGCAGAAAATCCACAAATGATACACCAAGAACCTGTCTAGATATTTAATTGGGAGTAGGCTTGGTGAGTTCTGTACATACTGAAATTATATGAAATTACAAGGAAATTATACAGATCTCTGGGCAGAGCTTTCATCACATTCACACTTGATTCTGAAAGCCCAAGAAAATTAAGAATCCCAGAAGAAGCTTTTAACACTAACAGACCTAACATCCTAGGATCCATGACAGCCATTACTGGATCTTAATTGACATTAACACAAAAAGAGAAAAACCTTCTAAACTGTACCTGTCAAATAGACTTCACTGGAATAGGAATAAGAACAATGCTTTCTAATCTGCATTTTGTTAAACTTGTTTTCAGTTTGTACGTAGTGTTGCTCCTGATTTACTCAGAGCCTATTAGAGTTCCAAGCTAATGCATATGGAGAGGTTCCAGTGGGACAAAAGACAATCCCTTCTGTCTATTTGTTTTCCTGAGTGTGCTTGTGTGCAGAAGCTATGGCATACTGGATTTGCTGAGTAGAGCATCAGAGATCCCTTCCCAGGCAGTTGTGATCTAGGTCCATGAGAAAGTCCATACTCTGCTGGTGCTGGCAGCTCACACCTATAATCCTAGCTACTCAGGAGGCTGAGATTTGAGGATCATGGTTCAAAGCCAGTTTGAGCAAAAAAGACCATGAGATACTTACTCCAGTTAACCACCAGAAAAACTATAAGTAGATCTGTGGCTCAAAGTGGAAGAGGGCTAGCCTTGAGCACAGAAGTTTAGGGATAGCACCCAGGCCTTGAGCCCCAAGAATGACTCTCTCTGTCTCTGTCTCTGTCTCTCTCTGTCTCTGTCTCTCTGACTCTCTGTCTCTCTGTCTCTCTCTGTTTCTCTCTCTGTCTCTCTCTGTCTCTCTCTGTCTCTGTCTCTCTCTCTCACACACACACATACAGACACACACATTACAGGTAAATGAAAAGTGGCTAAATGTGAAGGCTAGCTGTATACCTATCTCTAACATGCACTAGCAATGGGAATTTGGGAGAGCTTTATAGGCTTGCAGTTTCATTAAGTGAGTCAACACAGTGTTCTTATTTGTCAAGTAAGGAGGAAACTGAACTCTGATTATTTCACAGGCCATCGTAGAAATAAGGTGGTAAAGGTATAAGTACTTCAGTCAGAGTAAATTTTGCTCCTGCAGGGAGTGGTTTGATGCTAGGAACCTGGGCAATAAAGGGCTTTCATGTGCCAATTTCCCAAGCTAAGACATCCAGAATTGCTGCTTCCTTATTAGATATTGTATGGGAGCAAATGATAACCGGGTTGACTATTATTTCTTCTTAGTTTCTAATCTAAATACATTTTGAAAACAAAACCCTTGGCTCAAAAAGCAAGATTTTCGTATGCTCAGTTATTTTTCTGGGGTTAAGATTCTTCTCATTAATAAGAGATAATTAAGGGTAGAACTTATTTTAAAAATGGTTGGGCAGAGCTATATGCAGACATGCTTTAATTCCTTAGGGAAATAGCTGTTACATAAGACCCAATCATGATGTCATACAGATTGGGCTGCTGAGGATATAATTTTTCAGTGAAAATCTGGGAAATTACTTCAATTTGGAAACAAATGTTGCAGCCAGCATGATTGGAGCTGCAAATCCACTTGGAATAATGTGGAAAACAAGCGCTAGTGTCTGAATACTCTAGGAAGTAACAGTAATCTAGGTAGAGCCTGGGAAAATGGGTCCCAGAATTTCAGTCTCAGAGAATAGCTAGTTACCAAAGTGTATTAGATAGAGACAGCACTCACCTCAGAGAAGTCCCAGTGATAACCTCGCCCGGTCTCAAGGTGTGAAATTACTTTGGATAGCTTCCACGTCTTAGGATTTAGCTTTCCCACGATAGGGCAGGTGTCAGAAGGCTAGCAAGGGTCATTGTCTCATGAGTCACACGACATACTGAAGGAATGCTTTTAGATGATTCCTATACTTCTATGTCCTCAGGATAAAGTTGGAACATCTCCTAGTTCCCTCTCTGCTGTGTTTTACAAATGAGGACACTGGTACCCAAGATATTTCTACTTCTTAACTTTCCCAGCTAATATCTTTTTTAAAAAAAGGGTGGGGGGCAAGAGTCTCAACTCCAGCTTAGTAATGGAGGTTTATAAAAAGCACCTGCTCTCTAGCTAGTTACATCTACAAATAATTGTCCAATGATTGTTTATCTCTAATTGAAAATAGAATCAAAAAAGAGGAACAAAGAGGCTATTCTTCCCCTCCCCCCCCAGAAAGCAAAAAGAATATCCTATTTCCTGTTGTAAGATTAGACTTAGGCATGCAAAGTTCTGTATAAATCCCTCCCAAGTTACAAATAAGTTGTTTTTACATGATTGGATTTTGTTTCTAACCTATGAAGCAATGATCTGGACTTGGTATCTGTGATCCAGCTCGGATCTGACTGATTCCCCAACATGAGAATCAGGCTCTCCCTCTACTCTCCAGTGGTCCCTTGAGCAACTGCTGGATGGAAGTTCTGTCTTACTGCTGACTTCCTTTGCCTCCACTTGCAATGGCTCTTGGACCATTGACTATTTCTCTCTGAAGGTTCCCACAGAGCTGCTGCGCCTGTCCTCTGCCCTGAGGTGGTAGTGAATAGAGCCATCTCTGATCTCTAAGGCAGCCTCTCCATGCTCAGCTGAATTACAGTCCTTGCCACTAGGGAGAAGAGGAGTCAGTGATAAAATAGACCTAAATCTGTCTAAGATCCTCAGCAGCTACCTCCTAGGGAAATCCCATTGAATGCAGTAAAACAGAAAAGCTATCGGCAGTCATTCATTTTTAGCCAACAAGTACCAACGATGTCGACAAGTCTGCAGCAAAGAGCGCTGAGGGGTGTGGTCTTTGTGCTCGACTCCCACACTCATCCGGGGCTCTTAGCCCGCAAGGGAAAAAATGTAACCATCTGCTCATACAAATACATAGCTAAAAGAGAGGAAGGAAAATGGTATTTGCCCAAGATAGGGGCAGATATTCTAGTCTAGGAAATTTCCATATAAACACTTGCACTAAAGGTTCCAAGATACCTTGAAATTTAAGTAAAACTTACAGCTTCCAAAGTACACAGGAAGATACCACCTAAAAAAGGTCACAAGGGCAGTGTCCATTGCAACTGCCATAACCAATACTCTCAATGGAGTAGTTCAAGAACAACTGAAAATTGTCCCCATTGTTCTGGAGGCTAGCACCCTCGGTTGCCTGATTCATGAAAGGGGCTGGCTCTGGGTGTCCGAGTGTGCTAGGAGGATGTGGCAAGCTCTCAGGGTCCTCTTTTATGGTAGAACAAATCTCATTCATGATGGTTCCTCATTCACAACTTAATCACAACATATTCCATCTTATTGAGGGTTAGGATTTCAACCTGCGAACTTGGAAGCCCATGAATACAGAACCCAGGAACATACATGGTTGGTATGGAGAAGAGGAAACAGTTGTGTTGGCTAAAATGTCAGATAACTAAAGAGGTCAAAGGTGTTGGAGATGGGAGTAGAGCCTGGAGGTTTTCCTTTCTCCTAGAAAGCTCAGCATGCTGGGTGTTACAGTGTTTGCATGTGTTTTCTTGGGATTGTCATGGCTGCTTTTCAGTGATAGAGAAGATGTGGCTTCTAACTGAAGATTAACATGGCCAACTGGAAAGGCCATGGGAAGGCAACCTGAGCTACCAGATTAGTTCTGAAACCCTACTAGACTCTGTGGTGCTTAGAATAAACCCTTCATGATTGAGGTCGCCTTTGTTGAGTCTTCTGTTCTCTACAAAGAATGGACTTCATAAGCAGAAGAATAAGCTGACATCCTAGAAGATCGAGCCTAGTTATGAAATCTGAGCCAGTCACAAATTTAATTTTGGGCTCATTCTATTGAAAGGGACTAGAAATCTCTGCCTTATTCCTACAGAGACTACCTGAAACATTTCTGACCTTCATTTAGTATATTGTGTCAGGAATAACTGAGAGATGAATGGTAGGAATTAAGTAGTACAGGGAATGGCTATGGTTTCTTCCTTTGCAAAGTAGAAGTATATAACTTAATTTTCCTTTAATGTCAAGACTCTAGAAACCACACAAACCCGTCACTAGATCTTTGCCATACATATTTATTGTTGTAGCATCAGTCCCTTGTCACTGTGGCTATTTCCTTCTCTAGCTATCCCCAAGCACAAGGACTTTGTCCTTTTCATCTTGGAATGTCCAATATTCAAGAGCAAGAGTTGGTCAGTTGCTTGAATCAATTGTTAAATTAATAAGAAGAAATGTTGTCTCACAGCTGAACTGAAATTCAATTCATACAATAAAGAAATGAAACATTTTCAAATGAGTTTTTTAGAGAAATAAGCTACAGACATTCACAATGACCCTTTTCATACAGGTTGTTTAAATAAGTAGAATATTAAGTAAATGTAACAGAATAACATAATGTCCCTTAGCCAAGTGGCTAGCTAATTTTCTTATGAATACATGGAGCAATTAACAGCAAAAGAGTCCTCAGTGAACTTCCTTAAACACTGTTTTCCTGAGAGGAAATGAAAGGATTAAAAGTAAAACTTGCGATTTCCGATATGAAAAGGCGATCTGATGAAAATTGGGCTGCTTGTGTCTGCGTGTGTAATGAGATTTTTCAGAGGAAAAAAAATGCAAAAGCTGAAAGGATTTTCTTTCAGAACAAATGCAATGGTAACCATAAAAGACATTAGACAGTCTCTCAAAATAGCTTTGTCTGTTTTCTGAGTAGATCAGGATAGGGCTTATTTTTATCCATGTTCTTTTAAACAATGTGACATGTCTACCAGAAGCACAATCAATGGTGACATCGTGTTAGAGCTACTATGTTGTAGTTTCACAACTCAGCTCCAGTCAAGGCTCTTGCAGTCAGAAGCCTGTGCCTGGAGACATCTTTCAAGATGCCACAGCTGTGTTGCCAGGGTAACTCACTGGATAAGGCTCTAACTGGCTTTGGGGAAAGATTACATAAGACCAACTGGGAAGAGTCAAGGGATAGCCTGCAGGTGAAAGGAGTTGGGATTGCCATCTGTTAAACCTTTAGGATGATCACATGGGTGGTGACATTTAGAAGTAGGTGTCATCAGACACCTAGGTCATCCATCACAATAGAAAAACCCCAAAGACTCTGGGTAACTGAGGATTCAGGTTGACAGAGAATCAGGCAAGGATGACCATTTTTTTTCTAAGAATCAGTCTTATCATTTATTTCTGAGAATTTAAAGATGTAGATTTCCTATTATTTTATGTTAGGAATGTATGTCAATAGGTATGTAATATTCAAATGGATGAATGCTTTCCAGTGAAGGACTAATTCTCCTGAATTTGTGGATTCAATAAAAAGAACTTCTGTGTATATGTGATTTTATACATGTATATAGGTATCTACACATGTACACAAATCTATAATTCAGAATCAACTTATGTGGATGCCTTGATCAAGATCAAAGGTCATACATTGATATGGCTTCAACATGGCTGCAGATCATTTCTCTCCCATGCACAATCTGAGCTGTTCTTTCAGTTCTGCTGTTCAAGCCCTTAGGGTCTATGTCTCCCACCATGCCAGGGCATTGCTCTGATTCTGTGACCTCTCATTCTATGACTTCATGGTGTCACCTTTGGGCTAGGGTGAAGGAAAGACAAAAGGAGCAGGAGAGGGACACTTTGAAGGTACCTGAGGGCCCCTGTGGCTGAGACAAGGTCTTGCCAGGTGGGAATAAACTCTTTTGTTTGCAGTAGTCCTCCACCACTAATGGATATGACAATCTTCCTAGGCTCTGCTGAGGACTGATGGAAACTTCACCCTAACAGAGCTGTGTGGTCACCAAGGAGATACCACAGTGAGGTCAACAGATAACGTAAAACTGTTATCTATCACTCAGTACGGGAAGGCCTGCAGTCAATTCCATGCTCTCTCTCTTTCTCTCTTTCTCTCTTTCTCTCTCTCTCCCTCCCCCCTGTCTCTCTCTTTCTCTCTCTCTCCTCATGATGGTTTGGCATTGGAAGCAGTCACATACCAGCATGACTGGAAGATCGTATAAGGAATATACAAAGTGACAGAGAGAAAGCGTAGCATGGGATGAGGGACAAATAATTAGCACTGGGTGTGAGATAATGAGACATGGAGCTTGGACCTGTGGTCTGACTCATAGCGAGATTTACTGATACAAAAAGACTAGCCTCTGTATTTCACCCACCTTTCCATTCATCTGTCCATCTACTCATCTATTAATTCACTAAACCTTGCCTATTATCTACTTTATGAAAGCCCAAAAGGAGGGCTGAAGAGACTGAATGAAGCCTACAGACATGGCACCCACCCTTAAGGAACTCCGCCAATGAAAGAGACCTGCAAGTAAACCACCACCAATACATCAAGGTAGACGTTGCCTATAATGCTGTAAGAAGTGAGAAGTGCTCAGAAAAGGCTCTAGGAAGTATCCTCAGATACAATTATACTCTAGCTCCATTTTATCACAGTGACATGGTAATGAAGACTGTCTGTGCAATAGGATGCATTTGCAATCTCCTCAACCCCCCACTTTTTCTTTCTTTCTAATCTCTAGACTACAAAGTCATCTTGCAAGGCGAGATCCTGGATCTTTCTCAAGCACGCTAAAAATACATCGTAATCTAATGGAAACAAACACATTGGCAAGACGCTTCCCTTCCTGCCCGTTAGTCAGCCTTTTATCAGAACAGCCTTGTAGAGGACAGAGAACACCACGCTGGATGGCTATGTGTCAGTGATGTGGCCTCGGAAGCATGTGGATGCTGGGAATAGACGCTATATCCCCACTGCATGTTTCCAAGGAAACCTTCTCTGAACTCTAGCCAGGCAGGGGTCACCCTCAGAGGCCCTGAACCCTCCTTGCTTTGATCTGGCAGTGCCAGAATTGGTCCTTCCTCCCAAGGCAGATAAAAAAGCTTGCTCGATATAACAAGCAGTCATGACATTTTGTGGTCCCCATGGACAAAGAAAAAAGAAAAGGAGCTAATAATATCTATTGAACTTCTGTTAGATATCAAGTAAGTACTCTAAGTGCACCAGAGAAACTAGGAGACCTTGGAGAAAGAATTGAATAAGAACAAGAACGACAGAAAGCTCTTAGGAAGCACTTTCCATGTGCCTCTCCTTTGCAATTTCTGCACTAAGTACTGTTACAATCTCCACATTACAAAGAGGACCACAGAAGCACACCCAGAAAAAGAGACATGCCTACATGTATGCTAACAATGAATGGCTAAGCTGTGTCTAACACCTGACTTTGGATTTCCCAGCTCTGACTCTTACCTTAAGCGAGTGACATAAACAATTCCAGCCTGGGTCATCGTCAACGATGGCGACTGTGGCTCCTCACACACAGCTCTGTCATGAGCATGTCCATGTTCTAGGCTGATGCTTGTTGTCTGTACACCAAGAAACCAAGCACGTACAGAGACAAAATGAAAGTAACCCTTCCATTATGGGCATATGTGCTCACAGATGGTTGCTCTCAGGGCAGGCTTTATCTAGAAACTATGCTTTGGTCTTGACCAAAAGATAGAATTCTTGCACAGTAGGCGCAGGTTTGCAGTATTATTCCACACCCCTTGGAGAATAGTAAATCCCAGTCTTTGGAGGAGAACAGTGATGGCTCAGAATGTGAAAGAATACAGCACTGTCCCCAGGACCCCACTTCCACTTCTCTGTGCTGCATTCTTGCTTGCCAAAACCTTTCTGTTCAATTTCTTTATATTAACTTACTAATAGTTAACTCCATTTAATTGCACATCTTTCTAAGGAATTTACAGCTTATCAGAACAACTGAAGTAATAATGATGAGGTTTCAGAGCCTGGGAAGGGGAATTTCTATTCTGAAATTCCTGTGGCACAGGTGGGCCATGCAAAGACACCTTGTCAATCACCAGTGATGAAATGGTTTTGTCCTTCACCCATTGTGATGAGTGCATTTCATTCAGGGCATGTTTCGATTTGTGGGCTTGTACATCAGCAAGCCAGGGAGAAAGATGGATGTGGTTGAAGAGTTTTTGTCTTCCTCGATGTTGGCCACTTTCAGGAAAAGAATCTCTTTGTGTTGTGGTCATTTGGCTGGGCTGTAACATTTCTTCTCTGAGACTGAAAATTGAGATGATCCTACTGGCTGTTTAAAACAGGTGTGGTCCTGGGAGCTGGCTAGGGATTGGTGGCAGAACTGCTGAGCCACTTGGCTGCCTCCCCACCCTCCTCTATTTCTGTAGCTCATCCTTCATATCGTCACACACTTCCCCCAGCAGCTTTTCAACAGGATGCATTAAGTGCACAGTCAATATTAACTGCATAAGGAAATAGGAATTATAGAAAACAAAAAAAAATCAGCCACCTGCCAAGTTTCCTTGGAAAACATTTGATGAGCTATACATTTATCTATATTTTTTGCCTGTCCTCAGGGCTTGAGTACTGTCCTTGGACTTTCTCAAGACTAGAGCTCTACCACTTGAGCCATAGCACCACTTCCAGGGTCAGCTGAATGAGTTGTTGTTGGACATGTGTTCAAGTCCCATCTCTACCATTTGTCCCATAAGACCTCAGATTTCTGAGCCAATTCTCTTCTCTGGCCCCGATTCCTTGTCATGAGAAATGCCAGAGACAAATGTTCCACCCCATGTGTCCATCACATTAAACACTCCTCTATCCTCTTAATTCCCATGTGTTTCCTTCCCGGGAATTAAGAGGATGGAGGCTGAATGCAGGAGGCTGCTCCATGTATCACTTAGTAGCTGGACAAACTCACTGGGCTGGAACTCATTCACCCATCTCTTCACTTTTCACTCTGTTGCAAAAGACATGTTCTATGCCTTCCCAGTTTTCATTGATTCATTCAACAAAAATGTAAGTAGCTTCAACCATGTAAAGGGCTATATGTAGGGCAATTGAGATTTAGATAGCAATGAGCAATATCTCACCCCGTCAGAGCCCCTGAATCTAGAGAGGGAGATGAGGAGAGAGATGAGAGAACCTATGAACTCTAGAAGGTAAAATGTGCTCATACGTCTTAGGAAGGGAAGCCCTAACAGATTAACAAAGTGAACTAAGGGCTGAAACGGGCTTGGGATGTAGCTGGTCAGAAAGGTTCCATAGAGAAGTCCTATTCCAGCTAGGCTCTGAGAAACAGTAGAATTCCAGCAGGAAATTCTGTGTGGACAAAGTCTTCTGGTTGAAGCAGTAGTATTTGGGCATGAGAATACGCAGAGGCCCCTCTCACCACCATTGTTGGTGGTAACACAGCACTGGCAGCTCTTTCTAAGGAACGTGGATGGAACACACAATCCTGTTGTCAGACTTCCTAGTTGGGGAAATATTGGCATAATTATATTCAGCAAATTATGTATTCGCAGGGAATCCTGTTGGCAGATCTGCCTGACCCTTAGCACTAGGCAATGGCTCTGACAGTATAATTAGCACTGAGTATGAATTTTGCCAGTTATCATTTTCACAAAAGCTTTAGAGATGCCTCTGCTTCGTCGAAAGGCCAGCAGGGATGCCAGCTCAATGGACTCCACGAGACACTTCCGTTGGCTTTGTTGTTCTGCCTCCCTTTTCCTCCAAACCCAGGCCAAATTTTTCCTGCTTCACTTGCTCAGTTTTGGCCAACCCCAGATGGGCCTTTCCTCTC
This sequence comes from Megascapheus bottae, assembly GCF_031878675.1. Lineage (NCBI taxonomy): Eukaryota > Metazoa > Chordata > Mammalia > Rodentia > Geomyidae > Megascapheus > Megascapheus bottae. The sequence goes on along the minus strand of NC_143515.1, from coordinate 73,636,792 downwards.
CTAGGATTGGTTTCACAACACTATTATTCTTAGCAGAGCAACTGGGAAAAATCCAGAGACATTACTGTGACATTCATATGGAATTCCTATAGGGACTTCAACACTTGCATTCTGCATCCTGAGAATCTTGTAGTTGTGGTAGAATTCCCCATGAGAAATGGAAATGTACGTACGTGGTCATCAAACCGACCAGACCTTTGGCTCAATTTTGAAGGATTCCAATTTTGAATGAGACACTCTACTTCCTCATTTGTAAAATAAGAATAATTTCAGTAATTAGTGTTGAATGAAAATGTCTCACAAGTGTCTGCAATTGAGAAAGTATAGTGCTTCTGTTTCCCTCTTTCTTTTGAGTGCAAGGGGAGGTTTTTGAATTCCATAGCTGATTTCCTGCTCTTATAAATGGCAGCTTTATCTCCCTTTAGTTCAGCTCTCACATCCATCCCCTCAGAGACCTCCTGAATTCATGATAGATCAGGCAGAAAACAGCAGTTACAAAACACTGCACATACCAAGCTTATTTTCAAAAACTATCCGGTCATCTCTCTTCATACTGTTTATTACCAAGAAGTAAGATTATCAAGAAGCCAGTAAGAGGTACTTCATACCCTTAGATATAGATAAGATACATAGATAGATAGATAGATAGATAGATAGATAGATAGATAGATATGGATGTATATATGGATATATCCATATATGTGTATATGTGTGTGCATACACGTGTATACATGTGTATTGCTGTCTCTTGAAATTTTTATAGTATATGTGTGCTCCTTTTCCTTTTAAACAAATCCTGAACAATAACAAAATTGCCCAACTAGAAAGCAGGATCAATTCCATCTCCTGGCCCTGTGCTTTTCTCAGTTACTTGGTTATAAAGAAAAAAATACAACAAAAAATGGCTTAAACTAAGAAATTTATTTTCCTTACATGAATAAAAATTTAGAAATGCCTACTTGTTTAGTACTGGATCTTGACTGCTGAATATCTTTGAGATGCTCTTAGCTTTTCTCTTATGGGTACAAGATGATGGCTGCAATTCCAGGCAGCTCGTATTACCATTCTAATGTATCATAAAGTGTCTCTTACCTAACTTCGGTACATTTACTCTCCCTTTGTTTTTCAACATGAACTATACCATTGGTATAGTTAATAAGGGGAAGACTACAGGATTATCAGGGTTAGTTTTAGTGCAATTATCGTTGGTTTCCAGGACTGGGAACATGAATGACTCACACAAGAGCACAGTTACTTCAGTAAGGAAAAATTAAGAAGGTAGATAGGAGAGTTGGACTGTCTGCAAAGGGCACTGACAACTTTCCTCACTGTAGTCACCCTACAGTCATCAAATGTTCTTTATGTTGAACCTCTGAAACTGAACTCAAGCTGTTCCTACGGCCTCTGACCTTCTGCCTTGAATGGCATCAGAGTGGCATCCAGCAATCTCATACTGCATAATCCATCTGTGACCAGCTCTGTGGTTCCCATATTTGACTGAAGAACTCCAGTTATGACTTTATGGCTGGCTCTATCAGACCACTGCCCCAGTCCCTCTCTGAAACAAAGACACTCTCCCAACACCATCTTGCTGATTGACAGGAGCTGGTAGAGGGAAATAGAGTTGCTTTCCACATAGCCCAGCTCACAGGAGCTCAGGGTAGACCCCTAAATTGCAGGAACTTGGACATATGTCTCCACTTTCCTGCTTGGTGACTTGTGGAGATGGGAGCATGGGTGGAATGTTCTTTGAAAAGTCAACTGATTCATTAGATGATCTGCGGATTCCTTTCTGCCTTATGGTATCTGGCAGGAACTCTGATCAGAGTTCCTTTGATCAGTGGCAGATCTTCATGGCTTGGGCCTGACCCCCAGAACACAGTAAGGGAGTGCAGTACCCCAGTGGACATGCTCCCCATCCATTCTCTTAACCCTTCACTTTGGGATGGAAAAACTTCTGCAAAACCCCAGGCCTCCTTGGATAGCATCTATCCCTTTGGGCTTGACATCTGGCGATAAGCACTGGTTTGCAGGAGCTCTGACTCAGCAGCAACCATCAAATGCCCATTCAGTGGCTCTTTGCTCAGTTGGAGTCCAATATTCGCCATGGATTTAACCTCACAGTGGTAAGAAGGGCCCTCAGAGCAAGCTGGCCAATGCCAGAAGGAGAAGAGGAGATTGTAGCCAAGGATTCTAAGAGCTCAGGACTCAGTTCACTGTACATTGAGGCCTCCCGCCTGTCCCCCAGCCTACTTCCTCGTTTCTGCCATTCATACCATACATTTTGCATCAGGGCTGCAGCTTTTGTGATCCCATCAAGGTGACGTGCTGCCGTGCCTGCTAGTGGGGACTTCACCACACACACAGCAGTGAGCTTCTGCACTGAGAAGAGAGAAGGAGCAAGGATGTCGTTGCCATGGCAACCACCGTTGATCTCAGTTTGCCAGAGTTGGACATTTTGGAGTTGAGCAGAGCTGGATGATTACCGTCATCATGTACACTTTTTGGTATTGAGACACCTTTGTCTATACACAACACACACACACACACACACACACACACACACACACGCACACACACACACCTTTATCTCTTCTATACCTTTTTCTCTTCACCCAGACAGAAATAGTGTGGTTCCCAGCAGCATGATTTTGGCATGGAAATATGTCTCTAGTTCCAGAAAGCAGCCTGGAGAAGGAAGGTAGTGAGGCAGAGGAGGATAGTGTCAGAGGGACCAGCTCCCATCATGGTACCTGGTGATTAGAGGAGAAGTTTGCTAAAGCTGTCACTAAGGGAGACTGGGTAACTTCACTTCTTGGTAGATATTATCAACATGTTTTGATTCTTTTTATTTTAGGGAACACAGCATAAACTCAAGTAAATGTGCACTAAATTGGGAAACTTCAGACTCCAGGATGACTTAACTAGCCACGACCTTGGGTAGTTTTTCTATTCTTCGGAACAGAAGAGTATGTTGTAACCCTCGCTACTCAGGAAGCTGAGATCTGAGGATTACAACACAAAGCAAGACCAGGTAGAAAATCCTTAGAGATTTTTATCTCCAATTAACAAGCAAAATCATAGAAGTAGAGATGTGGCTTAATGGTAGAGCATCTGCCTTGAGTGAAAACCCAAGCAAGAACAGATGGCCTTGAGCTAAACCCTCAGTCTAATAAAAGAAAACACAAAGAAAAAAAAAAAGAAACTACTTTAGAGGAAAAGTTCAAGTATTTACCCTCAATGGGCTCCACTGTATTTGCCTTCTTAGAAAAGGTATCTTGCCAGCACAGAGGTCAAGTAACCAGGCCACAAATGCAGATTAAAATACTAGGCATCCATCCATAAGCCTTGTCTATCTTTATTGGCTTCCTCTTCGTGGTGTGTTTCCCCACTTGCAGAACAAGATATGCATTCATCCACTAAATCAAGGGTAGCTGGACATTCACTATGATCCAGACCTGTGCTATACAGCAGGTTTCGAGGATGAATTCACTTATCTTTAGGAAAAATCGGATGCAGTCTCAGCGCTCCAGGAACCTAGAGGTGTTGATGGATATTAAAATCAATGGCAACTGCGTGTAGTTGGGGTTCGTTGGGAGTCATACTTAGAGTGGTAAAAGGACAGAGACATTAAGAGTCTTAAGCTCAAGCTTTCTATGTGACACATACAGGAAAGATATATGGGAAATTACAGAGAAGGCAGACTGAGAAGGTAGCTTGGGAGAGAGCAGGAAGTAGGGCGGTGAGAGACAGGTCCTTTGGGAGGCATATTGGGAAACAGAGTCTTATTGTGCATGGTGTTTGTGAGGCACAGCTGGTTTCCCTGTATTTCTGGAGTCAGATTGGAGAGGTGATCACAGCCTCTTTCATGAAGGCTTGACTTTCCAAAACCAAAACAAGGGCTGGGAGTTTGGCCTAGTGGTAGAATGCTTGTCTACCATGTATGGAGACCCAGGTTCTGTTCATCAGAACCACATACATAGACAAAAGCTGGAAATGGTGCTGTGGCTCAAGTGGTAGAGCTCTAACCTTGAGAAAGCCCAAGGACAGTGTTAAGGCCCTGGGTTCAAGCCTGGGACTGGCAAAAACAAACAAATAAATAAAAAACAGGGCTGAGTTTTCAGTAAGATAGCTCATGGAATTTTCCTGTTTAAGCAGCTCCTCTGGAAGCAGAGAGGTGAATGGATGGACCACAGAGGAAGAGCTGACAAGAGGCAGGAAGTCATCAGCAGATTGGAGGGATTTGGGCCATAGGTAGGACATGAAGGCTGCCCACTCGTGGCAGGAAAGGTCTGCCGGGCTTTGAGTGCATGGTGCATAATGGATTCTCCTTCACTCCAACCTAGGATTCCTCACCCTCCAATCTAGCCCATAATTAAAACAGAGGGGCTAACAGAGAGGAAGACATGGCCACCTGTCTTCCCCTTAGATGGCCAGGTGAGCAATAAATTCTTCATAATGATATTTTTTTCTGAGACAATTTCTCACCCACCATTGTTTTTTTTTTAAATCTAGTAACATACAAATAGATTGTAAGCCTCAGAAATCAAAGAGCATGGGGCTGGGAGTTTGGCCTAGTGGTAGAGTGCTTGCCTAGCATGCACGAAGACCCGGGTTTGATTCCTCGGTACCACATACATAGAAAAAAGCTGGAAGTGGTGCTGAGGTTCAAGTGGTAGAGCTCTAACCTTGAGAAAGTCCAAGGACAGTGTTCAGGCCCTGAGTTCAAGCCCAGGACTGGCAAAAAAAAAAAACCGAAATCAAAGAGCATGTATGGGTTCTGAAAAATAGCACAGATTAAGCAATATTTGTTGCTTGCTGCAGAGAAACTTCCTACTTTAAAAAAAAAAGAAAAACATAGAATGAAACCTCTCAATTTAAACTCACTAGGGATGACTAATTTAAATGTTATTGTTCCAAAGAAGTGCAAGTGCAAGTTTAATCCTCTTACAACCAAGCATAATGAAACCATCAGAGGGTATTTGTGTAATCAAATGCTAAGGAGTAGAATAAGCTAATAGATTTATGTTACGTTAAGTTGAGTTTGGAGGAGCAGTCTGGTAGTTTTACATAGAAGAATGAAAGTGCCCAAGGACTGCTGTCTGACAGTAACCAGGGCTTCTCTCGTAGGCCCGGGAAGCTCACCAGGCACTCCTGCAAAAGCCAGTAGTTCTCAGGGAAGGTACTGGTTTTCCAGTTGGATTCTTCTGGGCAGCTAGGAAGACTGTGAGGTGCCACAATGAGACATAAGCTGAGCAGCAAACTTTTCCTCAGGGCTTTCTTCATCCTCCTCAGTTCCTCTGGAAGCCTGTGGCCCCCTCTTCCTTTTCCACTTCCCTCATCCATCACAGATGTCAAGAACCAGAGATACCCCAAAGCCATCAGCCTTCTCTCACCTCTCCTCTCAAACCCTACCTCTGTTTAGTTACGAAAGTCTTCAGCGAATTCTGTCTTCCTGTTCTACAAAGATGAAAGCCATCATTCATCACAATCAAGGAAGTTATTTCACCAAGAATTCAAAGGCAGTTTAGTATTAGTAAGAGTATAAATGCTCTCTGACATAACTCTATCAATATATAGAAAATAATTTAGTAGATTGTTTCAATTATTCAATAATAGGTTCAATTATTTGAATGAATGAGTAAATATAACAGCAACATCTTAAATAAAAAAAGAAATAACCAAAGAAGAATATTTGGTTTTAGGAGGTTTTCCTATTTTAAGCTTTCATAAGAAACAGTATTTTCAACCATAAGCATCTGTTAAAATTAAGAGAAAAGAAAGAATATTCTCCTTCTGCAACTGCTGTTGTGTGATTTTTGTTATGGAAGTTCTCTGGTTTCAACACAAGTACCAGAAATTAAGGAGTGCATTTAATCTTATTGAGATAGCACATACCCCTCAAAATCTAAGAGCATCAACAGGGGTAAAAAAAAAAAAAGAACTAATTATCTTAAGTAACTAGTTGCAATCATCTGAAACATAAATATCATAGGTCAGATGTACTGATCCACGCCTTTAATTTCACTTATTTGACAGGACTGTGGTTCAAGGTCTGCCAGTAAAAAATGTTAGTAAGATTTAATCTGAACCAGTAGCTAGATATTGTGGGACACATCTGTAATTCCAGCTATGAGAGAGACATAAGAGGATCCCTGTCTAGGACAGCCTCGCCACTGTCCAAAATAACTAAGACAAATTCTTGAGACATGGTCAAGTGGTTGGGTGCCTAACTAGCAGGAATAAAGCCCAAATTCCAACCCCATTAGTGTCAAGAGAAATACACAGATTAGATCGATGGATAGATAGATAGATAGATAGATAAATAGATAGATAGATAGATAGATAAATAGATATGTGTAAATGTCATTATCTTTCCTATATTCCATAAATAAATAACATCAGAAAACACATTAGAAAAAATACAAAACTTGCCATAACAATATAATGAAGTACTAGGAGTAGTCGTCAGAAGAAGAAAAAAAAGAATGAGACTTACAGGAAGAAAACTTTGCTAAAGGATATGAAGAGAACTTGAGGAAATGAAGACAGAAGCACAACGTTACTATATCTGAAAGCCTCTTATTAGAAGGCTGTCCAGTGCTCCCCAGGTAGTTTTAGGGGTAAGGAAATGTCAATGTAAATGTATTCCAAGGGGCACTCAGAACAATAAAACTTGATGCCATCTGATGTTGAAGTAAGTGGAATCTTTGTTCTAGACATTTAGATGTATTTATGACTCTAGTAAGTAAAACAAGGTTCTAGTAATGCCTGACAGAGAAATGGTATGAGCATTAGTTAGGGACAATCCTATGGTGTGTGTGACTATAGCACAGGATCAAATGCTGGTATAGCTGAATCATGGCTGCATCATCTGGCTGAAATTTTGGAAAAAATAAAAAATAAATGCACATTCTCTCCTTCCACCAAGTACCAAATAAACCTGAGATAAATTACAGAGCTTGTTGAAAACAAATGAGAAGCAAATCAAAAGCTGTGCATGGGTGGTGGCTGGTGTCAGTAATCCTAGCTACTAAAGAGTCTGAGATCTGAGGATCGCAGTTCGAATCTAGCCAGGGCAGAAAAGTTCATGAGACTCTTATCTCCAAAGAACTACTCAGAAAACAGTGGAAGTGGCACTATGGCTCAAGTAGAGTGCTGGCCTTGAGTACAAAGAACCTCAAGGACAATTCCCAGGCCCTGAATTCCACATTCCAAATTAATGACCATGAATTAACTAAGGCAGGGGCCTAGACAAAAAGCCCTGGAACTTGCTTTAAATTACCCCCAAGGACTCAGAAACTCATGAAGAACACAGACTACAGCAAGGCTGTCACAGGGGAAAGGAAGAAGACAAGTCTCCCACGCTTGTTTCTGGGTGAAAAGCGACTATGGATTGGGGATAATGACTGCCACTCTCTCTCACTGCTTCTAGGAGACAAGGCCTGACTGTGGTCAGATGGCCTCCAGGTCTGCCATTGACTCGTGGGGATAACCTTGGATTTGTTTTTTTTTTTAACCTCTCTATACCTTCTCCATCATGTGGACTGTGTCGAAATAGTAAATGTGGTTGAAAGAATTAATACATTCTCCCATTACCCATTAGGATATCCCCACAGGAATCCCTAGAATTTATAGACATGTTAGGTTGCCTGAAAAGGGGGAGGGGTTAAAAATAGCAGAAATAATTAGAGTTGCTAAGCTAATCTTACTTAACCTAGAGAGCTAAACTCGGATTATCCAGGAAGCAGCAAGCAATAACAAGAGTGTTTACAACAGAAGAGAAAGTTGGGACAACTGGGGGTGAAACCTCCAACTGCCAATGCTGGCTTTGAAGATAAAGGGAGCATCGAGGAGCCAAGGAATGGTAGACTTCCTCTACAGCAGAGGGAAGGCAAAGAAATGGACTCTTCTAGAGTCTCTAGTAAGGACCATGACTCTGCCATACCCTGATTGGTACCCAGGAGACCTGGGTCACACTTCTGACCTAAGGTGCTATAAGGTAACGGATTGGTGATAATTTAAGCCAGGAAGTTTGGGGCTACAGCAGGAAGAAGCAATGAACAGAATGGATAATACATGATCTGGGAAGAATGAAGTGGGTCACGTGTGTCAAATGCCTGTTGGTTGGGGAGTGGGGTACATGGAAGGTGGGTTAGGAATGGTGCTGGACTTGGAGTCTCTACTTGATATACAAACATGGGATTATTCTTTTTCCCCCTCTAACCCCACATGGCAGCCATGCCATGCTGACTGATTCTTCCCTTGTCTCAGTGGCATTGACAGCAGTTTGGCAGGATTCCCTGCAGTCACTCTCAGCTATCAGTTATCAGGTGTTTAAGATGGAGTCCTACTCATTAATTTAAAAAAAAATACCTATCTCCAACTCAATGCTGAGCTCTCCTTCCTCTCCCAGCACAGGCTGACTTGTCAGCACTGCAGGGATGTCACTTGTCACCTTCCCCATCACATCCCCCTCTGCTACAACTACCTCTTCCACTCCTCCATCAGGGGAGACTGAGAAAAGGATGGCTCAGGTTGTTTCCCATAGAATAAAGTGAGGTTGCAGTTGTTCTCTGGCTGGTCTTCCTGCTCATCCTCTCTGGACTCCTGTGGGCTGGCTGTGTCTTCAGGGCACCCCATCCCTAGAGTAAGGCTTGTGTGCTTTGGCTGGGAACTTTGGCCTCATTCATGCAAGGACTCACATCCTCACCCCTTCCCCTCCCTGTCCCCCTCTCCACAAGCATGTACACACCCATCCACCCACTCCCTCCCACACATACACCACTACCTTTAACCACGACCCAGGCCAACTCCTAAACCAGTGGGCACGTGCAAAGCTCACTGCGCAGTCCTATAAGCATCTGAGAACCTGACAGGGTGACTGGAACAAGAATTCCTGCCTCCGTGTTCACTTCTGTATGCCCCTGTTATTCTCTTATTCCCTGTTCATAAGACCCCATCAAGGGCCGGAAGTTTGGCCTAGTGGTTAAAGTGCTTGCCTAGCATGCATGGAGACCTGGGTTCGATTCCTTGGTACCACATATATAGAAAAAAAGCCGGAAGTGGTGCTGAGGCTCAAGTGGTAGAGTTCTAGCCTTGAGAAAGTCCAAGGACAGTGCTCAGGCCCTGAGCTCAAGCCCAGGACTGGCAAAAAAAAAAAAAACCAACAGAAGACCCCATCAGAGACCACCTAGAGACACCCTTCCTTTGCTAAAGGAAAAGAGCTGCCATGATTTCACTCTTGAAACCACCAGGGGAGACATTCACCCCACCACCACCACCTCCACACACATCCCATGTTCCTTCTTCCTTGCCTGTGTGGAAGATGATAATCCAGGCACAATGGATGTTGAACAAACTTATTGCTTTCCTTGGTGCTACAGAGAATTCTCAGGGCCGATCCGATCCAGAATCTGTGCAGCAGCCATGATGGATCCAGCAGGCTGGCAAGGGTCAAGCAAGCTAGACATAAAACTGACATCTGAAGGCTGGGGTTCTTCCTCATGGGAATGTCTTCTGTTTGTCTTAATGAACGAGGCAAGGTTGCTTTGTCTCCTGGCCTGCTGGTAAGCAGCAAGCCAGCTCTTGAGACATGAAGATTGGGCATCAGGCTGCTTCCTGAGATAGTACTGTTCCATAAACCCAACCTGCAGCTCAACCTCCAGCACTCCGGGCAACTAGAATCAGAAGCTTAGCAGCTTTTATTATGACTTTCTGGTATGGGTCACCACTCTGTGGCAGAAGAAAAATCTCTTTGTCCTTGGCTAAGAAGAGGGAGAATTCATTTAAATAATGAAGACCCATGAGATTCAGAAGCCAGCCACACTTCAACTTGAGCTGACCATATCAGAAGCTTCTGGGTCCAGCTGGTCTACCACAGAGAATCGAGATGAAATCAGCTTCGAGAAACAGCGCAAAAGCAATAATTGACTGTTTTATCCAAGAGTCACTCTTCCTGGATTGTTCCAGCAGTCCCTTCCTCATTTCAACACTCATCTCAACAGCTTTAGGGCCAGAACACAGGAAGTTTCAGTCTTGCAAAGATTACAGTTTCCCCTCAGGGAATGAAATACCTTTCACATAATAAAATACATAAGCTTGTGATAATTAACATACTATGGTATTGAGACAGGATTAGTTTAGCAGTCAAAGAAATGGAAACTTAGTTCAAACATAGGCCCCGAGTATATGGAATAAAGAGACATTTCAAGCCAGAAAGGACAATAAATTGTTTCATTAAAATTGTCTAGCCAAGGGCCGGGAGTTTGGCCTAGTGGTTAAAGTGCTTGCCTAGCATGCACGAAGACCCGGGTTCGATTCCTTGGTACCACATACATAGGAAAAAAAAAGCCAGAAGTGGTGCTGAGGCTCAAGTGGTAGAGCTCTAGCCTTGAGAAAGTCCAAGGACAGTGCTCAGGCCCTGAGCTCAAGCCCAGCACTGGCAGCAAAAAAAAAAAAATTGTCTAGCCAGTATGTTCACAAAATAGATACACCTGTAAGGGAGGAGTATTAGAAGAAAATGTAAGAGAGTGATTTGTATTTCAAGGTGGGAAAGCACTCTTAAGCATAACACAAAAACCAGAAGTCAGTTAGAAAACTAATAATTCCTGACTACATAAAAACCTAAACATGCATACTAAAAAAATAAAAGGCAAGTTTCCTTACGATTTTTTCCAAGTGAAGTACAAAAGATATTCAATCTTATGAGAAGCCACATAATCCTGTGATGTCATGTTTCTCCCGTCAAGAAGAAAGACTGAAGAAAGAAATAATGCTCAACACTATGTAGGATTGAGAACAAGTGAACACTATTTAGCCATTTTAGCTTGGATTTGTTGCTTTGCTGATTAACCCAATAGTTCTAAAGTTCTTTGGCAATATGACTTAAAAGCAAAGCATGTAAACCCCTTCACTAGTAATCTATAGAGTATAAAGATCCATGTTGTAAATGGAAAATGCAAGGTATTATTAATTCTGAAAATGTTTTCAAGTATGATTTGGGCATTAAGATTTAGTTAAATGGAGCCACAGATGTAGCTTGGTGGTAAAGCACTTGCTTAGCATGCATGAGGTCCTGGGTTTGATCCTCAGCACTGCAAAAATGACTTTTGGTTAAGTCAATTCTGAACATGCATACAATGAATATTAAGTAACCATTAAAAGAAAAGAGTTTTATATTGAAAACCTGACTAAATGAAAGGTTTTTACCCCATATCATTCAATATTATTGAAGATGTCTAGTTCGAAATTGAAAATACACACATGTGTCTGTACACATACAAACAATGACTCTATCAGTATGATTCATTGTTGTAGCCCAGATATATCAAATTATGTCAGTGTTCACTAAGTACTCACTGGATCAATGAATTGACTCCTGCCACGATGTTTTCTGTTAATAGTGGTTTGCTCTGAATAGTAAGACAATAGCACAATAATTATTTTTCAATTGCTAAGTTTCAGAAATTTGTCTTCATAAACAGAAAAGCATTTAAAAGATGCATCTCCCTTGCTTGTGCATTGAAGAGATCACTCTTTAGAGAAGAACTATGGAAGACTTGGGATACAAACAGTAACATCAAAGTGCTTATTTCTTGATTTTTTTAATGAGAACTATGACAAGAACTAGATGTGACAGCCCTGAGGAAAAGCCACCTTCATTGATGAAGTTAGCCAGGAAATGCTGCTGGGTCCAGGAAAGAGGAATAACTATGTCAGACCTGGGCCTTCTCTGGAGGATGCCACATCAGAGCTGGGGGAACGATGCATAACAACCTGCCTCGGTAGAAAGAGCAAGTTCTATCACTCAGAGCAGACGTAGTTTTAATGCAGATTGGGATGGCTGAGCTGGGAAGGAAGGAGTTGCTTAGGACCCTATGATCAGAAACATCTAACTCTTGGGTTCCTACTCTGCTGGTTGTCTTGAGGTTCTTCCTAATTTTGAAGAAAGTGGTCTCTGCATTTCACTTTGGGTTAGACCCTGCAAATCAGGTGCAGGGCCTTTGCCAGGGCAGCAGGAGGGTGGGCACTGCAGTTCACCTGGCAGCAGGGCTCCTGTCTCAGTCCAGCCCAATCTACTTACCCAGACTTCTGGAAAGAAATAAAGCCAATGACAGCATGTGACTCTGCCCAGGTGAGCAAAGATTCCTGGCACTGCATTTGAGGTAAAAATGAAGCCAAGGTGAAGCTGACAGTACCTGTCACCTTGTGACAGCAAGGCAGGGAGAGTCTCAGGTACAAGTAGGGAAAGGTGACAGGCAGGTGTTTGGAGTATTTGTGTTGGATTTGCTAGAAGCCTCAACTCTGTTCTAGGAGAAAAGATGAGCTCACTTCCTACAGCTCCATTCCATGCCCTCTGTCGTCCTGCAGAACCCTGGTGCCACCTGCACACCTTCCCTCCCTGGGGCAGACACCTCTCCTGCATCCAGCCCCTCCTTCCTGCTGCAGGAAGTCTCTTGCCCTGGGATTGGGTCCTAGCTGGTGACTAAGACTAGGAGAAAGCTCAGGCTCCAGCTTCTCTCAATCTTCTCCCACCACATAGGGGTGTGTAGCTCGCCTCCCACCTCACAAGTGAGGTTTGCTTCTCTCCCCTCTCCTCTCCTCTCCTCTCCCTTCCCCCCTCTCTCTCTTTCTCTCTCTCTCTCCTCTCCATGTGAGTGTTTGTTTTTGTCATGAGGTTTCCCTCTCACATATCTCAGGGTGTGCAAGCTGCATAGCAATGAGCTGTTGGGCAGACCAAAGAATTGAACACCTCCTTGGGTTACTCCAATCACAGGGCCCCCAGGGGAGGAAGGGTCAAGGGACAGACTTAGGCTGAAGGGCAGAAACCAAGATGGTACATTCACGGCTCTGGCATCATGCCAGGAAATCTCCGGGGCCTTCTGGGAATGACGCTATAGAAAGCAGAACCCCTGTGGAAAGTTATGGGTGGGAGGAGGCGGGGAGGCTGGTAACAGGTGGCAGGGAAATTGTACAAATGTGCAAATAACTCCAGTCGCCAACTGGAGACTCCAGTAGCTCAACTCAGGAGACTGAGATCTGAGGACTATGGTTCAGTGACCTTACTCTTCAGCCTGGGTTTAAGATCGACAGCCACTGCCCTACCCCACCCCCAAGAGTCCTAGGCACCAGGGTTCTGTCATTGGATTTCCTGGGCTTCCAATCTCAGATAAAGTTGCTCCACCTCTGTGATGCAGCTTCCTCATCTAGGAGGTCTGTTGTGAGAATTGAAACCGGTAAAAAAAAGTAAATAAATAAAATCTTTAAAATAATGTCTAGCACCTTAGTGTGAAACAATTTGTGGCCAGTTACCCTTCTGTGTGCTAAAGGTGCCTGTTAGAGAGGACACAAGTATGCCATGCACTCCCTTGCATGCCCAGCGTGCTGAGGGGCATGGGAGGGCAGGAAGCTGCTTTGTTTGTTTGAGCATCCTCTATGTGCTAGGCATCCCTCAGACAACTAGTACATTTCCTCTCCCAGCCATCCTTGGGCTCCATCCCTCATACAAGGGAAACTGAGGCTCTCACTGCTCAAGGCATCCCCTCAAAAGTGGAGCCAGGATTTGACATGGTCACTGAGATGGAGACAACTTTCTTTAAGACAACCAGCCTCCCCTATTGCTTCTCAGAGAAGTGGAAACTACTAGTTTATTGTGAGGCCGAGTGTATGAAAGCATTCTGATTACTGAGGCGCCCCCTGGTGCCCTGTATGTAAGCTAAGGAAATATTAGCCAGAGTTAGAGGAACATGGAAGATGACACCAGAGTACCAAGGCATTGGCAGCTGGATCTGGAGTTGGAATAGAATCCTGGGTTCTAGTCAGCCCCACACCTAGGAGAAAGGCAGAGTCTGCTAGGCTTCTTACTGACTTAAAAGACTTCAGGGCTCTAGGGCAGGAAAGAGACACAGATGCCTGGGCCTGGAGAAGGGAGCATTGAGGATAGGGGACACCTCAATCTGTGCCCAGAGGCTCACAGCTTTTCTGCTGCACACACACACACACACACACACACACACACACACACACACACACAGCACCTCCTCTTCCTGGGCTGATGTTGGCACCATGACAAGTGCGCATGTACCAACTGTTGGTATTGGAGCCTGTATATGCACCACATAAACATTGTTAGCTGTCTAGAGAGGCCGGTGTAGTAGCCGTGAGCTGCTCTGCCTGGGAGACGAAATATTATGGATGATCAATGCACGCATTTCAAACTTAGTCTAAAGGAGCTCATGAATGGCATGCATATCAATTCCACGTTGAAATGATAGAATGATGACGTGTTTCAAATACAGGAGGTTAAAGCAAAGAAATAAAATCATTTCCACTCACACGTTTTACATGCTTAATAGGTATTTGAAGCTTCTGAAAGGCCATTCTTTGGTATCAGATTTTTGGCATAACCTAAAAGTATGGAATGGAAGGCTGAGCCAGTGGCGTTCTCCCACTTCTGCACGTGTCAAGGGAGAGTTGGATGTAATAAATGAAGTGTAAAATAAAAATGTGGACTTCCTAGATGAGAACTCCAACTTCAGAATGAAACATTCTTTTGGAATAAGGAGCATCACTGACCAATTTCTAGGATGGAAACCTCTAGGTTCCATATGTGGCTTGGATTTGATGACTTAGCACATTTCCCTACTGGCTTGGACATATGCACTGAGAACTGTCACAAAACATTGGTGTGGGGGGGGGGTACTGGTACGGGGGTTTGAACTTCAGACATGAGTGCTATCCCTGAGCTTTTTAAATCACGAGTAAAAGGCTAGCACTTTACCACCTGAGTTATATTTCCACTTCCAGCTTTTTGCTGGTTAATTAGAGATAAGTGTCTCCCATTTGTCTGCCCAGGCTGGCTTCCAAGGCACTCCTCAGATCTCATTCCTGGCGTGGGCCGGGAGTTTGGCCTCGTGGTAGAATGCTTGCCTAGTATGCACAAAGACCAGGGTTTGATTCCTAGGTACCACATACATACACACAAAAAGCTGGAAGTGGTGCTGTGGCTCAAGATGCAGAGCTCTAGCCTTGAGAAAGTAAAAGGACAGCGTTCATGCCAAGTTCAAGCCCCAAGACTAGCAAAAGTAAAGAATCAGGGGTACAGGTGTGAGCCAGCCACCGCAAGCACATTGGTCTTTGTCACTGAGAGCCAAACCTGAACCCTTAAACCATTTTTGTTCTACCTCCCTACAAGCAGAGAAACTGAGGCAGGAGAAGAAAAAATATTCTACTGTTTCTGGCTTTTCCAATAGCCCCATTCACCCTTACCACCTGTCCCCACCCATTTCTCCCTCACCTTAGGGTTGGGGTTTGGAGCCACCACCCATCCAGGCAGGCCTCCAGCCACTGCCCTGGGGGAGGGCTTGGAGAACTCTTTAGAGGACAGGCATCTTTATTCATGAGCTGGAGGGGAGCCCTGGGCATGGCAGAGGCCGCTGGCTCCTTTCTCTGCAGGGATAAATATGGCACTGTGAGAGGAGAGGAGAGTTTCCACCAAAGCCAATGCATAACACAAAGCGGTGGAGGTAGGGGGTGGATGGGAGGGTTCCCAGTCCCCTCCCAGCCTAACTCCCTGCTTGCCCCAGGCAGGCCCAGCTATGGGTGAGGCTGGGCTTTGGTTCTCACATACTGCCCTCCTCCCCCCTCCTTCCAGAACCCAGCAGGGCCCAACCCCTCCAGCTTTAGGGTTTCGCTGCCTGCCTAGTTTCTCCTACTTCATACACAAATGCCCCAGGTTGTGCAGGTACCATCTCTGCCAGGAGTGTGGTCCAAGGAGAACTTCCCATTACTTGCTACCAGAATGTGTAGAGCCAGGCCCTTCCAAAGCTGCATTTTCCTAAGACCCAGGAGATTTCACGTGCACAGGGAGGTTTGGGAAGCTCAGCTCTGCCTCACTACAGAGAGAGCAGTCCATGGGCTGGGTTCACGCTGTACCTGCTGTACCCACTGTGGCCCTGTCTGGCACACCAGCCTTGGGATCCATCTTCTAATAAAAGGCAGAATGACCTTTGTTCTGTCCTTAGATCTTAGATCAATGTAACACTCTCCCAGATGTAATCACACACACATACACACACAGTTCTGGTTTTGCTGAGTAGTTAAGAGACTTTGGCTCTACCAGCAGCCTGTTGGTGATTCCTAAGCCTCTGACTCCATCTGCACTGCCTCTTAGGATGGAAACTGAGGACTTGCTGCAGATCTGAAATCCGGACTCTTCAATGTTAGATGAGTTAGATGAGAGGTGTAGAATAGCTAGCCCCAGGGCCAAATTCTGCCACTAACACAATAGTTACATAACATATATCCTTGGATCTATTTATGCTCTAAAGGAGAGGTATCAGGAGTGCCTGCCTTCCGGAGGTGACAGAGGATTGCATGATTAGACCCTGGAAACATGTTTAGACAGAGCCCAATAGTCAGTATTACAAAGTTTAGTTATGTTGGCACCTTTCATCATACGTTATGTTGAAAAGTGTTGAGCTTTGGAATCACAGAGCTGATGAGATGCCCTGAGACTCCAAAAGGGCCAAATTCATCTTCTACTCAAAAGGAAATGGCAGAGGCCCTCTCCTGAGGGCCCATTCCTGGCCAATAGCAGCCTTGTGGGAAGCAGGACTTTTCTTCTCATCCACTTGGCCTGTTCCTCATCACCACTCCCTGTACAAGATTAGGAAGTTCTAGATTGAATACTGGAGTCCCGCCTGCCCATCCGGGGTCCCTTGCCCTTCCTATACGAGTGTGGGAGGAGCCTGGCAAACTCCCCAGAGACAGCCCAGTGCCTATGATCTAATCTCTTCATTGGTTCTTCTTGACCACCAGAGTCAAGAAGTCAGCACTACTCCTCAAGGAGAGAGAAAACCAAGGAGATGTGCTTGGAAGGTGTGACACTTAGTTCTCTCTGGCCTCTCTCAGACCCTTTACAGTGAGGATTAGGAGGCCTCCAGGATCTGCCATGGCCACCTGGCATCCACTTTGGTGCCTGCCTTTGTGCTTATGAGTTCTGCCAGCCTCATCCAAAGAGGGGCCCCACAGATCCTAGGTTATCAGGAACTGGTCTTGCTCCTGGGATTGAATTTCTAGATCTAGGAAGATCTGAAGATAAGGAGCTGGGAGTTTCCTCAGGGATCTGATGAGTTGGTACTTAAGCATTCTCCTGCTTAAGAACGTAAGGGTTGAGGTTCCGGATGTGTCACCCAAGCTGTTCTGCAGAGAAGGAAGCTTTGGAGTGAGCGTTTCTCCTGCTGCAGAATTCCTCACTTCAACTGAACAAATGATGGAGCAGATCTGGACCCTGGCTGACCTGAGTCTGTATAGATTTGAACATTCTTCAAGATGTGCATAGGTGTGATAGGACGAATATACTCATGGGTGTGCATAGGTGTGTTAAGATGCGCAGACTCATAGGTGTGCTTAGGTGTGTTAGGGCACGTAGACTCATGGGTGTGCATAGACATGTTAAGAAGCGTAGACTCGTGGGTAGGCATAGGTGCATTAAGATACATAGGTGTGTTCATAGGCAGAGACTCATAGTGTGCATAGGCATGTTAAGACGCATAGACTCGTGGGTGTGTGTCGTTGTTAGTATGCCTAGACTCATTCTCCCCCACCTCACCCATGTGTGCTCATTCATAATGAGAAACTATAGCTTTGAAACAGGTGAAGAATCTTTTGCCCAAGGTTCCACCACTAGTAAACTGAAGAGCTGAGTTCCAGACCCACCCGTCTCCATGACATTCCATCCTCACCTGGGCACATGCTGGAGTCTCCTTGCTTACTGGTTCATAATCTGACCTTGTCCTGTACCTCTAGTTATAGAGATAGGGTTTCGTGGGCTGGATTATATCATTTGGACAGAAGACAGGGCAGTGACAGAGGACAGTCATGACTGAGGTATGTCTTTGAGTCGGCAAGAAGACCACATCTTCCTAGACAATGGCCTGGATATGTAGTTTGTTTCTCACAAACACGTTTGACTTGTACAGGCTTTGGGAATGAGCTGTGGTAATAGCTCTGCTTCTCCAGGGTTGCCATGGTCCAGGCTTTGCAGTCCCGGTTCTAATGGAGATGCAGTCAGAACTGCATCTCAGTGAGAGGCAGACTGTGTCTCCCCCCACTGTCCCCGTGGTTCCGCAGAATGAGAAGGCTGCCCATGAAATGAAAGCCAGTCATACATGAACCATTTTATTCTACAGCGGCCAGAGATGTAAAACCGACATTTTTCAGAATCCACCCCTTGCGTGGAGCAGTGGAAATAAATGTGACATGAGGGGCTCATCTGGCTTTTCCCATAGCAAACAGCCTCTACCAGCACCTTCTACACTCCTCAGCCCTTACCTTGTTTCAGTTTACTTTAAAAGTGAGGAAACAATCTGATCTGGCAGGATGGATCTAAATGGGAAACAGGTGACTATTTCCCAAGTATGCTTTATTATTGACCTATCTTTCATAGGAATTCTCTGCTGTTCCATGGGCCCAACTTGTATATTGGACAGAAGTAAAGAAACTTCATTTGATTTTAGAATCTAAATTCTCAATGAGTGTCCTTCAGGGTCTGTGACACTTCCAACTGAGACAGAGACTGAGATAGGGACAGATTTAGATATAGCTATGGAGACGTGATATTAACATAGACAATACGAAGGAAGGAAGGAAGGAAGGAAGGAAGGAAGGAAGGAAGGAAGGAAGGAAGGAAAGACAGAAAAGCTATGCATTTTCAAAGAAAGTTATTCACCTTCTAAACTTAATCTTATAATCAGAACAGGAGACAATAGGTACCCTGGTCAATGAGAAATCAAAAAAAGAAAGAAAATGTTACTCATTTGTCAAATGTATTATTTGATTTGTTCTCCTTTTTTTCTTCCTCTCTCACTCATCTCTTCCCCTCCCTCACCCAGTCCTCTTCCTTTCTCCTCTCCTTCTCCCCCACCTCTTTCCCTTCCCTCCCTTTCCCTGCTTTCTTCCTCCTCTCTCTCGTTTTCCTCTCACTTCTGTTTCTCTCTCTCTCTCTTTCTGATCTCACTCTTAGATATCACAAAAATGAACACAACATTATAGCTAAAAGTAAATTGTTAAGCTTTTTCCTAAGAAATAAAATGGCTTTGACCCAAATCACATGCAGACACTCTGTCCAGCTAATCTGGCAACTTTTCCTGGTACCCTAAGCACATATCATGCACTCACAGTAGACCAGATCCTATCTTGAGAGGAACGAGGACTCAGCAGAGATTAACACAATTCTTTTAACATTAGGCTGCTCGGGGCTTTTTCCATGGTGAGAATTCTGAAGTGGAGGTCTGGAAACGTGAGCGGTGGGGATTTCTTGTGCCTCTGTCTTGCTTCCCCACTCACAAAAGGCATCTAATGAACCTGGATGGAGCTCATGATGGTGAAGCCCCATCAGATCTGAGCAGAGAACTCCAGGCTGGGTCAGAAATGAGCACTGCACACTACCCCAAGATCCAAAGCTGCTTCCTCTACAAACAGTCCCAGGCTGTTTTTCTCACAGGTAGATGCCATTGTCCAAGAACCACCAGTTAGGGGCTGGGAGTTTGGCCTAGTGGTTAAAGTGCTTGCCTACCATGCATGAAGACCCGGGTTCGATTCCTCAGTACCATATACATAGAAAAAAGCCAGAAATGGTGCTAAGGCTCAAGTGGTAGAGCTCTAGCCTTGAGAAAAGTCCAAGGACAGTGCTCAGGCCCTGACTCAAGCCCAGGACTGGCAAAAAAAAAAAAAGAACCACCAGTTATTAGTATTGCCTAGGCTTAAAGATTTCATTCAGTGCTAGACAGCAGTGATCCTAGGAAATGCATGTTGCTACCCAGAGGGCGAGGAAAGGACAGTGCTGAGAAGATCCCTGGATCTGGTAGTCTGCTGGGATGTGGGAGAGTGATGTATTGTGGTTAGGGCTGTGTCTACCTCTTGCATTTACCAGAAGGCAGGGACCAGGTCTCCTGCTCCTTGTCCACCCCGGTCCCTATCCACACAGAGCTGGGCACAGAGCCTGGCACCTGGGGCTTCTGCAAAGATCTATTGAATGGATGTTTTGGCAGGAAACCTGTTTTTGGACTCACCATTTCTAATTAAGGGAAACTGTCTCTCTCTCAACCATCCACGTGAGTGAGTATCAGGGCTGCTCTAGGATGAATCATCTTCTCCTGAATCATCAGCTAAAGTAGTAATGAGAATGAGTCCTGAGGCCAAATCGTGAGCCTTCTTTAGCACAGCTGACTGAAGATGCCTTCAGTGTACATTTCAGCTTTCTCATTGGCCAGTGGGACCCAAAATAGCTTTGCAGTGCTGAGTCCAGTGTTTATTCAACTGATACTTACTGAGCACCTACTGGGTGCCTGGCTTTATACCAGGAACTGGGAAAAGCATTCCCTGCCTTCCATTTAGCTTGGAGCTGGTGAGGGGAGAAAGACATGAGACAGTAATCTTATGAACACTTCTTCCAAACTATGAGAAATGTTGGCAGGGAGGGGACCCTGTAAAGATGAGTGCATTGGTGAATCTAACCTGGCCTAGAGAATTCTTTCTCTAGGCAATGAAGACAGAGCCAAGGTCTGAAGAATGGACAGGGGTAAAGTGCACTGAGGACAGAAAAGGAGCTTCCCAGATGAAAGCAGAGGTATGGCACTGGTCTTACCACATCACTGTAACCAGAGCGAACAGAGAGGATTCTGGGGAGTGACAAGAGCAGGAAGCAGAGCTTACCAGAGGCAGGACAGAGGTGGGGATTGGACTCCAGGGTCTCTGCGACCTAGGAAAAAGCTCTGCTCACTCTGGAGCTGTGGGAACAATGGGTGAGGGAGCCTGAGAGCAGGACACGTTAGGAGATGACAATGGTGTCATGTCAGCCAATGAGGCAGCCAGCCAAGGCAGAGGATCCCATTCTAGGCCTCACGGACCTTATCAGCTGGGAGACCTCAAGGTCACTGCATCAACTAGCAGCTTGGAAAGGTGCACTGAGACCCAGACCCTAACCACCTGCTTGCCTGCAGCGGGGAGGGGAGGGACTGAGATGGTTGAGTCTACCATTACCACCTGCCTCCCCAGCTGCAAGGGTCTGCAGAGGCTAGGCACCTCAATCGTAGGCCTCAGCTCCCAGAGTACTAGGACTGGGCTTCTGCCCTCTGAGGGCTTCCAAGGGAAGTGAGAAAGCCTGACAGGAAAGAAACCAAAAACAGAGAACGTTTGAGAGCCATAGATACCTTGAGACATCCCCAGAGGGGCTGCAGCATGGCCAAGGAGATGAAAACCCTGGAAGACAGTCTAGAAACCTCGCTGCAATGTTGCTCCAGGAGGAGAAGTCTCCGATTGGCTTATGATAAAGGGGGAAGCCAGGACTTTAACAGGGGGAACTGGCCTCGGACCCACTCTAGCCCCTGAGTGGTGTGGATTGATGCTAGGAACTTAACCCAGAATGGTGACCCGCCCCCAGGCCTTAAACTTGAACTGAGCTGAGATAGCTCAGGGAGAGGGCCAGCTTATCTTGTGCAGCTACAGTGGTTATTACCAAGGTCTGGAAAGTCTCAGCCAAGACCAGGCTGTCCTCAAGGGGTAGAAACGCTGCTGGTGTCAACAAGATAAGAGGATGACATCACACCTAGAGCCACAGTTTCACAGTATGATAAAGACCATTATGGGGAAAGCCAGAATCTGTGTTCACAGATATTCAGACCTTAGAGAACAAGAGAAGAGCATTCAGGAGGGATAAGACACAGGCCTCTCCACACACAAGCAGCAGAAAAGCCCAGGGATGTTCTGGCCCATTTTCCCCTGAGCTCTGTTCACACTAACAACGGAAATCCATTCTGAGATCCGAGGACCCTTCAGGGCATATGGCATATGGCAGAGCCAGGGACAGAGATGGCACTCACTGTGGCTTTGCTATCACCTAACCCCTCTAGGCACAGCACCTCTGCTGTCACAGTGGAGAGCTGTGGAGGGTCTTTGCCAAGACCTGGTATAGTCATTGAGCTGAGAAACTTCCAAAAGAACCTATTCCCCTGTCATAAACAGAGAACCAACAGAACACGAGAGAGTCTCAGGCTGCAAAACGCCATGCTTTCCTGAATTTAAGACAGCTTCTGGAAGACGTAGATATTTGGGTAGCAAGAAAGTGCCAAAGGGTGCTGGGGAGGGCACAGGCGAGAGCAGCATCAGGGATGGAAGGCTTTGTATGCTTGGACTATTTTGTTGTTCAGCCACCAATCGGCTCCTGTTGGATGACTTAGAGAAGACAGTGTTCCTAGTTAGTGCAGAGTGGCTGGCAGGCACTGCCTCTGAGAGGACGTAGACTGCTGGAGGCCTTACTCCCCACGAAGAAAGGCAGGGACAGCCCATCTGTAGGAGAGACTTTTGTCATGGACATGGTCACTCTTGCCAAGGCTCCCACTGCCTTCCTGGGAAGAAACACAACTGCGAACATTTCCACAAGCATTTCTTCTCCAGTGTGTTGGTCTGTTCAGGGGAGGGAGGCCTGTGAGGATTTATAGGATCTTGAGAATTTCAGACTCTGAAGCTCTAGGCTATGGCTGAAGGTGGAGGAGGGGACTGCAATTGAATTTTCAAAAGCACTTACATTGCTCTTATTTGTGGATCTAAACACTTGAAATTTATTGTAGGAAGATTTTACACTTATTTGTGGTGCTGATTTTTTTTCTTCAAGAATATTTTATTATATGCTTATTAAGAACTACCCTCATCCCTCAGCAGTTTGATTAATATCTATTTCCTATGTTATCCATAATGCGCTTTAAAAAATTTTAGTGCCAACACCTAACCCTGTGTTGACACATTAATAGCTAATGAATAAGTATCTGTTGAGTTAAAGAATGAACGAGTCATTAAAAAGTATCTCAGCAACATTTAAGTGATTTCACTGCAGTACACAGGGGCTGCCAGAAGGTGGCGATAAGCACTGCAGAGATAAATACAGCCACAGAAAAGATGGAGGGTACCAATTACATAATGCCTCCACAAATGTGGATTGAAATTTATCTCCTCAGCTAACATCTGATTAAGAGAAATCTCAAGGTGTAGCAGGAATGGTCATACAGATCTGCATTCAAATCCGACCTCTGTCTCAGACAGTCTGGCATTTGCAACTAAACACCTTGATCTTCTAAGCTTCCATTTCTCATTCACAAGATAAAATTCGTAATGTCAGGGTTCATCATCAGGATTAAATGAAATACTCCGATATTTTATGTAGATACAATTTTTCAGCATCACCTTGATTTCTATCTACATTATGAACAGTGTAATCTATAATACAGTATGTCCTACGATATCTATAATTTAAAATATTCATTGCTATCCTAGTTATAAAAAAATACTTTCATGTCAACATCTAATATGAAGATGAAGCAAGATATATAAAATATTAAAACAAACCAATAAACAAATGCTGAACAATTATAGGTGCTTTTCAGGTCCAAGAGGACAGAGTATAAGTTCAAGAACCTGACTTCCTCTTGGAGATTGGAGGCAGCATGGTTGCATTTTTTCATGACAATCCACTCAGGATTCCACCATTAGAAAAGCTCAGAGCACTAGAGCATGCCAGAATGAGTTTTCAAAGGAATAGAAACAAGGCCTGCATACCCCTGAGGTCTCTCAAGCTCTCACTTAGTCCAACCCAGACAAACTCAGGGTTGGCACAAGCCAAGAGAGTAGACCTTCTGCAAGGCACATGCAACTTTTAGAGCTCAAATTTCATGATCGATTTCTCTCTCAGGGTTTTCAGGCCTGAGTTAAATTTTAATATACTGACCTAAGGTGTCCAGCTATTTTTAGATAAAGCTGTCAAGGATGCTGTGAGGGACAGGAAAGTGGAGGTGGTCCATTGCCCGAAATCTCTAGGTATGAAGAAAAATGCCCAGGGGTCTCCTATCACCGTTTGTGGAAACGCTGGTGGACAAGCTGCCCTCAAGGAGCTTGAGAGCATGCCCAGGGCTGGCTCTGCTCCGTTCTGAGGCCAGCTCTCCCCAGACCATTTGATCACGAGGAGCAGAATACCTCAACAAACAGCCCCTGCTGTGTAGAAAAGAACAAAGACCATCACCTATGCACAAGGCACAGGAAACCCTGGATTGCTTACCAGTTTTCACATTCCTAAATGCCCACTTCTAAACGCAGCACCTGGGATCCAGTCCTCAGGTTCCTGGCCCCTGGAAATATCAGGGGATGAGTGGGAATGCTGCTGAGCAGATCAAAGAGGGAGAACATCTCTTCACCCAGCTGCCTCCCCCAGACCCCTTCTGCTCACTTTATGAGCTTTAGGAATGCTTTGTGCAGCCCTAGTGCTCCATACCCCTGCTCCAGCTCCTAATAGATAATACAGCCATGGCAAATGTCATGTTGGGTTCCCCTTTTGCCTGTGGGTCCTGGTACTGTGTCACCTAGAGCACCCAGGAGCTTGAAGGGCCTGCTCTCTCTCACATGGCCTGGTATAGAAGGAAAGTCTGAGGAGTAATAAAAATGGGGGATAACAAGAATGGAGTATGTTCGAGCAAGCAGAAAACAAAGGGCAAAGTTGTCCTTCACATCCGCATAGATGTATGTAGTGAATACAAAAATGGTTCTTTAGGGTTTGTCTTCTGTGATAATGAAATAAATGATTACTATTTTTTTTTGCCAGTCCTGGGGTTTGAACTCTGGACCTATGAACTGTTCCTGAGCAGTTTTTGCTCAAGGCTAGAGCTCTACCACTTGAGCCACGGCCCCACTTTGGGCTTTTTCTGTGATTAATTGGAGAGAAGAGTCTCACCAACTTTCCTGCCTGAGCTGGCTTCAAATCCCAGTCCTCAGATCTCAGCCTCCTGACTAGCTAGGATTACAGGCATGAGCCACCAGCACCAGCTGGATTGCTTTTATCTGAAACCAATAAACATTGGGTGTTTTGCTGTCTAGGAAGAGGAATCAGAACAGACTTGTATCTGTGACTTACGTCAGAGCCAGCCTCTCCTGCTTCTGAAATTCCGGTATCATTTCTGTTGAATTCTTGTGTGGAAAGGCACATTTCATTTCTGGGGAGAATCTGCCTCCCTTCCAGTACACTGCTAGTATAGGACAGGATGGCAGCAGGGACCAAGAAGAAAGCTGCACACATGGACCCAAAAGGAGAGCTTCCACACATGAAGAAGACTGTTGGATGGAGGGGGCCAGGCATGCCCCTAGCCTGATGCAAAACTTAGAAAAGAACAGGAGCACCCAACCTGGCGGGCTTGGAGCTGCTGCGTTTATCCAGGCAAAAGCAATCCTAGCATACCTTGAACTGTACTCAATTTCTCTGTGGCGTCAGGATGCATCTAATTGCCATTGCTATTTGTGACAAGCTTCAAGGGGCCCTGGGAATTGGGGGAGGGACTCTCTGAGGCCTTAGCTCCCCATCCTTCCCGGGGCCCACTTGTCACTTCTGGCTCCAGGAAGAAACCTCTTTAGGTATCACACATAAAGGAGTCTATTTTAAATAATTGTTCTTCAAAAGAAAAGGCACTGTATAAAGAAGTGAGAAATGCCAGACTTCTTACCCAGGGAGGAGAGGAGACTGAGATGGAGCTGAGGGGCTGGGGGTGGGGGTGGGGGGGCAGTGGATGGAGAACCAGGTCCCAGCCAGCCAAACTTGGCAGTTGCACTGCAGCCTATGGCTAGCAGTCCTGTCCCTGCCACACCCAGGAGAGACGGTTCCCCCCCACACACCCACACACCACTGCAGCTGGGGAGGCCAGCCAGTCCTGTCCCTGCCACCCAGGAGAGGAGGACACACACACACACACACACACACACACACACACACACACACACACACACACACACACACACACACACACACACACACACACACACACACACACACACACACACACACACACACCACTGCAGCACTGCAGCACTGCAGCTGGGGAGGCCAGCCCGGCCTCAGCAGCCCCACCCCGTGGCTACAAAGGGAATAGCTCCGGGGCGCTTCCTTCTCTGCAGGCGGAGCCCTCCTTCTGCGCCTGCGCATGCTCCGCTCCTGCCCTTGACCTGCGGTGCTCTTGCTTTGCAGTTCTTCCCTTACGGAGATGCCTCCAAGTTTGCCCAGCACGCCTTCCGAACCTTCGACAAGAATGGGGACGGCACCATCGACTTCCGAGAGTTCATCTGCGCCCTGTCCATCACCTCCCGGGGCAGCTTTGAGCAGAAGCTCAACTGGGCCTTCAACATGTACGACCTGGACGGCGACGGCAAGATCACCCGGGTGGAGATGCTGGAGATCATCGAGGTGAGGCGCGGGGCGCGGCCGGCCACGCAGCACCCCGCGCTGGCCGGGTGGGCTCCCTTTTCGTTTATTGTAATGTGTAGAGGGGTCACACTTATATTCGCCTCACACACTGACACCCTACCCTCTCTCATGTCGTGGTCCCCATTTCCCTCCCCTCCACCCCCTCCCAATCATCGTGTTCTCCCCCCTTCCCTTTCCTATTTCAAATAAACAAATAGTGGTATATACAGTATATCAGGTAACAAGGTGAGATACTGTAACCACATGAGATAACCAAGGGACAACAAAAGAGATGAGAGATAACCTAGTACATTAAGGACAATAATCACTCATTATATGGCTTTTGTTTCTAGATCCTAGAGGTCCTTTCAATTAGCGTCCTACTGTATGGCCCAAGGTTTCTACTGATTATGACAAATGAGGGAAACCATTGAGGCTATGTTCTTTTGAGTCTGGCTTACTTCACTTAATATGATTTTTTTCTAAGTCTTTCCATTTCCTAACAAATGGGGCGATGTCATTCTTTCTGACAGCAGCATAGAATTCCATTGTGTACAAATACCACATCTTGTTGATCCACTCATCAACTGAGGGACATCTAGGTTGGTTCCATATCTTTGCTATGGTAAATAGTGCTGCAATGAACATCCTTGTGCTAGTGGATTTAGTCTGTCCTTGTTTCTGGACGGCTGGGTAAATGCCAAGTAGTGGAATTGCTGGGTGATCGGGGAGCTCTATGTTTAGTCTTTTGAGGAACTGCCATACTGCTTTCCATAGTGGTTGAACGAGTTTGCCCTTCCACCAACAGTGTAGTAGTGATCCCTCCTGGCCACATCCCCACCAGCATCTGTTATTAGATTTCTTGATCATGGCCATTCTAACTGGAGTGAGGTGGAATCTTAGAGTTGTTTTGACTTGCATTTCATTTATGGCCAGAGATGAGCCTTTCATGTGTCTATTGACCATTCTTATTTCCTCTGCAGAGTAGTCCCAAGGTCTTTGGCCCATTTTTTAATGGGATGATTGTTTCTTTAAAGATGTGTTTTGGAGTGATTCAATTTTTTTAGCTGTAGATATATTTTAGATATGAGGCCTTTGTCTGTTGTATAGCTAGTGAAAGATCTCCCATTCTGTGGGCTTTCTGTTTAACTTGCTAGCTATGTCCTTTGCCATATAGAAGCTCTGCAGTCACATTTGTCCAAACTTTCTTTAATTTGTTGTGTTTCTGGGTCTTCATTAAGAAACTTTTGACCTGGGGCACCCAGTTTTGACGTCTACTCCACCGCTGCAGTACAGCTCAAGAAGTCACAGAGCCATGTGTGGAGCTCCTGCTGTCCCAGAGTTGCCGTTAGCCAGTGGCGACTGGTCAGAAGGCTTGTCACACACACAGGGCCTGGGCCGCCCTTCTCCTGCCCAGTGGCCACCTGCGTCTGGTGCCTTCCTGCTGTTCTTCTTGGTGCCTCTATTTTACCACATCTGAGGGGATTTTGTAGTTGTGTTTGCAACCCCTCAGGATTCCTCTGCCTCTGCTCTGGCTCCCGTCTTCCCCATCTCTCCTCATCGCCTGCCTTCCTGATATGGCAGCCTCCCTGGCTTTCCTGTAAGGCTTGGTCTCCTTCTCACCTCCCCTTCTCCTCGTTCACTTCCCTGGTTCCTGCCAATGTCACCCAAATGGGTGACATGCCTTTCCAAATGGGTCCACCCCTCCCAGTGTCACCTGACCCCCAAGCAAGAAGGGGCTGTTCCTGCCTGGGTATGCGGAAGAGCGCCTAAGGGAATAGTCACTGGTGAGAAGAAGGCTCTGCCTGCTCACTGCTCATCTCCCCTCCCCCTCCCCCAACACACACACCCTCCAGAACCTGGAACTGAGCCTGGAACTTGGCACTGTGTTGCCTCCAATGCCCAGCCCTTCATCCATCCACCCTCAGTCCTTTCCTGCCTGTGTAGTTGTTTATCCTGCTCCCTTGGTTCTTTCTGGTCTTTCTTCAGTGCCCATTCCCCTTCCAAGAGACTACTAAACTAGCACCCAAGTTCTCTGTCTGTACTGACTTTATTCACATATATCCTTCCAGAGATGAGGAGAATGGCTGGCTACTGCATAAACATCTTCTCATCCTTCTCACTCTTTTCATTTTTTCGTTCATCTTTCATTGGACTCTCCAGGATCACTATAACCTTCCCACACAAAGCTTTTTTCCAAGCTTCTTCTCCCCTCTGACTTCCCATTTCCCTCAGAATGATAATAAACTCAATCACCATCTCCATTACTTTGCAAAGTTCCAGTTCTTCTAACCAGCAGCACTGCATCTATTCTCCTTGGCTAAGCCACTTTTCCTATAACCAACTGGCCAGTGGCCTTAAAAGTAACAATCAACCAACACAATAGCCTGTCTTGCAGCTTCCATTCTGTGTCCTGTCTCCTCACTTCCATTCTACCCAAAGCCTTCCAGCTGTGGGCACAGACCTGTGGTTCTCTGCAGCTGAACTCACTGAGCTTGGCACCATCACGTCTTTGCCTCCTTCCCATTGTACACTCAACTGTGCACAAATTTGCCCCAATGTTCTTGGCTCTGTGCCCAACCAAGTCTTCTCACCCCTCATGGTCTAGGTGAACTCGTTTCATTCACCATGTCTTCTTGGCCCACTACACCCCACTTCTCTCCTCTCTTCCATAGGCTCCCTGCAGCCTGTGACCAACATTCTCCAAGGGCCCAGTGTCAGAGAATCAGAAACAAAAAGACAAAAGGTATCAAGAAGGCCACTGACCAGGGGGCCAGTGCCCAGACAAGTGACTGAGGCCAGGATAACCGAGGCAGGTACTCATCAATGGAGATCGAAGAGGAAGATCTGTGGAACCCCAGAGGAACAGGATGATGTAATTGGAGTGCTCAACACAGGAAAAATGAATCCATGTGATTGAAAGATGCTTCAGATTTAATTATTCCTTCTTAGAAAAGCACAAGCAGGGAGGTGCTAGTGGCTCATGCCTATAATCCTAGCTACTCAGGTGCTGAGATCTGAGGATCGCAGTTCCAAGCCAGCTGGAGACATCCCCAGTTGACCATCAGAAAATGAAATGCTATGGTTCAAAGTTCCACTTCCAGTTCCTTGCTAGTTAATTGGAAACTAACAGTCTAAGGAACTTCTTTGTCTGAGGTAGCTTATCACAATCCTCCCATCTCAGCCTTCTGATCTACCAAAACCTAGCATTAGGACACTTTTCTAGAAGGAAAACCACTGCAACATGGGCGAAGTCCCTGTTGAGAATCCATATGAATCACGCATGGACCTGGAGAAAGGCAGCCATTTGCGTTCTCCGACTTACCTAATCTAATGTTTCAGAGCTAAATTTTAATACGTGGCTTGGCTTTCTAAATACATTATATGAGCCTTGTCATAGGGACCTAATTTTACCTAAGACTCCCACATTCACTGACTGTTGTTTTCATTTCAAGTCAGACTTTTTGAAATTAAAAAATCATGAACATTTGCTTTCCTGAGCCTATTTGTAATCTATGATTCTTCATCTCACCACTGAGTGACCTTTTCTCTCCACTTCCTCCAGACAGAAAGCCAGTAATCATCCCAAATTCTCCTATTTCTAATTCACCTCAAGACTTAGTTGATTACATCACACATGCCCTTATTGAAAGCCACTTAGGGGGTGGGTTCCTTTCTAACAAGCTCAAAATCATTATTACCGGTAAGAGGACTTTATATTCTGATCTTTGCTTCTAGCTTCATCTCCTTGCTCCTTCCTCCTACTGCCTCTTTACTCCATTTCCTATCCTCCAGCCAAGTAAATTGATATTTTAAAAATTGACAGTACTTTTGAAGACTATTGAAGACCTACTATATGACAGGCATAGGGCCAAGCCCCGGAGTTACAGAAGTAAGAACAAGACATGATTCTCAGCTTCATATAACGTATTATCTGGTGGGGAAGGCAAAGTAGTTACTATAATACAGTGTGAGTATGCTGTCGGAGACGATGCTTATGGGTTACCATGGTAACTTGAAGCCTGGGAATGGAACCTCATTTGGGGAAGGAAAGCTAAATCTTGAAGGGTGGGAACCCAGTGAGATGAAGGAGAGGTAGAGAGAGCTCTTTGCTTCCTGGGTTTCTTCTGCTGACTGACTTTATACGTCCCCGCCTCCCTTCAAGGCTATCTACAAAATGGTAGGCACTGTGATCATGATGAAGATGAATGAGGATGGTCTCACTCCTGAGCAGCGGGTAGACAAGATTTTCAGCAAGATGGATAAGAACAAAGATGACCAGATCACTCTGGATGAATTCAAAGAAGCTGCAAAGAGCGACCCTTCCATTGTATTACTTCTGCAGTGTGACATTCAAAAATGAGCTGATGTCTATGCCATGGACTGCACGGAAGTCTCGATGTTCCATTCAGTCTGCAGCTACACATACATACATACACACACACACACACACACACACACACACACACACACACACACACCGCTTGGACTACCTATAAATGGACTTGCTTCTTGTGTTTGAAACACTTGTGTGCATGAGAATGTCATTTGCTAATGAATTTTAAAAGCATATATTATATATAAAAAAAAACAGAACAACCTGCCACAATGTGATATGTGTAATATCATTTCATAAAAAAATTCCTCTTCCAAAGCCTGGGCAGAAATGTGCTGCAAAGAATTCTATGATTTCTGGTACGTGTTTTGCTAATGCTTGTTTTTCCTTGATTACATAATGTTAGTAGCACTGAGACCCCCATAGTAATGTAATTATGAGCTGTGTCACCATTCTCCTGTAAAATAGTACTAGACAGGCAGAGGGGCCCCTCACTCCTATGTCTGGTCCATACACAACAGCTTGTATTATCAGTGAATATAAATGTACTATACTTGCATGCCTTTTGGGTTTGCCTTAATTCTTACCTCATTTGCATCCTATCAATCTGGAAAGAGCTGTTTTGGATGAATGCAGTATAAAATTTTAAAATCCTGCTAAATGACTCATTAAGTATATCTATCTATATATCTATACATATACACAAAGATACTTATTGAAAGTAAAGACATATACAAAGAGATTATTTCCTGAAAAAAAATGATAGAAATGTATTGATTTTTGCTTATTTTCAAAGGCTTCCAAAAAGGTGGTACTGTCACAAGTTTATAGCATTTTATTTTTACACCCTCCCTCTTTTACAATTTTAAACCTGAAAAAAAATGCTCTAATAATCAAGGGTCAGCCAGCAACAACTTATTAAACCCTTTAAATACACATCTTTGTAATCTGAAGAACTAAACGACAAAAGGGAAATAAAGCAACTTTTTCATCCAGGCCATTTCCCCAGAGGGACAATCAACATGGCATGTAACATTTAAAAGAGAAGACTGTTCATTATGAAAAAATGCTCATCATATGACAATAAACTATATCTCAGTGTGACTTTGGTGCTAACATTATGTTCTATAAAACTCGGGGGAAGGCATGTTTTGTGGGCTGAGAGGTCTCTGAGATAGGCCAGTGGGAAAGACTGCTGCCTCTTACATAAATGGTGTGCTAAATTGTATTTCTAATGATGGGACAAAACTTTCTTGGCTTCAATGAGGGAAAACAGACAGGAGAAATTCCATCAAGAATTCTCAAGCAAGTTGGCGTGTTCGGAATGTGGTCTGTGGAGATGCATCTCCGTACAATGCCCTCCAATATTCTTTCCTCTTGACTATAAACTGTGGTGTGTGTGTGTGTGTGTGTGTGTGTGTGTGTGTGTGTTTTGCAAGGCTACACTCTGGGGAGTTATTTCAATTGTACTGGTCGCTTACTTGTATCTACCAGATCCTCACATCATCTTACTTCCATTGATTATGGGAACATCTGCATGTGAACTAGTCACATGTGGCTATGGAGCCCTTCAGGAATGCCTAATGTGACGAAGAAACTTCAATTTTATTTCAATTACTTTGTACTTTGTTAGGTAGAGCTAGTGGCTCTTTGGCTTAAGACTGTGCAGCACTGTATTTTTCAAGCTTTTTTTTTTTTTTTGGCGGTCATGGGGCTTGAACTCAGGGCCTTGGTGTTGGTTCCTGAGCTTTTTCACTCACGGGTACCACGCTACCATTTAAGTCACAGCACCACTTTCAGTTTTCTGGTGGTTAGTTGGAGATGAGGAGTCTCACAGACTCCCTTGCCTGAGGTGGCTCTGAACTGCGGTCCTCAGATCTCAGTCTCCTGAGTTGCTAAGATTACAGGCATGAGCCACTAGTGCCCAGATGCATTTTTTTTTTTTTTTTTTAGAAATAAAGTGGAATCCCCCCCGTTCTTGCCTAATCTTTGGATCATTCAATGATACTAGTGACCAGGACATAATGATTTCATTCCTCTATTCAGCAAGAAACTAAGCAAACCTATAAACTCGCCGAACACTGAGGCACAGGTATCTGAAAGACTGAGAACCCAAATTTTGCCCATAGAGAGGACAATTCCAAGTGCTAATTAAATATCTTAGTGTCCTTTCCCCTCTATGTACCATGAGCTCAAAACCTAGCAAGGAGAGATCCAAGGGGTCAAATGCCTCCGAAATTCTTTTTCCTACTTAGTGAGGAGGGGGTGGGAGAGCTGAGGGTGGGGAGGGTTCCTGGGGTCCTCTGTCTAAGTCAGACTGGGGTAATCATTCACTACAAATCTTCAGTGGACCCACACTAATGGGAGTGTGAGAAAGCCACTAAGCGTGTGTGTGTGTGTGTGTGTGTGTGTGTGTGTGTGTGTGTGTGTGTGTGTGTGTGTGTGTGTGATTCCACGTAGGAGGGAAAGCACAAGAGAAAGAAAATAAAACACTGTGGTATGGTGGCATTAGGCAGGGGAGGTGCTTTCTGAAAATCTTTTGGAAAAGAAGATGGGAAGGCAGAGAGGGAGCAGGGAAAAGAGTGAGGGAAGAAAACAGTGGCTATCTTGGCCACTTAACAATAACAAACCCTCCAGCAAATTCACTAGTCCTAACTAAAATGTAGAAATTGGGCTAGCAAGTAAGAACTTTGTCATTTTCTTGGTGCTGTGATTGGTATAGGTTGGCAGACACAGTGATCTTGACGGCAACCAGCTGTACACAGAATTATGCACACATACACTCCGGCCCAGCACTCCTTCCTATCCGCAAGACTGGCTCTCCGAGGGTCATACAGAAATGTGACCAAAGTCATTTGTACTGGTCTATTTGTGGTGTGAACTCTGGAGGCAATCTAGTGGTTCAGAGGTGAAGTAAAAATATAATGATAGTACAGATCAGCTGAAAACAACAGACTGATATATACACAACCTAGACTTAGACAACCTAAGTGTGATGGTGAAACAAAACGTATTGAGAAACATGGTAGTGAAAATGTGAAAATCTATTTTTACAAAAGAACTCCCACATAGAAAATATGCCATTACAATGATTTCTAAAGGAGTGGGTAACAGTGGGACTGCTGCATAACAATTCAAACCCTAGATCTAACAAGAAACAATCATCACACATTTCTCATGGTTTCTATGTCAGGAATTAAGAGAAAAGCTCAGCTTGGAAATGTTCCTACTGGAACCCCTAGAGGGTAAGTTACAAATCTAGATTAAGAAGAGACTCTATAGGAAGCTAATATCTGAATATAGTGGTTCAAAGCCAGCCCAAGCACTAAAGACCATGAGACTCTTATCTCCAATTAACCACTAGAAAACTGGAAGTGGGGCTGTGGCTCAAGGGTAGGGCGGTAGCCTTGAGCTGAAGAGCTCAGGGACAGCACCCAGGCCTAAAGTTCAAGCTCCATGACCCACAACAAAGGGGGGGGGGGGATTTTCTATAAAATTCTGGAAGAACATAGGAAGGACTTACTGTGGTAGCCACTTCTGGAAAATATGGTTACTGAGAACGAAGAACAGAGAAACAGGGAATAAGTACTAAATGGACGAATAGTGAAAGTGTACAGGAACTGAGATGTGTATTCAATGCATCCCTCCACCACGGTTCCACTTACACACAACCACACCTCAGGAACCAGGATCCCTGACCTCCCTCCTATCTCAGCCAAAGTGTTGTGCTTTCTTCACCAAGTACCCACTACAGGTATGCCATTCAACTGGGCCCAGCTTCTAGGTCTAGTGCACACTCAGCTGTCATACTGAGGAGCTATTTAACCCCCATTGCTGTTCTTAATTTTTCCCCCTTTATTTAGAAATCCAAAGTTTTCATATTTTCTCTGCTTATTTTTAAAAGGGCAATGAACAGCACAGACACTTCACTTTTTTTCTTTAATTGATTCAGAATCAATTTTATCTTTGGATAAATACAAACCCTGTTCTTAAAACAGATGCTTATTTCTCCCTAATGCTTGGAAACTATTTCAAGTAACTCCAGGCTTCAAGAGACACCCTGAAAAGGCCTAAATAGAAGATGGGTAGGGGGTGTAGCAAGGCACTAATGGCCAATTAGAGCTCTCAACACAGTTGTCTTAGCTTCTCTTAAAACAATTAGATTGATCAGTTTGATTATACAATTTGGAATTTCTGAGAATATCTGCAGGTAAGATACATACCTTTAGACTCCACTTCTACTGTTTTACAATGAAAAGTTACTATACTAGCATCCAAACAAGTATCAAATGCCACCAGTGTAAACCAGAGCCTTTTCTTCTTCTCTCCAAACAGCTCTCTCGTTCATCATCCTGCTCTTCTTCCAACATGAATGGCAGCATTCACACCCAGTTCTTCAGGCCAGGTGGTCTGATTCCTCACAGCATTCTCATCACAAGTCCACTGCCTCTCGTCATCAAAACTGGGTATTTCTGTGTTCTACTTACTGTGACCTCTCTCGTGTGCAACTCTGCAAACTGGCCCAAATATTTGCTCACTCTTGCCATGCTTGTCTCACTCTCAACTATACATACCGAAGCCAAAGGGACTCCTGGAATGTTTACCAAACCTGCCTACAGGTTTGAGGGCTTCCATGATCTTGCTTCTCCTACCTGAGCCTCATCTCATATCTACCCTCAACACTCACAAGGAGACTTTGTCCTCATTTCCTCAGCCTTGAACCATGACCATCTTGTCTGGCTCTGGAATCTGCTCACATATTACCTTCTGAAAACCTTTCCTCCACCAAAACCATCCCTTTACTGTTCTCAAATTCTTACCCTGCTTTACTATTCCTAGGAACTACCACTATCTGAAACTATATAGTCTTCTGATTAACAAAAATGGATTTCTATATTGTTAAGGAAAAAGTAGGCAGCAAGAGCTCCTGATGCGTCAGTGACTAGTGAGTACACACAGGCCCCACTCCAGCTCCTGTGGATTCTATCTCCACGTCATCACAAAGATTAAACATACACCTTACGTGATACAGAATTAGGGAAATTTCATTAGCCAATTCAAAGGAACAGCTGATGCATAGCAACATTATTAAATTCTTAATATATACATATAAAAAAAAATATATATATACTTTTTCCAGTCCTAGGCCTTGAACTCAGGGCTTGAGCATTGTCCTTGGACTTTCTCAAGGCTAGGGCTCTACCACTTGAGCCATAGGACCTCTTCCAGCTTTTTTCTATGTATATGGTACCAAGAAATCGAACCTCGGTCTTTGTGCATGCTAGTAGGCAAGCATTCTACCACTAGGCCAAACTTTGGGCCCTATTAAATTCTTTTAAATAAAACTTGCTCTTCTTACATATTTTGCTAAGAGTAAGAAATCCAGGGACACTAAGGTTAATTTAGTCATAAATAAGCAACTAAACTTTCAAGATTCTAAGCTTCACATCGGTTCTAATCACAGTCAAAGTAGAAAACATATGAGCTTCATGATTACTTCCCATGACAACAAAAATAACAGAGAAATCAAGTGCAATGGAGGTCTTCATCGCATGAGAATTCCCCATTTGATTCAGGAGTCCTAGAGTTTAAGAGTGTTGGTCTCTGTAGATAAACAGCTAGAGCCTAACATAAAAGACAACGAAAACTTGGGAAATACCCAAAGCCTTGATTTCTAGCATTGTCAATTTCAGCAACTATATCGTAACAGCTTGGCTTACTAAAACTCATGTTTGTCATTTTGAGAATAGTTCCAATCATTTCCAGAATGAATGCAGATTGTAGAACTTATGATTCAAGGGAGCCTTTCTTCTGTTTTCCTGAAATTTCTTCTAAGAGCCATCTATATGATAAGATTTAAATCACCTCAGATTATGAGGCTCAAGTTAGTCAATTAATACTTCCTTCCCAGTGCACAAAAACACAACTTTAATATATATATGTCTTTAAGTTATACATATTTTAGAAGAAGATTCTATGAAGATATTTTCATTTATGATGGCTGAAATCAACTCTGACACCAAAGCAATGAATCATAATTATTTCAACAAGAGATGCTCACATGGATTAATCTCAGGATTAATTTCCTACTTGGCAGTATTACATTTAAAACTATTTCAGTAATTCATAATGAAATTTTTTAGCTACTTTTTTTTAATTTGAAAAAACATGTGCATATTGAAATAGTTATGATAGAAGTTATAAATTCATTTTGTGATCATCTGGGAGTACCTAAAAGATTTAATAGTCTCTACTTCCTACAAATTCATAGGTTACAAAGCATGTTTTTGGACTTCTCATAGTGATCTCATAGTAAGTGACCTTAGAATCTTTTCTTCACCAAAACAAAATTCTGTATTTCTCAGTAACCTATTATAGAAATGTGTGTGATCTAAAATTCTGCCTTGCTTAAAATACTTCTTTTCCAACTTCATCAATATATATTGTGGTATGTATTGCTAGCAATATAAGGCATGCTTTGTGTATTGTAAAAGTTTAACACTAATTCAAGTATTAAAGAATAATGGTAGTAGTCCTATTTGTTTCCTTTAAAAAATACCATTTTCTTTTTACAACAAACTACATTTAATCATTTTAAGCAACACACACTTAAACACCTCTCAAATTAGAATGTCTTCTACTTGATGACAGCTCACCATTAAGTGCAGTCTGTGGCTACCTTCCTGCTGTATGAGGAGTCACCCTCCTCCCAGTTTTTCAAGCCTAGTTGCAGCTCCTCTACATCAGTGCCCTTAAGGCTAAAACTTACCTCTAGGCACAAAGTTTCCCTGATAGACTGATTCACTGTACTATGTAAGACCTTCAGTATTAACAAGACAGTAAATCCACAGTGTCCGGAACACACCCTTGTACCCTACTTTCTGCGAGCCAAAACCCCTCTCTTTTATCTATGTTTGGTCAGTTAACTATAGTGTAACATTCCAGAAAAGCAAAAGTAAAAGCAATCAGGTGCTCAAAATTTTATTTTAATTCTTACAAAATACTATAGAAATGAACTCAAACTAAAGAAATATGTACATGTGCTTATGTACAAAATTTTACTTCTGAAAAAGAAAACTATAAAAATAGATGATAAAAACAGAAATGAAGCAACACACACAAACTTAACAAGATTTAAAACCATCACTATGAAATTTGGTTTTCACAAAGGAAAATAACAGTAATTTTAATACCTTACTGTAAGCTGGGTTTTGAGGCTCATTTATACACTTTATGGTGGTCAGATGGAGGCGTTCCTTTTATTTTAGAGTATTTCCAATCTCATTTCTGTTTCACCAAATAGTCCAGCATTATTTCCTGCTTCCTTATCTTTTAGCACGAGGCCAAGGCATATAATAGGATTATCAACTTTGGTCATCATCTTCCTCTTGGGTTATAGGTCGAAAAGGCAATATGGTTTGTCCTCTTTCAGGATCAGACATCCGAAGAATTCTAATCAGCTTACTTGAAGGAAGAGAGCTAGAGGAAGATACATGCCTTGCTTTAACACACAGAGCCAAGCAACACAGGCCACGAAGACCATTAACACCAGCAAGAAAAACAATAAGCAGAAAATCAATTAAACCGAGTAGTAGGATATATATTATAGTAGATTCCAGGAGGAAAAAAAAAACTACAATGGAAAAATAATTTTTTCACTAAAAATTTAATTTCTTAGCAGGGCATGGAGGCTCACGCCTGTAATTCTAGCTACTCAGGAGGTTGAGATCTGAGGATCAAGGTTCAAAGCCAGTCCAGGCACTAAACCCATAAGCCTCTTATGTCCAATTAACAACTAGAAAACCAGAAGTGGCGCTGTGGTTCCAGGGATAGGGCTGTAGTCTTGAGTTGAAGAGCTCGGGGACAATGCCCAGGCCCGGGGGTCAAGTACTACAACCGACCAAAAAAAAGCATTAACTTCTTGACATAGCCTATGCTGACAGCAAAAAGAATACCTGATGGGCACTCAAGAAAGAATCATGAATTGTTTCTTTCTCCTGAATAGATTTATTAAAATTACTTTGTTTTACTTGGTTATGATAACCATAAAGGAACAAATCCCCAACACAAATACTAGAGTAAGTTAACTTAAGGGAGGAGATAGAATTAAAAATTTTAAATATCTAGAAAATGAGAAATCACCTTAAATCTCTTACATCAGTTATAAGGCTAATTTAAAGTTTACATTGGTCAGTTTTACATTTGCTTAAAAAATTGATTATTAAAAATATATCTCGTTGAAAAAATATATCTGTGTTTACATATACACTCTTAGAAAGTTACCTCATACTTTGAGGGGTAAGCAAGATAAATTGTCGAAATCGTTGGGAATCTGCCATCTTAAGTATCATGTCCATTGCAATTCTTCTGTTAACCATATCCTGAAGAACAAAAGCAGAAGTTAGGTGTGTCAAATGGATTTCTAAAAAAGCAACATTCTGCTGGCTCATATAAACTGGATTCTCCCTTTACTTTAAAATGTCAGGTATTGTAGGTTACATTTCTGTGGCCCCCCTCCTTCAGATATGAGTAGGAATAAAAAAAATAATCAGGAAAACCGGAGCAGTGGCTCATGCCTGTAATCCTAGCTTCTCAGGAGGCTGAGATCTAAGAATCAAGATTCAAAGCCAGCCCAGGCACTAAAGTCCGTAAGACTCCTATCTCCAATTAAATCACCAGGAAACTGGAAGTGGTGCTATGGCTCAAAGGACAAGGCAGGTAGCCTTGAGCTGAAGAGCTCAGGGACAACTTCTAGGCCCAGAGTTCATGTCCCACAACTGACCAAAAAAAAAAAAAAAAAAAAAATCAGGAAATACACAAATGGCATATTTCATGTTAGAAAGTGAATCTACTTGGTAATGGTTAATTATTCAGGGGTAGCTATAACAAAAGTGCTTAGCTTCAGATCTATGGAGTCTCTCAAACTGTCCCTCAATGATAAAGGGATAATGCTTTCCAAAGTACGGTGGTCATAGGAGGCTCATAAATGTGACAGGTGAGCTATGTGTTAAATTAAATACAAGCAGACTTTATTACTTAACAAAAGAGCATAAAGCAGAGGCATCATGTTTAGAAAATTATAGCTTATTAATTACAGCTCAAAGTTGATAGATACTACCATGGTAAAAAGTTTCAAAGTGACTGCAAAGAAATAAGTATTCATACATATGTAATAACCACTGTGAGACTTTAATAGGTTAGTGACCAAAATAAATTCTATTTTAAAAATATAAACCTGGGGCCTGGAGTTTGGCCTAGTGGTACAGTGTACGCACGAATACCCAGGTTTGATTCCTCAGTAGTATATACATAGAAAAAGCTGGAAGTGGTGGTGCAGCTCAAGTGGTAGAGCTCTAGCCTTGAGAAAGTCCAAGGACAGTGCTCAGGCCCTGAATTCAAGCCTGAGGACTGGCAAAAAGAAGAAAGAAGAAAGAAATAGAAAAGAGAAAAAAGAAGAAGAAAAAGGAGGAGGAGGAGGAAGAAAGAAGAAGAAGAAGAAGAAGAGGAGGAGGAGGAGGAGGAGGAGGAGGAGGAGGAGGAGAAGGAAGAAGAAATGTAAACCTGCCAAAAGGTAGAAGACAGACTGAAGGAAAGAGATACTAGTCTGGACAAGTAAGTTCAGCATATAAGAGGTACAGAGAGGAGGGATAAGTCACAGTGAGAGGGAGAAGCTGGAGATTTCAGGAGCAGACAGTGGGAAATAAAAGGGAAGAAGAGATAAACCACAGATTTTAAAGCTAAAGGACTGTGTTGGCAATGACACTTTACTACTAACCAAGATAAAAAAATCTAGGAAAAGAAAAAAAAAAAAAGATTTCGAAAAGAAGATGCATGCATTCTCAAACTCACTAAGATGTGGCACCCAGGTCTATACTGCAGGAGAGCTTTGAGGTAGGAGGTGGTAGGTGTCCACAGTCGGTAGAGCTTTGAGGAATGTGTAGTTGTAGGAAGCAGGCAGGATACTTTGTCTAAGGAAATCAACCAAAAAAGTGTAACCAAAAAACTAAAGTAATACTCAAAGGCAGCAGAACTAAAAGACAAAACGTGGGAGATTGAGATGAAAGATACAGGAAAACAAGGAAGAGGATGGAATGTGGGAGCTGGTAAGATAATCTTTCCTGAAGGATGGAAATAAGTTGATAATAAGTACTTCAATAGCTAAGGTGAAGCTTATTAGTTCACTACAACCTTTGCTAGTCAAGAATGACTTAAGTACACCCTAGCCTTAGACTACATGGCATTTAGGAAAGGAGAAAAGAAGTAGATCTGCTGCTGGTTTCTGAGAACTTATTCTGTGCTGTACCACAGCAAGTTCATCACATTTAAGACTTCCCCTGAACCTGCACTGTCCTATGAAGTAGACAACAGTAATAGCATTGCTGCTTTACAAAATGAAGAAACCGATACCTAAAACCACCTGGACAATCAGAAGCAGAGATAAGCTCCTATATCCTATGCTTCTAACTCAAAATATTCTTGCACTTTAATGTTATATGCACTGGTTTTGGGGACCAGGAGGACCAAAAGCTAATGGAGTTGGTAAAAGCAAGGGTGGTGAACTGGTTACAACTTTGTGTTAATACAAATAAACTAGGAAGAGGCTGAAGGACAGAGAGATTATGAGCTTCACAGTCATCATATGCATGCTGGGAAAGAAGACATGAAATGTAGGGCAGGTAGTGCATGGCCGCATGGGAGAAACCTGAAATGTCTTTACAATATTATCAGTTGCAATGTTAGGGCAGGATCTTTCCTGTGAGGGGAAACTGTAGAAAACAAACTTGCTTCCTTTCAAAATACCTCTTTCAAACAATAACAGTCAGAAAATCAAAATATAACAATACCATATAGACATCAAATTCATCCAGGCATCGGAAAGGTGATTCAGCAATGGACCACAAGGAAAGGATGAAGCACACTGTGGAGAAGGAACGCTCACCACCGGACAAGGCTCGCATGTCGTTGAAAGATGCTTTATTTCCCTCTCCAGGCTGAACCTTGAGGAGAAAGAAGAGACAAGGAAAGCTAATGAAACATTAAATCTGTAATATAGATGAAGAAAAAAAGT
This sequence comes from Megascapheus bottae, assembly GCF_031878675.1. Classification (NCBI taxonomy): domain Eukaryota; kingdom Metazoa; phylum Chordata; class Mammalia; order Rodentia; family Geomyidae; genus Megascapheus; species Megascapheus bottae. The sequence goes on along the minus strand of NC_143515.1, from coordinate 73,595,113 downwards.
TGCAGCAGCAAAAGCATTTAAAACTAAAATCATTGTTTAGTGAAGTGAAAAAATGTTAAAAATATTTACTACAAATATTTTGTGGAAAAACAGTAGTTATATAATGGTGGTTTTGTTTTACTCGGACAATCAAACTGGAAATGTTTTCTCACCATAATTGGATTTAACAAACACATTTCAAAGACTTAACAACAAAGTATCAATATTATCTAAATATTACTTATCAAAATAAAGAATTTAAAGCAGTTTTCCTGAAATTTTATTGTTTCAAACATTTTGGAAATGAGATAATTTTTTATTTTGTGAATTGCAGTGACATCTAGTGGTTAGGCAGCTTTACAAGTAGTTACGATGGATTGAAATATTCTTTTAAAAAATATCTTAGTAGCTGGGTGTTGGTGGTTTATACCTATCATCCTAGCTATTCAGAAGGCTGAGATCTGAGGATTGTGGTCCAAAGCCAGCTTGGGCAGAAATGCCCCTGAGATTCTTATCTCCAATTAACCACCAAAAAACTGGAAATGGTGCTAATACCTCCAAGGAGTAGAGCACTAGCCTTAAGCTCACAGCATTCAGGCCCAGAGTTTAAGCCCCATGACTGACAATCAATCAATCAATCAATCCTCTATCCTAATGGTTCAACAGAAATAATAACTTTTTTAAAAATGAAATTAAAATCTCCAAAAGTGAAAAATTAATAATTAAAAAAAATAAATTAAACACTTTTACACAGCAACTGGATTCCATATACATATAAATATAACAAAAATATTTCCATCTTTATGATCACAGTGTTTCCAGCTTGTGTCATATCAGAAGCTAGCAAGGGTGTGTAATTAACTATTGAGGTAAATAACAATGTGATCATTAACAATAAGCACTATTCTATGTGCTTAGTCACTACTGGATATCTTAATGAAGAGGCGATTTAATATTTAAGCCCGTGAATATTTTTAAGTATCTTAATATTTATTATTCTTCAAAAAGTATAATGAAACAGTTTTTTGTTTTGTTTTTTTTCCAGTCCTGGGGCTGGAACTCGGGGCCTGAGCACCATCCCTAAGCTTCTTTTGTGAGCACTCTACCCCTTGAGCCACAGACAGGCATTTTGTTTTTTTTGTGTGTATGTGGTACTGAGGAATTGAACCCAGGGCTTCATGCACACTAGGCAAGCTATCACTAAGCCACATTTTTAGCCCTGGAACAGTTATTTTAATAGTCTAAATGATCATGTTTAGTTATTGCTTTTTGTACCCCACTTTAAAAATCCTCATAGAACACAAAGGTAATGTTAGCACTATAGTTAACTATGCACTCACAGAATACACTGTTTTAGTTACCACTACAATAACTGTAAACATACATAGAATACTACAATTTCCACACGTGTACTGATCAAGTTACAATAATCTGCATTTATTGTTTCTTGAATGTTTAGAGCCTTTTCCTCTAGCACTTCATAAAATATATAGTAAATTGGTATAAACTATAGAATCTTATATGCTGTGAACACTTTGGACTTAGTTCTATATGTACATGTTTTGGAATTCACTGTCGAATCTTTTTCTAGCCCCCTTCTCCCTCACAGTATCCCACCTCTACTAATCATTCTGCATGCATGTCATATGAGAAAGAACATGGGTATCTGTCTTTTTGCATCTGGCTTATTTCATTTAACATGTCTTCTAGCTATAACCCGTTCGTCACAAATGCATTTTTATATGGCTTTTATATCATGTGTATGGATACCATGTATGTGCCTCCTCTAGGTTCCAAGTTTTGGCTATTGTGAATAGTATTCCAATAATATTGGAATGCAGGTACTTTTCTGACACCGTCTTTATTTTCTTTGTATACCTAGAAATGGGACTGTTGTTTCATATGGTAGTTTTGTTTTTAGTTTTCTGAGAAGTTTCCACTCTTCTCCATAATATTTGCAATAATTCACATCCCTACCAGCAGTGTATAGAGAACATGTATGAAGCCGGGTGTGGTGGCTCACATCTGTAGATCCTAGCTACTCAGGAGGCTGACATCTGAGGATCATGGTTTAAAGCCAGCCTGGGCACTAAAGTCCCTGAGACTCATCTCTAATAATAAACTACTCAGGTAAAGCTAGTAGTGGTGCTGTGGCTTAAGTGGTAGAGTGATATCCTTGAGTACAAAGAGGCTCAGGGACAATACACAGGACCTGAGTTCAAGCCTCAGGACTATCACACACAAAAAAAGAAAACATGAGGGAAACATTTAAAAATATCATTATAGGCAACTTTTTTTTTTAAGACCCCAAAACCTAGGCAACAAAAGAAAAATAAACAACTGAGATTATATCAAACTAAGAAACTTCTGTATACAAAGAAAGTAATCAATGAAATGAGACAACCCTCAGGATGGGAGAAAATATTTGCAAATTATTTAAATGACAAAGGATTAATAATCAGACCATATAAGAAAGTGAAAAAAAATAAGGAGTAATGAATGGAGGATATGAATGGGCTGGGAAAGACAGAGAATGATGGAAACATTGATCAAGATGCATTATGATGATAATTTGACATAAACTAAAGCTCCTTAGTTTAACTAATTAAAATAAAAAGGAAATCCAATTAAAATGAACAAATGTCATTTCTCAAAAGAAATGCATGTTTAAGGTGAACAAGTACATGAAAAACTATTTTTAGACACCAGTAAAAGTCAACTCAAAACCACAATTCTGTATCATCCCAGCTTGACAAAAACAAAAGCTGGAAGGATATAGAGAACAGGGAAGATATTTTCTTTCAGAACATTTTATAGGGAGATGAATTTTCAACCATATTTTTACCCTTAGTATATCACATTACCAGTCAACACCCAATCATCTGAACCCAGCAATGTTTGTGTGATGACCACCATTTTCTCCTTGGCTTGTAGTAATTTTTTTTCTTCATTCTGAAAACACACAGATGGTATGCCATGGGCTCTTCTTTATTTTGTTTTGTTGTAACTGTACATTTGCTTGCTCTTCTTACAACTATACCTATTTATCTTCATTTTATGCCTTTTTCTACTTGTTTTAAATAATGGGCATTTCTATTCCTAGCTTCCCAAGATAAGTGAATTAATATCTGGCCTATCTTTTTCTCTGTCATACATGGTACTATATATATTTCCTTATAAAAACTATGTTGGTCCGATACCAGTGGCTCATGCTTGTAATCCTAGCTACTCAGGAAGTGAAATCTAAGGATAGAGGTTCTAAGCCAACTCGGGCAGGGCAGAAAAGTCTATGAGACTTATCTCCCAACTAGCCACCAGAACAGCAGAAGTGGAGTTGTTACTCTTGAGCCAAAAAGCTCAGGAACAGCTTCAGACCCTAAGCTCAAGCCCTACTCAACAACAACAAACAACACACACAAAAAAAATCTTCTATGTCCTCTACCAAGCTTTCATGTTTCAAGTTTTATTAATGCTTAGAGTTAAAAACTACCTCCAGGGGCTGGGAATTTGGCCTAGGGGTAGACTGCCTACCTAGCATACACAAAGACCAAGACCCAGGTATGATTCCTTGGTACCACATACATAGAAAAAAAAAGCCGGAGTGGTGCTGTGGCCCAACTGGTAGAGTATTAACCTTGAGGAAAGCCCCAGGACAGTGCCCACGCCTTGAGTTCAAGCCCCAGGGCTGGCAAAAAACAAAAACAAAAACAAAAAACTCTAATCTCCATGTGAATTCTTACAAATGTGCTACCTAATTTTAATAGTATTTGACAAACTTTAGGTTATCTTTTATTTGTATTTTTCTCCCACTCTGAATATATTACATATGACCTCAATCCTTTAAATCCAGGAAAAAGGTGCATTTGCTAAACATTCTACAATCTACAATCTGTATAGAATTCTATAGCTACACTAATTTGGCTAGCTGCATAAATCTTCTATAACTGACATGATCGTTTCTGAAAAAAGTTTGTTAAAATTTCCAACTATATGTGACAATTCTTCAACTTTGCCTATTAGTTCATTTAATTTTTAAATCAATTTTGAAGCTATCTTATTAGTTATATATAACTGAAATGTTCTGAAACACTTCCACAACAAATACTTCGTGTCTTTCACGATCCATCTATTCTACCAGCTTTCTTCTGGCTAATGCTTACATGGCATGTCTATTTTCCATATTTTACTTAGGATCTTTCTTTGTCTCCCCACCCTCCCCCTCGTCCTTTTTCCCTCTCCCCCACCCCACCCCTCAAAGAGAAGGAAACTAACCAGGGATGTTTTGCTTTCAATTTAATTACGCTCAAGTAGGCTTAAATACTGGTAAACCTAAGGTTAAGGGTACAGCCATTTACTTTTAGGCTATTCATCTATTTGGTTTTGTTCCATATGTTCTTTAATTCTTCCCTTTTTGCTTTTTACTGAGGGTTTTCCTATTTCATTACTTTTGTCTCTATTATACAGTCTTTAAAAATTCTTCCAGTAGCTACTCTAGAGATTGCAGTGCATGTATATATATATATACATATATATTCATTTACCTTTAGTCTACCGTCAGTGTTACTGTTGTTCCTTTTCACACTATCACTTTGCTTTCAGCGATATGACTGCAGTGTATCAAGTGTGCTTTCCACTGAATGAATCCACTTGCAGTTTGCTGGGATCTGAGTTTGGGGTGATGTATTTCAGTCTTGAAAATTCCCAACCATTATCGCCAAGTGCTTATTCCTTGTTCTTTTTCCTATAGCGACTCCAATATACCCATATTATATGAGAATAAACAAAATCTTAACTTAGAAATAAGTTCTGCCATTTTCTTAGGATAAGTTAAATGATTATCAATGTTTCATTAAAGAAAAAGAAGCTATTAGTATTCCTAATGATTGAGATACAGAGTCAAGATACTTACTGATATAGTAAGTGTTTCACTCTTGTGGTCAAAATTCATTTTTCCACAATAGGCCCGCTGAGACAATAAGTTGTCAAAGTATAATTTGCAACGTAATGTCAAACACCTTGAAATAAGAAATTGAGCACATTAAAAAGATAAGGGACTCCACATGGCTGGCAAAGGTTAAGAACAGAGAATCAGGCTGAACTATTGACACTAGCCATTCACTTACATATAGGTTTATGGAGACTTTCCCCAACTTTATATCCAGCCCTCCTCCCCCAGATTCAACCAGTTTTACCTTTGTAACAAATGCCTATAAAATGAATGAAAGTATCATCCTATATTTAATACGCACCATTACACCTGTCAGCAGATATGAATAAATAATTCAAGTCATTTATATAAGGTATTACTTACTTCTCAAATACATAAGACATAATCTGTGTCTTTAGAATAATAAGCTCTAGAGGCATTAAGATAAATAAAACTGCCTGCTGGTATATCACCTGTATCCTCTCACCTTCACAGCAGCACAAAGGAAAAGAAAAATCTCTTGATCCTAACTGTACCTCCTGCACTGCTTGGCATCATCTTCCATCTCTGTAGATTAGATGCTACAATGTTCCCCCTTTCCTCAATTTTTAATTTGCTAATCTACCATTCAATTTTATGGTGGAGTTAAAAGATCCTTATTTTGTTCACTAAATCCATTTTACATTTATTCCTACCATTCGTAAGTCTCCCCATTATCCTGAAGTTCAAACTGTCTCCAGGCTTTATCTTATCCAGCGGGTTCTTGAGTCCTCTAAGTATTGCGTTCTATTTTTCTTTACTTATTTTCCCTTTTTGAGTGCTGGTTCTATGGATTGAATTCAGGGCCTTGTGTTCTCACTCAACTTTCTCACACAGAATTCACACTCCATAACTTGAGCCATGTCTCCAGCTTAGCATTTTTGATTACTTTGAAATTAAATCTCACAGATTTTTCGCCTGGGCTGGCTTTGAATTATAATCTTCCAGATCTTGGGAAGTAGCTGGGATTACAAGCATGAGTCATTACTGCTTCTGGATTTTTTTAAACAATGTTTTTGTTCTTATTTTCCCATTTTGGAAAAAGAGAGACTCAATTTTACTTTCCCTGTGCAGGTGTAAAATCAGCTATTACACCATGGAACCTGGTTGCTTTCAGTGGAATGGTATTTAGAAAATAAGTTTGGGGGCTGGGAATTTGGCCTATTGGTAAGAGTGCTTGCCTAGCATGAACTAAGGCCCGGGTTCGATTCCTCTGTACCACATATATAGAAAAAAGCTGGAAGTGATGCTGTGGCTCAAGTGGTAGAGTTCTAGCCTTGAGAAAGCCCAAGGACAGTGTTCAGGCCCCGAGTTCAGTCCCCATAACTGGCAAAAAAAAAAAAAAAAAAAAAGAAGACTGTTTGGGTGATATTGTAAGTAACTGTGTTAACACCTTTACTCATTGAGTCTAAAACTTGTTTCTTCAAGACAATCAAAATCTGAAGGGGGCACAGAACCTCCAACTAGGGTAGATATTGGGACCCAGAGTTTCCAAGAACAATGTCAGAATGAGTAAAAAATAAACAAGCATATTCCCTTTCTCCCTGAAAAAGCTGAGCAGCAGCCTAAAAAGATGAAATTCATTTTTAATTCAAGTTATAATAATATGCCTACAAGAAGGGAACACAAGTTTCACTGCTCCCAGTACAAAGAAATGATCAATGTCAGGATCATAAGAGGTACCGCATTAGATGCACTATTACTATGCATTAGTTAAAACAAAAATCACATTCAAAAGAACACCCAACAGTTAAAAACATGGATCTCAAAACTGACCTACAGTTGGGCTGGGAGTTTGGAGTGGTAGAGTGCTTGCCTAGCATGCACAAAGACCCAGGTTCAACACCTTGGCACCACATACATAGAAAAAAGCCAGAAGTAATGTTGAGGCTCAGGTGGTAGAGCTCTAGCCTTGAGAATATCCAAAGAAAATTCTCAGGCCCTGAGCTCAAACCCACAACTGGCAAAAAACAAACAAACAAAAACAAAAACAAGGGGATCGGGAGTTTGGCCTAGTGGTAGAGTGCTTGCCTAGCATGCATGGAGACCCAGGTTCAATTCCTCAGTACCACATACATAGAAAAAATCCAGAAGTGGTGCTGAGCTCAAGTGGTAGAGCTCTAGCCTTGAGAAAGTCCAAGGACAGTGCTCAGGCCCTGAGCTCAAGCCCAGGACTGGCAAAAAAAAAAAAAAAAACAACAACAACAGCAAAAAACCCCCACAAAAACAAAAACCCTGACCTACAGTTTAGTTAGGAATATTAATTAATATTAATCAATACAAAATAATGCCCATTAATATTTTATATCAATATTAATGCAAATTAACAAATATTAACAAATATTTTATATTACTATTTATTAATATAGAATGTATTTCTTATAGCTTTCTCTAAAGCTCTCCATATAAACTACAAGTACTTTTATGCCTCAAGGATGTCTAGCAGAATGGAAAATCTGGTTTAAGTTTGCTACAAAAATACTTTTGATCAGAATTCGGATTACAGAATCCTAAATACTAAATTCAAAGCATAGTTAGTATCTGCTGTTAACTCAACTGTGTAAAACTCATTTAGCTTAATTTCATTATTTGTAAAGGTAATGTGAAATCCTCCAAAAATGTATATAGTAGTATTTTTAATATACTTACCTCCTAAACTGTTGATATGTTTTAAATCTATGGATCATTATTTCTTCTAGTAATTTAATAAATCTTCTTAAAGTCCTTACTTTACTGTCCAGATCAAGATAGTTTTCTCTTGCTTCCTGGTACTGTCTAAATAATATGAACAAAATATTCAGTGAAAAAATATCACACATACACAATAAGTAGAAACCTTAAGTGTGTTTTTCAGGGACAAAAGAGATGGCATCAGAAGTTGATTTCATAAATTTCATGACAAAATATATTTTCAGAATGGAGTGGTGCTACAGAATCAGACAGTGCTGTTAACTGAACAAGAAACCCACTGTATGCCATACACAAGGATGACAGAGAAACTTGAGTAGGCATAACCCAGAGGTGACAATAGCAACTATTCATCTTCTAAAATAGAAGGGGTCACACCTGGGAAGAAAGGCTTCCAACAAGAAAATTCCTCCTATGTGGATGTGCAAAGGCACAAATAGTATCCGCCCTACATATTCCTATATATGGAGATTTAAAATGTCTAACAAAACAATCTGTGCATTTGTGTTCCAATAACAGAAATTCTCTATGAAAGCAAATACAGGTATTAAAAATACATACATCCCCACACCCACAGTAATTCACTGTAGCATTACCTGTAACTGCAAAATCCTATAAATCCTTTAAATGCACTACTAAGAATAACTAAAAAAACTATAAATCAATCAACCATGTATTGTGTGTGTGTGTGTGTGTGTGTGTGTGTGCGTATACAGTTGAAATAGAGAGTATCAGTGAATGAGTTTTCAGAATATGGTAAATAATGAAAACAAGACAATTGTCTACTTTGTGAAACAGAGGAAGTAACAGGGGGAAAAGAAGAAGCACATGTGGACCTGGCTATTTTTACATGAAAAACAAAAAAAAAGAAAAAGAACTGCCATTTATAAGGAAAAGGTAGAAGGATGTGGGAAGGAAAAACAAATGGGAAAATACTTGTTTTAGAAAATGATGTTAACTTCTACATACTTCTCTCCATGACAGTAAGTAAACAGTGAAACATGGATTGATGGAATCTAAATCTAAATGTAAATAAGAACTAATGAAAGTACTTTAGTTTCCTGCTAATTACTACTACTGCTACTGCTACTACCATTACCACCATTACCATTATTACCACCACCACCACCACCACCACCACTACTGCCACCAAAAGTGAGATAGAAAGGGCAAGAGCAAGAGATAGAATTACCCAAATAACTTTGAAAACAGTTATTAACACTCATGAAAATTGTTGCAAATATACCTTGAATGATTTTCAGATCTGAGAGATGAGTAAACATGAACAACTCTGGGTGTCAGGGTCCTGGTATTCAAGGACAGAAACCCAGAGTCGGGTGAGGCAAAGACAGCTTGTGCCATGATTTCAGCTCACTAGGTTTTGGAAGAGATGTCAGCCCTCGACTTTAAGAATCTCTACAAATCAAACTCACTTTTGTGATACTAATAGCTACTAAAAGGAACTAGGACAAATGACTGACTCAAAACTAGTATAAGATAAAGAATGAGCTTATAGCATGTTGTCAAAATGTGAAGAAATAGTTTATGAGCTCAGTGCTTGGAATTTGAGCTACTGAAGAAGTGAAAAACTCTATTTCCAATTAAGCAATAAAATACATAACTGCAAGCATGGCTCCAGTAGTAGAGCACCAGCCAAAAAAGCCAAGCACGAGCCTGAGGCCACAAGTTCAAGCAAAGTACTAGCTTGAAAAAAAAAAAAAACTAAAATAAACAATGTTCAAAAACAACCAAGAAAGAAAAGATGAAAAGAAATACCTTAAAAAGAGGAAATGCATTCTGTATGGCAAACTAACTAGGAAGCCTACAGAGTGGGAGAAGATCTTTACTAACCATACAACAGACAAAGGCCTCATATCTAAAATATATCAACAGATAAAAAAAATGAATCACTCCAAAACTAATCTCCAAAGAAACAACCATCCCATTAAAAGATGGGCCAAAGACATAAAGAGAATCTTCTCTGAAGAAAAAATAAGAATGACCTATAGACACATGAAGAAATGCTCAACATCTCTAACCATAAAAGAAATGCAAATCAAAACAACTCTATGATTTCACCTCACTCCAGTTAGAATGACCATAATCAAGAAATCCAATAACAACAGATGCTGGCAGAGATATGGCCAGGAGGGATCACTACTACACTGTTGGTGGGAGTGCAAACTCATTCAACCACTATGGAAAGCAGTATGGCAGTTCCTCAAAAGACTAAACATACAGCTCTCTGATGACCCAACAATTCCACTACTTGGCATTTACCCAATCGTCCAGAAACAAGGACATACTAAAACCATTAGCACAACGATGTTCACTGCAGCACTATTTACCATAGCAAACGTATGGAACCAACCCAAATGCCCCTGAGTGGATGAGTGGATCAACAAGATGTAGTATCTATTCACAATGGAATTCTATGCTGCTGTCAGGAAGAATGACATCGCCCCATTTGTAAGGAAATGGAAAGACTTAGGAACATAGGCTCAATGGTTTCCCTCATTTGTCATAATTAGTAGAAACCCTGGGCTCTCCTAGCAAAGATTTACAATAGATACAAAAGGCCATATAGGATGACGCTAAATGAAAAGACCTCCCAGATATAGAAACAAAAGCCATATAATGAGTGATGGTTGTACTATGTTATCTCTCATTTCTTTTGCCGTCTCTTGGTTATCTCATATTGTTACAGTATTTTACCTTGTTATCTGATATATTGTATATATGTGTATTTGGTTACTTGAAATAGGATAGGGAAGGGGGGAAAACAAGATGATGGGTAGGGGTGGGGGGGAGGGAAATGGAGACCAAGACATGAGAAAGGGTATCAATGTTTGTGAAGTAATGCACTTTCTATCTGACTAATATAATGTAACCCTTCTATTAATTACAATAAAAATATATGAAAAAAGAGGCAATGCAGTGTCTCTACAAAAATAAGATTATGATTATAGCCCATTAATAGGATAGGAAACCATAAAGCTAACAGTCAAGAATGTAAGTAAATAACTATCTATATGGGGTGGAAGACAGAGGAGGGGAGGGAGAGAGAGAGAAAAAGAGAGAGAGAAGAGGGGGGGAGGAGAGAGAGAGAAAGATTTCTTCCTTACAAGTGACTGGTAAACATGACACTGGCAATGAAATAGGAAAGGTACCATATTTTTGCAACCAGCACACTAAAGATTGGGTCATATAAGAATCAAACACAAATCTGGCATAACTAACCACATGATGAAAGCAGGACATTAGCAGTCCTGCAAAGTATCTCTACAGAATGCTTTAGCAAATTTGAAGGGAAAATACAGTGAAACATATAATGAAGAAACCAAATACCTTTACTGGATGGTCAAATTTTACATCACCAGTAAAGGTGGGAGACAAATGTGCCTCTGGATGTGAAACTCAGGGAAGCATCATCATTTATTGTAAGATCCTGACCAAGAATGCAACTATAATCTCCTTAGTAGGAAATATCAGGTAAACCCAAAGGGCACTCTGTAAAGTAATATGACAATTAAATGAAATATATCATCTGACAGTAAGAATTTTAACATTGGAATCTGACTGAGAATCTTATCAGTTAAAATGTCATACACTTTTATATTGTGGTTACATTAAGAGAATGGTCTGGTTCTCAAAACATTTTAAATGTACAAACAGGTATAGGATCATATACAACACATTAGTGTAAAAAATATTTTTGAAGTGTGTATACATGTCTATATACACACACTAAATACAGCCTTTCAATAACGCTTGTATTGCTACACTTTTATGTTTCATAACAATGTAATATAAATTAATGTCACCTAAATCTTAAGTAATTTTCTACTTCATACTTTACTAGTGTTATACAGAGAAGTTCATTAAAACTGCAAATCTGAGGACCAGTTGCTTCTTATTCTAACAATTATTATTTGTGTTTTACAACTGATAAAATTAGCACTTGATTTTCCTAACTGCCCTATATAAGATATAATAATTGTATTCATTTTGTAAATGAGGAAATTAAGGCTCTATGAGATAATAGAGTTGCTCTTTGTTTAGAATCTACTCAAATTCTATTAAAGTTTCTGTTTTTACCACTGACTTGGGCTATTTGTTTTGACAATCTTATTCAATTGGATATATTTTAAAAGTGGCTTTTAATTGTTTCACTTGATTTTCTTGTAAAGCTAAATGTTTTGTCTACATCAACCTTACACCACATTTATAAACTATCTCTAAATACCAACAACAGTAACACTTCATCCAAATTACAGATTTACATACAAACAATTTTCAGGTCTTGATAAGATGTAGATGATACAATAATACAGAAAAATTACAAACCACTTACTTCATTATTTCTTCTCGATCTCCATGGCTAGCATGTTCAGCCTGTATCTTTTGTCTTAATCGATTAATTTCTTTATCTAGAATTGATGCTGATTTTTTTACTTCTATCCGATCTGGGCAAATCTGTCTTGCTTGTGACATTTTCTCCTAAGAGAAAGATATTGAATATCTTTCAACTTTTCTTTGATATGACAATTTGTCATTCAACTTGTACAAATAGGGTTTTTCTGCTTATTTTTGGTGGTACTGGGTTTGAACTCAGGGTTTCACGCTCACTTGAGAGATGCTCTACTGTAAAGGGCTACAACTTACACCAAAATATGCAAAGAAAAATGACGAACTTAGAATTTCAATTCTAATGCAAAATTCTATATTTTACTTATATGTAACACAAATGTTAAGCATCTAAGCTTTATAATTGAGGACACAATCCATTCATTATAAATCATTAAGAAAAATTCTACTGATGCGTACAATTTTCGGTAATTTCTACATTCCCCACAACTTCATATCAAAACAAATTTAAAGTGGTAGACAGAACAACCTTGAACCCTTGGGTGCTGAGATTGAAGACAACTTCCTGTAGTGCTTGCTTTAGGATGATCTCTGAATACATCAAACTATCACATTTAAAAATAACAAAGAAATATAAGGTATTTTAACATAGAGTACCTTATTTTATATTCAAGATGTATACAAGGAAACAGACTACAAAATTCAACTCATTTTCCTTAAGATGTATAAAAGCAAGTTTATCTACTCCAGCTACAACTGCCTTGCTTCACAGTAAACACAGGGCCACTGCTTGTCAAGAAGCATATATGGCATATCCCAAGTACTCAGAAGAAGGGATACTATGATACTATTTCAGACACAAAGTGGCTACCCACTTGCCAAGGCAGGCATTTATGCAGTTAAGAATGTCATTCTCTCAATCACTGAGGGGCAACATGGGACAGTTTGGCCTGGTGAAATTTTTACCTTTCATGAAATCCTAAGTCTCTTCTTCCCCTGACTCATCTGAACACTTATTTTATAGGGAATAGAAATTCAGTCAGTGTTTCTGGGAATATGAGAAAATGTACTTTAATAATTATGACTAAGGTTGTAAACAAAATAAATTACAAGGAAAAAAAAAAAGAGGATTACCTCTAGTTCCTTTTCTTTAAGGTCCAGTTCCCGTTTCTTTTTATTTAAGGTATTCAAGTGTTCTTTCTGTTTATCTTCATAATGCCGCTTCCCTCGTTTTTGGTTATCCACTTCGGAATCAGCAAGGTCTAATTCATCCTGTTTAAATAAAGCCAAAATAATCCTTTAATAAAGCATTCCTTTATTTAAACTAGGAGTTGGCTGCCTGAAATCCTAACTACTCAGCTACTATATTTAAGAGGCTGAGATTCAAAAGCCGGTTTGAAACTAGCTTAGGAAAGAAGTCCAAGAACTTCATCTCCAACTAACCACTAAAATGTAAGTGGGAGGATGGGAGTTTGCCTAGAAGTAAAGTGCTTGCGTAGCATTCATGAAGACCTAGGGGGTTCCATTTCCAGGTACCACATACATAGGAAAAGCCACAAGTGGTGCTGTGGCTCAAGTGGTAGAGTTTCAACTTTGAGAACCCCAAGGACAGGGCTCAGGCCCTGAGTTCAAGCCTCAGGACTGGCAAAAAAAAATACAAGTGGGAGAATGGTTCAAGCAGTATAGCCCCAGACCTGAGCAAACAAGATGACCGAGAGAGAACAAAGTCCTGAGTTCAAGCCCTAGTATACACCCCCCCCACACACACAACATACACATACAGGTATGTGTACAATACACATACATCCTGATTATTTTTTTAAAAACAACTGCAACAAATTGATAACATTTCAATCTAGGTATAAAATTAATCACCCAATAAAGCAGGCAGGATTACAGTACCTGAAGAGGCAAGTGTTAGAGTTTACGTTCATCTGTGAATAACTAGAAGCAAAGTTCCCACAATTAAAAAAGCTACTACATATACTGTAGTTTTCACATGAGGTTTCCATAAGAAGTGCTTGCTTTCAATTTAATTTTAGTAAAGAAAGTGAGCTCAAGAGGGGTGGAGTTTCTTAAGAAACTTAAAACAACGAGTGTTATATATGTCTCTTTTTATCTCAGCAGTGCTTAACACAACAGTCCTCTGTGCAGGGGATATAACTGCATGTTCTATGTATGTGTTCTAATACAGTTTATATGATAGTTTTAACTTCTAAATTAGGCATAATAAGAGAGTAACAGAGTAACAACAAAATAACACTATATATATATACATAAAATAAAATTAGTTGTGAATATATTCTCTCAAAATACTAAAAATAAATATTCCTACTTTTTTTTTTTTTTTGCCAGTCCTGGGGTTTGAACTCAGTACCTGAGCACTGTCCTTGGGGTCTCAAAGCTTTATTTACGTATGTGGTACTGAGGAATTGAACCCAGGTCTTCCTGCATGCTAGGCAAACACTCTACCACTAGGCTAAACTCCCAGCCCCGAATATTCTGCTTGTCCATGTGTAATGAAACGGCATAGAGGAGAAAAATGAATAATACAGAACCTAAATAAATGCATGTAATTCTAGAAAATGTACAAATCACTACTAGAAAATGTAATAGTGACTGCTTAGAGACCAGCAGCAGAGTGGGGAGAAAGACTAAAAGAGGATGAGAAGAATGTCCAGGCCTAAAGATTATAGGAATGGTCTCAAAGGTCTATACTTAATGAAACAAAGTGTACATAGTTATCTCAATATGGCTGCTATATTTGAATGACCAAAGTAAATTTTGATCAGTTTCTTCTGGTGTTTTTGATCCTAACACTGGTCATATAAGTTATTAATGATCACATTTAGTTTCAAGAATCACAACTCTCTACCACTAGAGCCAAAGTGCCACTTCCAGTTTTCTGATAGTTAACTGGAGATATATTGTATATTTGTTTATGTACTTGAAAATGGGAAGGGAAAGGGAAAAACAAGATAGTGGGAAGGGGTGGAGGAAGGGAAGTGGGAGAAAAACATGGGAAGAATAACAACATTCATTCAAATAACGTGCCCACTATCTGATGAATGTAACCACAACCCTTCTGTACATCACCCCAACAATAAAAGAAAAATTTTAAAAAGTCTCATGGACTTTCCTGCCCAGGCTGGATTTTGGATTTGACCCATGATTCTCAGATCTCAGCCTCTTGAATAGCTAGGTTTACAGCACCAGGCTAATGCATAACTCTTGAAGGAGAATTCTGACAAAACAAAAACATAACAGCTTTCAAAATAGATAGAAAAGGAGCCATTCACCTTATGAAACAGAACCCCCCCCCAAAAAAAAAAACCCCAGATTATTGTTATCCTCTTTAGCACCAAAAACCCAGAAGTACAGTTGTGGCTCAAGTGGTAAGGATGCAAAGCCTTAAGTCAAGGAAGCTCAGAGAGAGCACTCAGGCTGAGTCAAATTTCCAGGGTACGCATCGAAACAGCAGAAAAAAAGTGGGAAATATTAAAAATCATTTGGTGATGCTGCTCCTGGTTGCTGGACAAATCCACAGACTAAATGTAAACTTAATGTTTAAGCTTAAGTAAGTTACTGACTATAAGTAACATAGTGAGATTTTAAAAGGGAGAGGAATCATTAAATTTTTCTTCTCTGTAGGATACTTAAAAACCAGCTTTAAAAACTCAGCAACATTTAGTAAAAACAGCTACAGTGTGAGCTGTTACTTGTTTCATATAAACCTATATAGAGGTTTTCAATATACTTTAATATATTTGAATTTTCCAAAAATACTTTTTCTTGATTCATCAGAAACAAAAAGTCCTCCTGAAGGTTTGATGTGGGTTTCCATTCCCTGAGGAATAAATTTATAATGAAAGCATTATTTTAAAATATAAGTCAAAATAAACTGTTAGACAGTATTCCCTATACCAATATTTCAATGGCATATTTAAGCCGACCATTCCACACTCTCACTAACCCTCTAGCACAAACTGAATAAAAGTGCTACTGGCATATAGATTCTATCAATGTATAATGATGGTAAATTCTCAGGAATGATTTTGGTAGTTAAATTCTCTTGATTCTGTTGTGACTGCGAGCTAGTATGACAAAACAGAATGAAAGCTGGAAATGACACATTCCTTGCCTAGCATCAATCAGGGTTGATATCCAGAAACATAAAAAATAAAAATCTATTCTTCATTTGTTTTCAATTTAAATACCATAGGATAATTTATATGCCAATGTTGTTTTATATCTTTCATTAGATTTTTAAGTAATCCTATTCAGTTTATTACCTGAGTTTTAATTCTAAATTTCTTACTTTTAATTTCATTCTTACTCCTGAATCCTTAATTTTATTTTGCCAGGCAGGCCTCCAAATTTTAAACATTTATTTTATTTCTTTTCAAAATTTTAAAATACCAATTTGGATCTAATTAAAAATCATGTTAAGTAAAAGAAGCCAAACTGAGAAAAACAAATATAGAATATTTTCTCAAGCAGGGTGTTGGTGGTTCATGCCTGTTATCCTAGCTACTCAGGAGGCAGAGACTTGAGGATAACAGTTTAAAGCCAGTCTTGGCAGAAAAATCTGTGACACTCAAGCCCCATAACCAACAACAACCACCACCACCAAAAAAATAAGAATATTCTCTCACAATAGCAAAATCTCAACCAAGAAGAAAGACACAAATGCAATGGAGGTTTAGAGTGGAGGACAGCACAATTTCAATGACTGCTGGGTGGGGACAATGGAAAGAGCAAAAGGTGAGGGCGAATATGAGTAAAGACTTCAAATGTATGTAAGAAAATAATTAAGCACCTTGTATAAGTAATATAATCTAGTAAAATTTTTACTTTTAATTTTTATTCTTTATAATTTTGTCTTTAACATGCTTATTTTCTGTAGTGTTTTCTCATTTTTCTCAATATTATCTTTAGTATTTATTCCTATGTAGTTTAGTATTTAAATTTTATATTCCTCATTTATCAATGAGCTATAAATAAAACTTGAACTTATGAAAATCGAGCTCTTCACTAAAATGATAAGGACAAGTAAGCCATCAACATGGAAGGAAATTTATTCAATTTAATTTTTAAGTTTACTTTCTTAAATTTAGTCTAAAAAAGCAAATGTTAAAAATAAAGTAAAAAAAAAAATAAAGTCACCTGGATTTATCCTAATATCAATCCTAAAAAGCAGGAGTTGGGCAACACTAGAAAGCAACTAGTAATGAAGTAAAATGGCACATATGAAGATGTGGAGACACCAGTTTCTGGTTCTGTGGGGAAAATTCCCTTTAGGGAAATAGAAAGGCATCCATCACCCTTTTTCTTCTCCCAAAAAGAGAAGAACTGATCTTATGAAAATATTATCCCCCCCAACTCATGTGACTGTATTTGTATTCCTTTAAAGAATATTCAGTAAGGTTTTTTGGGACTAAACAAAAAAACAACAGAAAACAAAGTAACAATGCTATATACCTTAAGTGGATCTGCCATCTCAGACAGTTGGTTAATTTTCAATTTCATTGCATCATACTTGTTCTCTGCTTCTATTTTCAGACTTTTTAAATGTTCCATGTTTTCTTTTTGTTGCTCCATATTTTTCTCAACCATTTTCATTTTAATTTTATTTTCTTCAGCTTCATCTTCCTGATAACATTTAAGAAACATACAATTAAAACATGTATAAAAACATATGTAATTATCAGACAAAGAACTACATACTGTAGGCAAGTAGGCTTCATACCCTAGTGGTAAGTTAGAAAGTAAAAGAAAATTTCAAAGAAGAGATGTCAATTGGCAAGAAAGTTAAAATATTCTACCTGGGATCATAATATAAAAACAGACGAAGCATATGTGTGTGTGGACTTTACACTCACACACACACTTAGGTTAAGTGTTTATGTCTGTTGTATTTTATATTATAAACTAGAAATAATTTAGGATACAATTCATAATCCATCTGAGAATAGAAAGAACAAGAAAAGCAAAAAGTTGGAAAGAGAAAAAATCCCAAACTTCACTAAAGCTGACAGCCCAGGGAAACCTTAGTCTACTGCTGAAACTCAAGGCTTACAGTACTGACACAAAGGAAACACTAAACAAGCATTCATTATAACTACTATACAATTTACCTAACTTATTATTTACTGACTTCAGAAAAACAGTAAATGTCTGAAAAACTTGCAGAAAATTTTAGAGGAGAGAAAATATAAAACTGAGTAAAAGGATGTGTGACTTCTGCCCAATCATACTGATAGAACTGAACAATGTCATCAAAGCAGTTTACTTTGATGGCTACTGTTTAGAACTAGTTCTTATAAAATTTTGTAGTATGTGGTAAAAGAAAAAATCAATTGCACAAGGAAAAAATACTAATAAATGTGATGGTTATACCCAGGTACTTTCAAATTTTTGAAAGGAGATAGCACTTATGAAGAGTAGCTGCAAGTTAAAGGATGCTTTTAAAAGAATGAGACTTCAAATAACCAATTAAGCACATATAAAATATATCAGAAATTGGATAGGGAAAGGGGAAATCAAGATAAGCGGGGGAGAGGGTGGGAGGGAAATGGGGACTATGTCATGAGAAAAGGTATCAATGTTTGTAAAGTTATGCACCTTCTATCTGATGAATATAATGTAACCCTGCTATTAATCAAAATAAAAAATTATTAAAAAAAAAAGAATGAGAATCGATGGCCATTAAATCTTAGTTAACAATTCAATTCTTTAGCAGTATATTTAAATTGGAAATAAAGCATTTTACCAAGGTTGCAATATCTACAGATTGGTGTTCTTCTATATTCTCAAGTTCCCGAATTTCAGAAACAGTCTTCCTTATTTTCATCTGAAAGGAAAATATTCAGCACTTATTAACATAAATAAAAACCATAAACCTTAGAAAGAATGTTCTAGGTGTGCATTATGATATAGAATTTCATAGTTTGCAATAGAGAAACATTACTATTAAAGATTTATATGTAAATTTTGGCAGGATCATACTTGTTGCTAATCTAGTCCATGTAAATAAGATTGAAGTAATCTGGGCATTTACAATGATCCCCAAAGACTCATATTACAGATATGGCCCGAGTGTTCTCACAGTAACACGCAAGTAGCCCTAGGGTCCCTGAGACCTTTGCAGGAGGTTCATGTGGTCATAACTGAATAAAGACACTAAGTCATAATCTACCCATTTTCCCATAACTGCACCGATGATTTATAATGACATCTAATGTAGTACTACAGAAGACTGAATGCCAAAGCTGATAAAATTCACATTAATTAAACCAATAATTAGTGATTATAAAAATATTTTTAAAATGCTAATTTCAGGGCTGAGAATGTGGCTTAGTGGTAGAATGCTCACCTAGCATGCATGAAGCCCTGGGTTAGCATCTTCAGTACCACATACACAGAAAAAGCCGGAAGTGGTGCTGTCGCTCAACTGGCAGAGTACCAGCCTTGAGCAAAAGAAGCTCTGGACAGTGTCCAGGCCCTGAATTCAAGCCTCAGGTCTGGCAAAAAATAAAAAATCCTAACTTCAAAGGCAAGGAAGAAAGCCAGCTCTAGACCATCTAAAGCTATACAATAAAACATTGTCTCAAAAATTAAGGTGGCAAGAATGACCTAAGTACTAGAATACCAGCAAGCACAAGGTCCAGAGTTCAAAAAAATTTTTAAAAATCAAGATAAAACCAACAAAAGTCATTCTCACCAAATTTTTTATTTTAAAATATATTTTTCATATTACCTCTGAAAACTTTTATACCTAATCCTAGCCCAAAGACCAAGAAACAAAAATTTCGTTTTAATTTTTAAAGAGGTAAATAATGCTGCAATTAATATTGCTGTGCCGGTCGGTAGCTTAGCTGGCCCTCAGTGGATGAATGGATCAAGAAAATGTGGTATACACAATGAAATTCTATGGTTCCCCAAGAAAGAATGACACTGGCCCATTTGTAAGGAAATGGAAAGACTCAAAAAGAATCATATTAAGTGAAGTATGATAAATCCAAAGAAACATAAGATACCTAGTTTTCTTCATTTGTATGTCTAGGATAGTTCTAGCAAAGGATCATAAGAGCTCCAATAGCTACCTACATATGACTTTACAAAATTATGCTAATTGAAATGAACTATAAGACATGGAAACAAGAGGTATTTTTTTCAAGTATACTGTATACCGTTATTTCTTTTTTATTTTGGGTTTTTTTTTTCCATTTATTTTTTATTGTAATTAATAGAAGAGTTACATTATATTCACCAGATAGAAGGTCCATTACATCACATACACTGATACCCTTTTCTCATGTCTTGGTCCCCATTTCCCTCCCCTCACTCCTGCTCCTCTCATCTTGTTTTCCCCCCTTCCTTATCCTCTTTCAAATAACTAAATTCACATATATACAATATATCAGATGATAAGGTGAAATACTGTAACAATCTGAGATAGCCAAGGGACAGCAAAAGAGATGAGAGATAACATAGTACATTAAGGACAACAATCACTCATTATATGGCTTTTGTTTCTATATCCTAGAGGTCCACTTTGCTTTGCTCTCTGTTGTCACTGCTTTTGATTTCAGTGCCCTTTGTATTGTATATAAGCTTATCTGATTAGGAAATGGGAAGGGGAATCACAGAAATGGTGAGCCAAAAGGTTAATGAATTATTAGAGGTGAACAACAAATTTAAAATCTTTTATAGAAGCCACATAATTTTTTATGTCTGTACTATTTCATTTTATATCTACACAAATTGATGAAAATTGACATGCTTATACTAAAAAGTACTTCATATTTTGCTTATATATGTAATTCAGACCTAATAATTATCCCAATAAGACATGAATACATAAAAAGGGCTGTTTGAAGGAGGAAAAGAAAAGGAGATGTAAATGGCATAATGAAATTCACTAAAAATTGTGCAGGAAAAAGGGTGGGGGCGTTGGAGGAAGGATGTAAGAGTAATGCGTGTATCTTACGCAGGCATGGAAATATTAGAACAAAACCTCTTTGCACAATTAAACTACACGAAATGATTTTTCTTTAATAGGAGTAGTACTGGTTTGAATTCAGGATATCAAACTTACTGGATAGATATTAGTCCTTAAACACCCTTTTTTGGCTCTGATTATTTTGTTAAGAGTCTCATGCTTTTACCAAGGACAACCTGGCCCACACTGTTCCTATTTATGACTCCAGACTAGCTAGTATGGCAGGCATGTATGACCACTCAGATTCCTGATTCAGGCAGGGTCTCCCCAGCTCTGCCCAAGCTGGCTTCAAACCACAGTCCTCCCAATCTTTTCCTTCTGGGTAGCCTGGATTACAGGAGTAAGACACTGAGCCCAGCAAGAAAAAAAGAATTAGTTTTTAAAATTAAATTCAAAGTGGTAAGATAAATAAAAGGACTTTTCTGCTTTACCTTTAACTCTTTATAATGTAACTGACGCCTTTTAAGAAGTTCATCATTGTCTTTAATATCCTTTTCAAGTGCAGACAAATGCTGGTGAAGTCTTACTAGCTGTGCTTTCTTATTTTCAACCTCATTCTCCAAATCACTTGAAAAGACAAAAAAAATACTTTTTCAATATTACAAATAGTTTAGAGCCTTTACAAAGAAAAGAAACGTTTATTCATAATGACTTTATTTACAATGTCTTTCCATTAAAATATTTTTTTAAATCTTACCAAGTTATAAATAACATGGAAATTATTACAGAAACATTAAAAAACACCTTGTAAAAACTACAGTGATTTTACTTATTTTGTCAATAACTAGTTCTGCTAACAATTCCTGTGACAGGTATTGTGTATAATGGTAGCAAGAGGAAGATACAGAATGAAGATACAATCTCTGAAAAGAGGGATAAATTAACATTTAAATGTGAACCAGAGTAGACAGTATACATCCAGATAAGAAAATGAACATAGAGGGAGTCTGGAAGAAGAAACTATATTCACAAAAGTTTCCATCAGCTAGCTGGGCCAAGTAGGACAAAGAAAGAAAGCAGACAATGAAGAGAACAGGTTAAACAGCTCAAGAGTTCTTGTTGCTGAAATGGTAAGAATGTGTGGGAAGAGAAGGTGAAGAAAAGAAAAAGGAAAAAGAGAGAATAAAGGACCATGAAGAGACTCCTGGCAACACCTTGAATTGGCTCCAGAGTGACCTTCCCTTCCTCACTGGACACACACTCATCCATACAGAGCTGGGTGGTGAAGGGAATGACCTGTGCAGTTCACAACTATCTTACCCTGATCTACTATGCTGGCCACACATTTTACTACCTTCATAGTAGCTATGAAATCTGAAAATATTTTCTAATATACAATTCAAAATGAATAGCATTTTTTATTGATACATGATATATAAATAACTGTGCTACCTTTGTTTTCTAAAAAAAAAAAAAGTACGTTTTGCTGAGGAGATAATACAAAAGGAAAGAATGAGAAGTGGAGTGCTATTTCTGGCAAAAATGGGAACAGATACAAACGTTTAGTAAGATTTTTCAGCACCTACTAAGAAATACTTAATCATTGATGTCAACACCTTTATTAACAGCAATTTGCTAAAAAAGAAAGAAAGAAAGAAAGAAAGAAAGAAAGAAAGAAAGAAAGAAAGAAAGAAAGAAAGAAAGATCAAGTAAGATTATTGCAAAGTTTTCTGAAAACTGGGAAAAAAATTTGAGGAGCCAATAGAACTCATTCATGAAATTGTCAAAAGTTTTATAACTTTTTTTGCTAGGGAGACTAAATTTTACCCATGACAGTGTTTCTCCTTAGTTTTCAGTTCAGTTTAACAGAGAAAGAATACTTCTCCAGTGAGATGTATGATGTCTGAGCCACGAGAAGGGTTGTGTGGAGGGAAGCAATGCACTTTCCGACAGCATCCCCCCATGCAGCAACACGTGAGCCCTGTTTCCACAGCACCAACGCAGTGACCAGCCGAGCACTTTTCCCTTCTTTTGTTAGTGCTAACACACTAGGTAGTCACAAGTACTAGTTGTTTGCAAGAAAAATAAAAGAATACAACTTGAAAAGCCTAATTTAGAAAACCACCAATATATTGTTTTGGTAATTCAAAATTGCAAAGGTAATGTTCTATAAACCTCACTACTAATTAGTCAGGGAGCATCCTTATACATAACATGTACTTTTATAACTGGAAAGTTTGAGATAATAAAACTAAGTGCCTAATTACTAGCCAATGGGCACTGAACTTTCTCCTGTTGTTAGTTAACAAATGCTCCTAAACATTCCAATATCAAGTCATTATTTTATACTATTCTTATAATCTGTTTTTTTTTTTTTTGGTCAGTTATGGGGCTTGAACTCTGGGCCTGCGCACTGTCCCTAAGCTCTTCAGCTCAAGGTTAGCACTCTACCACTTTGAGCCAGTGCTCGATCTGTGAGACAAGAGTCTCACAGACTTTTATGCCTGGGCTGGCTTTGAACCTCGATCCTCAGATCACAGCCACCTGAGTGGCGAGGGTTACAGGTATTAGCCACCAGTGCTCAGTTTGTTCTTATAATCTTATGTAAACAGACAATATTACTTTAAAATATTTCAACAAAATTCTATCTCCTATATTTAGCAACTTAGAATAATTTTATGTTTGTTCAATTTAATTTCTTTCGTATCAGTTCTTTTTTTACATCTCCTATATCATTAACTTAGGTTCAACCCAGTAATTTGCTAACTGTATTAATTTGGTTGAAAAATCCTTCATTTTAACAGTACCCAAAACTATGTACTCTTATCACTGAATACATTTATTAGTTTATTAGTTTTGTTTAACTTCTCAGTTTGCACTCTTTAGAAACTATTTTCCTAGGCATGTGTTCTTTTATGATTTATTTTTATTTTTATTTTATTGTCGGGAGAATGCATAGAGGGGTTACAGTTACATTCGTCAGGTAATGGGTTCATGTGTTTTAATTGTGTCAGCTGATCTTTACTAAACAGCAAAATTCAGAGACATGAGAAGAGATTTGAGACAGAATGTAGTCCAGATGGGCACAAAAGCGGGCCCAGAGGATGCAGCTCACTGTCCTTTGAGCTCTTTGAGGATAGGGAACGGTGGTTAAGTGAGACATTTTGCGTCCTTAGCCCTGAATACTGTTGTCAAATGATGAAGGAAAATAACTACAAACCCAGAAGCTCACATGCAGTTAAGTAACCTTCTAACCCAAACAGAGACCAATTATAGTAAACCAGTGAAAGGAAACACCAACAGTGATATTAAAGAAACAAAACCCTAAAGGAAGCAGTGGAAAAATATAATAATGCTAAACTTGACTACAACCTTATTTCAGAATCCACATCTCTGCTTAGGAATTTAGGTCTTGTACTTTCAGATGAATAATAACGTCCTGAAAAAACTTGATCCCCATCAGCAGTAAAAGCTTCTCTACAATTTTTAGGTGGCTTTTGGGACTGCATTATTGCACGAGCTACAGAATTATTCTGAAAAAAAAGAAAAAAAAAGGAAAAATATGTTTAAAACAATGCCAAAGTATTTCCCATTGATACAATTTCAAACTATTTTTATTATTTTCAGACAATATACTCTTACTTAACATAAATACATTTCTGAAATTACTTCACAAAGAAAAGCTTAGAAATTATATTATTCCCTTGGGCAGAAAACATTAACCTAAAAGCTTTAATATTTTCCATATGAGGTAAAAAGAATAGCTTATTAATCATTCTATGATAACAAAGGCATAGTAATTATAGAACAGTCTTCCGTTGGGCCTTACTTTGATTAGCAGCACTGACTCAATGCCTCTCATGTCAATCAGGCTATTTGCAACAACTGCATTATCTATTTCTAAAGCTGTCAGAACTGTTGGATACTCTGGATGGTAAGCAGCCCTAGGAGATAAAAAAAAATTAAAATTTAATCATAAACATAAACCTCAGACATATAAAAGTTGTACAGTAAAATTATAAAATCCTTATGCCATACATCTACTTCCTTAACATGTAAGAACTTTTTTTACCCATCAGTACAAAAATGTATGGTTAACATTCAAAGCTATTAAACTTGTTCCAACACTGCATACGATTATGCAAAACAAGAAACGTTATATAATGTGATTACCTGTGTCTTACATCATACATCTCATTCCGAAATTCAGACACTATTATCTGTGGCCGAGAGGTCCCAGGTGGGTAGAACCTTTTCATCAGGGCCTGCAGTACTCGTTCATCAGAATGATTATGGCAACAGTAGGCCTGCAAAAGTCCTTTTAAACAAGATTCAATGGCCAAAGCAAGCTCAGGGTCTCTAGGATAAATGCAAGCTCCTAAATGTGACAAAAAAATTGTAAAAATGTTCATTACTATTTATTCACAAATATGAATTTTTAATAGTTCATAAGTGACTTTAATATGTTCATATAAAATAGTTAGAAAGACACTGCAGATCTTATTTTAACTGCATGGGAAATTCTCACATGGATCACTGGAAACAAAAGGGAGAAAACACTAAGTTTTGTGGGAAATAAAAAACAAAACTCATAAACATCAACAATACCTTTTCCATAAAATTTTACACAATTCCAAATTTTAAAGTGTTCTGCAATCAAGATAAATGATTTACAAATAAATTATTTTATATGAAGATAGTGTCAGAATTTTAGATTTTAGGAGGAAAACAAGACTCATTTATTGGTATAGATCATGGTATGCACACAAGCACATTTCAACTTAATGAAAAGGTATGTTACTGCCAAAGTCAACTTAAATATAAAATAAGAACAGTCATTTCTTAAAGGTTCTGGTGTGGCTGGCACAGTTGGCTCACGCCTGTAATCCTCCCTACTCAGGAGGCTGAGATCTGAGGATCAACGTTCAAAACCAGCCCAGGCACAAAAGGACCTGAGACTCTTATCTCCAATTAACCTCTAGAAAACAGGAAGTGAGGCTTGGCTCAAGGGTAAGGCAGTAGCCTTGAGCTGAAGAGCTCAGGGACAGCCACCAGCCCACCCGCCCAAAACAAAACAAAACAAAACAAAAAAATAAAACCAGGTTGGGGTGTTTATTTTTATGCCAATGTTCTTTGCTTTGTCTGATCAATCAGCATTTAAATCAGTTTGCATTTACTTGTTTGTTCAGGAAGAAAATATGAACCATATTATTAACTATATTATGTTTTCTTTTATAAAATTCTTTTTTGCCTGTTTTATGCTTTGAAATTATAAAAGGAAAATTAGGAAGCTTAAAGCAGATTTCTCATTATTTTTTAAAAAATGCATACAATCGGCCGGGAGTTTGGCCTAGTGGTTAAAGTGCTTGCCTAGCATGCAGGAAGACCCGGGTTCAATTCCTCGGTACCACATACATAGAAAAAAGCCAGAAGTGGTGCTGAGGCTCAAGTGGTAGAGCTCTAGCCTTGATAAAGTCCAAGGACAGTGCTCAGGCCCTGAGTCGAAGCCGAGGACTGGCAAAAAAAAAAAAAAAAAAATGCATACAATCCAACCCAGTCCACATCTTCCTATGAATAAGGGTTATGTTTATTATATCCTCACGAAAAGTAACAAATACCTAAAGGCCCTACAGGTTTATGGGTAAAATGTCCCCGTCTGTAAGCATCATCTATTGCTTCCAAAAGAGCTGGAACATGCAAGCCAAATCTTTTTATTCGATCAGTTTTACTATCTTTTAATTCTTTTAGTTGTCTCTGATTATAGTTCATTGCATGCTTCACATCCAATTCTTCTCTCCTGAAAAATGAAAGTAGAGAACCAAAATAGGCATGTAATAGGTATATAGAAAAGTTTAACTTTCATTTATTAGCATGCATACTAATAAAACAATCTATCTACCCAGAACTCATTATTTAAAAATACTTTTGTTACCAGATTCCTAGTTATTCAGGAGACTAAAGTTCAGGAAACAGTCAAGGCAAAAGAGTCAGACACTTATCTCCAAAATAACTAGCTAAAACCAGGGTTGAAGTATGGCTTAAGTGGAAGAATGTCAGCCAAACAAGAAACCTAAGCAATGTGAGGATGAGTTCAAACCTGAATAATGAAACAAAACAGACAAGTAATAATCTGGGAATTCCCAAATGACTCAAAAAGACTATGAAAATGCTTTGAAATGATCCCTTATTTGTATAAGAAATGAACCAAACAACAACAAAAAAGTATATTTTCAAATAAAAAAAAATGTTTTATAGTTGGGCTCTGCTGGCGCATGCCTGTAATTCTAGCTACTCAGGAGAGTGAGATCTGATAATCACAGTTCAAAGCCAGTCTGGGCACTAAATATGTAAGACTTATTTCCAATTAACCACCAGAAAACCAGAAGTGATGCTGTGGCTCAAGTGATAGAGTGATAGCACTAAGTTGAAGAACTCATTGACAAAGCCCAGGCCCACAGTTCAAGCCCCAAGACAGACCAAAAAAACAAAACAAAAAACAAAACAAAACAACAACTAAAAACAAGTATGTTTTATAAGCAGCAAAACTACATGGTATTCAAATCACTAAATAAGTTTTAGATGATTCTGAACTTACCTAAGTCTGGTATGTTCTTCTTTGTACTTCTCTATGGCTTGCTGGAATTGTTCAATTTCCTGATTGACTGAATTTTCTTGATCCTGTAAAGACTTCACTTTCTCTTTTAACCAACAGATCTTTTTTTGCCTCTCCAGTCGCTCAGGTTCCAAGGACTGATCACTACTAACAGTAAATAATAAAGTAGAAAAATGTCAAATTAAGGAAAAAAATCCCTGAAAAAGCATAAACCAGTATGTAATTTCATTAATACAAGAGACATATTATGGACCAGGAGTTTGGCCTAGTGGTAGAGTGCTTGCCTAGCATGCACGAAGACCCAGGCTCGATTCCTCGGTACCACATACATAGAAAAAAAAAAAAAAAGCCAGAAATGGTGCTGAGGCTCAAGTGGTAGAGCTCTAGCCTTGAGGAAGTCCAAGGACAGTGCTCAGGCCCTGAGCTCAAGCCCAGGACTGGCAAAAAGAAAAAAAAAAAAAAAGAGAGACATATTACTACACGACACTAAAGTTACTTATGACAAAATAAGGTATTGTGAAAATTGTATAGTAACTCTCTTACCTTTTCTTTAGCTCTTCAATTCTTTTACAGAGCTGTTCATCATCTTTTCTTAATGCTTTATATTCATTTAGTGACCGGTTATACAAAACCTAACAAAAAATTAGAAGTATGTTAGTAATCTAAAAAAATCAAATGCCCTGTTCAATTCCCTTTTGGGCTAATTTCCAAAATCAGAGGCTGCATTATGTACAGAAATACGATTTTATAAGTATTTATCTGAAACCTCTACATTTTTTATTAATTTACTTTATTGCTATTATCTCCACCCTCCAGTTGCACAGATAGTTTACTTTCACAGATGTCCAGTGAGTTACATAGCTGCACCTTTTCACCCTTTTCCCCTCAAGTTCTATACTCTCCCTCCAATTCTCCTAAAGACATACACTTGAATATACCATATATAAGAAAAAGGCAGAATCATCAAAAAAAATAAAAATGTAAAAACTAAAAATATTGAAATAAAAAGAGATATCTTGTTTCCATATCTTGGAGTTTGTTTATATATATATATATATATATATATATATACATACACACATATATACATATATATATAATTTTGTTAATATGAAGAGGTACATAGGCACTATGCCTTTGAGTTTCTCAAGAATATCTTCATATAAGCTGGGAGTCTGGCCTAGTGGGAGGAGTCCTTGCCTAGCATACACAAAGACCTAGGTTCAATTCCTGGGTATCAAAAATAAATAGAAAAGGCTGGAAGTGGTGCTATGGCTTAAGTGGTAGAGCTCTACCCTTGAGAAAGCCCAAGGACATTGCTCAGGCCCTGAGTTCAAGCCCAGGACTGGCAAAAAAAAAAAAAAAAATCCTCTTATAGCTTCACTGTATATGACTAGCTAAACTCCTGTATAACCTATCATGTTCCAGTGCATTTTAAATCTAATTTCTATGTATTAGAGAGAGCATGTACCATTTGCCTTTACTAGGCTTACCTCATGTAACATTTGTTCTAATTCTATTCATTCCCCTGGGAATGACTTTTTTTTTTTTTTTTTTTTTTTGCCATTCCTGGATTTGAGCTCAGGGTCTGAGCACTGTCCTTGGACTTCCTCAAGGCTAGAGCTCTACCACTTGAGCCTCAGCACCACTTCCGGCTTTTTTCTATGAATGTGGGACCGAGGAATCAAACCCAGATCTTTATGCATGCTAGGCAAGCACTCTACCACTGGGCCAAATTCCCAGCCGAATGACATTATTTTTATTCTTTCTAACAGCTGTGTAAAAGTCCACTGTGTACAGGTAGCATATTTTCTGGACCCATTCATCTGTTGTCGGCATCCGGGCTGTTCCTTGGCTATTGTGAACAGTTCAACAATGGACCTATCATAGATGTATAGGTGTCTTTACCATATCCTGAGGCACATGATATTTAAGGTAGATGGCCCAGGAGAGGTATGGCTGGGTTGTAGGTTTTTGAAGAAACCTCCAGACTGTTGTCTAGAGTGGTTGTACTAGTTGACATTCCAACCAACAGTGCAATAGAGATTTCCCACATCCCCACCTACAAATGATGTTCAAATTCACAACGCTGGCCAATGTAACCAGGATGAGATGGAATTTCAAGAGTTGTTCTTGATTTGCACTACCTTTATGGCCAGGGATGATGAATATTTCTTCAACTGTGTCTCTGCCATAAAAACCTCATCTTCTGAGATGTCTCGTCTCAGCTCCTCACCCATTTAGTGCCTGGTTTATTAGGTCCTGGAAAGACTAGTTTCTTGAGCTCCCTGTATATATTGTACAGTATGCCTTTGTCTGATATACTGCTGGTTAAGATCTTCTCTCAGCCTGTTGGATATCTTTCTAGTTTAGTAACTATGTCTTAAGCTGTGCATACACTTTTTATTTTGATGTATTCTCACTTGTCAAGTCTTTCTTCTATCTGTTATGCCCCCGGGACTCTTTTCAAGTTTCTACCTTCACCTATAATTTCTAATATTTCTCTTATTCTCTCTTGCAGTAGTTTCAAAGTTTTTGATCTGATGTTCAGGTCTCTGATCCACTTTGAATTGCTATTAGTGCGTGACGAAGAATAGGGATCCACTTTTAGTTTTCCCACTGCATGTCTTTGGCTCCCTAATCAAATATCAGATAATTTTATTTTATGGTTTTATTTCTGTGAAACCCTGATTTTTTTTTTAAAGAATGAAAGCACTCAGTTTAAGCCAAGATAAGTCACTACTTTAAAAATATATTACCTTACAGAGAAGGCCAAGTAATACCGTCTTTATATTTACTATGAAGTTTGTAATGTTCAGGTTTAGCGTCTCTCTTACCTCAGCTTCATTGAAAGTTCTTTTCTTTGCAGTGAGATCGGCTTTCAATGCCATACATTCTGGAGCTCGTGCATTTGTCTCTTGACTAATCTTTTCTAATTTATCTTGAATATCTTTATACTTATTTTCTGCATCATTCAGTCTGACCTTTAACAAAATAACATTATTGAAATGTATTTTCTTTCTATGAGAGAAAAAATTTAATTATATATCCCTATAATAAATGTAATAAATTACATAAAATACTAAGATATAATTTAATCTACACACATATTAAGTTATCCTTTGAGGTTACAAAGACCTAACAGAAAGTTTCTCATTCCCAATCTAAGTCTATAGGAAAATAATATATGATCAAATTTGCATATAGTTCACCCTGGAAGCACTTGGAAGGCAGGCCAGAAGAAAAAATTAGAGATCTGAGACAATACAGTAATGTAGAACAAAAATTTTAAGGGACCATATATTTAATTCCCTGTCACAGAAAATCTGGCTTCCAGGTCCTAAAACCCAATTCCCTTCAAGTTCCCTTAACATTACTCTACATTACTCTAATTGACTATTATTCTAGTACTCCTGTATTTCTCAATGAATTGAGGAGTAAAATTTTATATTCTGGTATGTCGTCAGAAACAAACTCCCACCACCCATAAGATGCTACCCTAGCATCAACCCTTCTACTCATAGACTAGTCTAAAATATTGTTATAAAATCATTCATGGACTAATATCACAATCTCATGATTTAAGCCACCACTTCTGTATAAAAAGGAACTAAACTACCTGTTGTTCTTCCATTTTTCTATTGAGTCTAGCAGCACGATCTTCTCCAATTTTGATATTATCTCTAATAGCATTCAGTTGCTTTTCGATTTCATTGACCTAAAATGAAATTATATGGCAAATTATTAAGACTAATAGTGATCAAATATTGCTAAATGTTATAAACTACTAAGAAAGTGAAATTACCACTGCCCAAGCCATTTCATGTTTCAAATACTCTAGGTTAGTCTTCATTGAACTTAAACCAGCAATACTTTGAAAACGTTCTTCTTTCTCCAAACACTGGCGCTTTAGTTCAGTGAGTCGCTTAAAAGGAAAAAAAAAAGGATACATTTCTTAGTAACACTGATTTTTAAAAGTTTTGTATATCTAAGATAATGCCAAAACCAAATGCAATAATTTTGGTAATATCTGCACTACAAAAGAGCCAACTGTTCTTCAAAGAACTGCAAAGGAATTAATGGCTCAAAATGACACAATTCCATAAACTCATTGTACCACTTTTCTTTTTATTCTCTGTCTGAGACACAGACCTGTTTTTAAGGAAAATGTATAGGTAGAATTCAGTATCTAACACAAAGATAACATAATGGTCAGAAAAAATTTATAACCAAAAATCAAACAAGTTATAGTTTTTATATCTAATGTTTTATAATTTATCTTAAAAAAAAAACAAGTATTAAGTATGCCAGAACAAACTGCATGTACAGAATTATGCATAGAGTCTCTTCGGCTTCACTCATATTTTTCATATTAAACAAGAACTTAAATCTATAGATCTTAATTTTGTCTTCTAGATGTAATTTACTTTCCCTTTCTCCAAGATTATTTTAATCAATTTTTATTCTGTATGAACCTCAAACGTACCTTCATTCTCCACTCATTTTCTCTTGCTTCAGATACAGAAACCCTCAGATGGAAACCTTTCTACCTTCTAACAATCTTAGGTACAAATCTAGGGCTGCTGTCTCTACCTGAAGCTACAAAGCAGCTTCCATACCCTGCTGTATATATTGGACCTTTGTCTCCCTACTGCCTTTCAAAGGTCTAAAACCATAGATTTTTCATCCCATCTTTTTATGTTTGTTTCCAGCTTCACTCATTCCTATGCTTTAGTCTATATTTCCAACTTATGAGCAAAACGATTACCCATTTGTCCAATGAGAGTTATCTGGGCTGACTCCACATATCTTGGCTATGGTGAATAGTGCTGCAGTGAACATAGTTACGGTGGTGGCTTTACTGCATCCTGGTTTGTACTTTGGGCAAGTTGAGGATGGAATTACTGGATCATAGGGTAGTTCTATAGTTAATATTTTGAACAACCTCCATACTGCTTTACAGAATGGTTGAAGATGTTTACATTCCCACCAACTGTGCATAACAGTTCTCTTTTGACCACATCCAACAAGATTCTATTACTGTTTTCTTAATAATGGCAACTCTAAGGTGAGGTAGCATCTTAGTGTTATTTTGATTTGCTTTTCCTTTAGAGTTAGAGCCTGCTAAGGACTTCTTTGTGTTTACTGGCCATTTTTACTTTTTGGAGAATTTTTTTTAGCTCATTAGCCCACTGAATAATTGGGTGGGTTGTTGATTCTGAGAGTTTTTTAAGTACTCTGTATATTCTGGATATTGTACCATTAGCTGGTGTGTAGCTGGCAAAAATCTCCCGTTCTATAGGCTGTCTTTTCATGTTTTTGGTGTTTGTTGGCTACGTCCAACAATCTACGTTCTATGTTCTGAAATGCAGAGATATTTTTAGTTTGATTCTATCCCATTTATCACATCTTTCTTTTGATTTGCTGTGCTTCTGGATTTTTCCTCCAAAAAGCTTTCCTGTACCAAGAGAAACATTAAGATGTTTCTCCTACTCTGTCTTGTACTAGTTTCATGGTACAGATATTACATTGAGGTCTTTGAACCATTTTGAATTGATGCTGGTGCAAGGTGATAAGGATCCGGTTTCGATTTTCTGCACATTTAGCATTGCCAAGGTATGGATACAGACACCTCTCTCTCTCTCTCTCTTTTTTTTTTGCCACTCAGGGCCTGAGCACTGTCCTTGGGCTTTCTCAAGGCTAGCGCTCTACCACTGGAGCCACAGCACCATTTCCAGCCTTTTTCTATGTATGTGGTACCAAGGCATCGGACCCAGGTCTTCGAGTAGGCGAGGCAAGCACTCTACCACTAGGCCAAACTCCGGGCCACCAAATAACTCTTAATGGACAAGTGGATTATAATTATTGGAATGGTATGTATATACAAAGGAATTTTACTCATCCATTAAAATGAATGAACCTTGTATAATTTGTAAAGAGATGTAAAAATCTAGAAAAACTTATGTTTAGTGATGACAGGTCTAGAAAGACAAGTTGCATGTTTTCCCTCATGCGCAAGCTAGAATTAACTCACAAATTTATAAAGAT
Source organism: Megascapheus bottae (assembly GCF_031878675.1). Taxonomy (NCBI): domain Eukaryota; kingdom Metazoa; phylum Chordata; class Mammalia; order Rodentia; family Geomyidae; genus Megascapheus; species Megascapheus bottae. The sequence continues at coordinate 73,561,507 of NC_143515.1, read as the reverse complement.
GTTGGATGGTATGCAAGTGGATCCAAATGTATGAACCAAAATATGGTCCAATCAAGGGAGAACTTGTACTGTAAATTCTTAGAAAGACAAAGTCAAAGTTCAATGAAATAAAGACCAGGAAGTACATACTTAAAAAGGGTGAGCTGCGCTCAAGGGAAGGAGGGAAGATACAATAAGAGGAGGTGGGGGAAAATGAAGTCAAGAATTCCATGAATGGCATACAAAGTTAAGTGAGGGAAAGGGTAGGATGGGATGAATGAGTGAAAATGTTGACAGGGCGACCCTGATCAAGATGCATCGTATTCATAAACCACTTCCTTAAGTGGGAAGTCCTTTGTAAAACTACTTAAAAAGAAGGTAATATGTAAGTACCTAAAAGAAGTCCTTTAAACATTTGCATTTGTATTTCCAAAGCATTTAATTTTGTAACAAGTGTAAAAATATACTAAAATAATTCAGAAAACACATACATATTAAAAAATTAGCCATCCCTTGACCGTATCTCCTCCTCTACGCATTCTTTCCATTCCAAATAAGTTTTAAGAAAATTATCTCTAGCTTGTCCCATTCCCTCATGTTTTCCAGCCTCAGAAACTGACTCCTACTTCTACTTTTAAAACCTATCTTGCTAGTTACTTCAGAAGATTTTGTTATTCAGTATCTTGTGTTTTGTCAAGTCTTGTGAATGTGACAACTTCCCTTTCAATTCCTCTTGACTTTGATTCTACCATTTAAGACCATTTCTGATTGGGACTGCATTTCCCATGAATTAAGTTATTCCTGGACTTAGATAATAAGAACATTTTGACAACTCATAAATTTTTAATCAAGGCCAGACTTCACTTCTGTATTCTGACCTCATCTATTTAACCTCCCTCCCCCTCCACTTACATATAGTATGAGCTCCTTAGAGTTACTGAAGAATAATTCAGGAAAAAAGGAAAAGAGGGGAGGGAGGATTTTATTCAGTTTTGTACAAACCTAAATCTGTAATTCCTTTACTGGTTGTTAGGTCAGATGGGAGAATAGCCCCTCCTCCTTTCTTCACAGGCCTGTTACCAGTCAACAACTGACAGTTAATCACCTTACTGTGAGTCAGCAAAGGATCCTAGGTTCTGGAGGTCACTTCCACATCTGCTGTGGTCCCACCTTTTCCTACATAATCCAGATTAATGTGAGTCCCCCTTTTTTCCTCTCCATCCACCTCCAAACGTGTCCATCTTACCTTGTGAGGGCCCCCCAAAAAAACATTTCTACCTGAATCATGAGGTGGATGTCCTTTCCGGCTAGTTTCTAGAAGTTCTTTGAATACTACCACATTAATACAGATGCGAAAGAATAATATGTGCAAAATCAAAAAATAAGTATGCTGGTGTTTGGTATTTGAGTTTTTACTTAGTGAATTACACATCTACATACATGTATAAGAAATATACATTTCTTATAAGCAGAAGTACAAGGGTCAGGGTGATCTAATAAATTTGATATTCAAACCTGCATTCTATCCTAAAGCTAAAATGTTGCAAAAGACTCTAGAGATCTTTGAACAAAGCAGTAAGATACAGACTGATGTAGAACTGGTGGAAGAGCTGTAATATAAGCCTTATTATTTGGAAGTATCTGGTTAGACAGAAAGCTGGATCTTAATAAATGTAAAGACAAACAGTTGTAAACCATGATTGGTGACAGTACTGCCAAGTAGCTAAGTACTAATGTGACAGCTGCCACCAAGTTACCATTCCTTAAAGAATGCTAACATTTTGCTCATGTAATGAGTCAACCACTGCATGTCATTACAATTCCATCTTATGTTTAAGATCAACCTGCAGCTTATACTTTATTAACCCAACAAAACTGATTCTTTGCATTATTTTCAAATTACATTAGAATTTAATATAGCTTAATCTGGAAATACTCATCTATCAAGATTAAATAACGTAATACAGTTCAATAGAGGAAGACACACCCATCATTACAAAAACAACTGCTAAATGAAGTAAATTAGAAAGCAAATACCATATATGTCAGAGGGGTTCTGGCAGGGGAGAGGGGAGGAGCAGACGTGAAAGGTAGGCACTCTTACTACTGAATGACACCTGTAACCCTGACTTTTGCTGCTCACTTTTGGGATGTGTATAACTTTCTGCATGGGCGTAAGCCTGGACACAATCAACCTAGCTATGTTAGGCTTAGGATGAAGCTCACTTAACAGGCACAAGGACAGTGCATCCAGCTCTTGGTTTGGAAGGGGTAAAGAATTTTTCTTCTCACTGGTCTCAAATCATATGCCTCTCAATATTAGCTCACAAACACTAACATGATAGTCATGTTCTACTAACATGATTACATTCATAGCCCCTGGCAACTTTTTAGATTTGAGGTCCCCTCCCCCCAAATAAGTGTTTTCTGGCTAACTTTTCCAGGACTGGTCTCTAAGCACTCAGTACCCTTCTAGCTTCATCTCTCAAGTAGCTAGGACCACATACCAAGCTTGCTTTACAAAGAGAACCTCAATGAGTTTTGCCCAGGCTGACATCAAGCCAATAAGTTCCTGTTTCTGCCTTAGCTAGGATTATAGATGTGTACTTCATTCAGCCTAAGGAAGGTAATTTTATGATACAATTACCATGCTCTGGAAATTTGCTTCATCTCACAAAGTTATATGCTATTTACAAACCTCTTCGCCTTGATTTATCTGCTCCTTTGTTCTTTCTTTTGTCTCCATAATGTATGAATAATCTTCCTTCATCTGTTCCAGTTGTGTTGCTTTCATGAAGAACTTTATTAATAAAAAGAAAAAAAAAACAAAAGTTTTAAACTTCCATGGATCTGTAAAAACTAAAGACAAATTTGATTCCTGACTAGTCCCACATGTAGAAAAAGATTTTAAAAAACAAGTATGCACACAAAAACAGCTATGTTCACATCTACATGTTAATGGGCTACTGTTCATACTTCAGCAAGTCCTGTGTGTGAGAGTAAATATAATTTTGAAAGCTCATGTGAATAAAATTTTCCATCTTTTTTTTTTTTTTTTTTTTTTGGCCAGTCCTGGGCTTTTAGCTCAGGGACTGATCACTGTCCTTGGACTTTCTCAAGGTTTGAGCTCTACCACTTGAGCCTCAGCACCACTTCCAGCTTTTTTCTATGCATGTGGTACCAAGGAATCGAACCCAGGTCTTTGTGCATGGTAGGCAAGCCCTCTACCACTAGGCCAAACTCCCAGCCCACAAAAATTTTCCATCTTTTAAGTAAAACAAATGGCACTATTATCCTCAAAAGTAGTAAGTTGTACTTTTTTTTTTTTCTGCCAGTCCCAGGGCCTGAGCACTGTCCTTGGGCTTTCTCAAGGCTAGAGCTCTACCACTTGAGACACAGCACCAATAAGTTGTAATTTTTTTTTAAACAGGAAGTATTAAAACTTATTCAAAAGGCTATTATCTCTTCTCTTCCCCTCCCCAATTGCCTCTCTCTCTGTTGCTTTGGCTGCTTGCATATTATCTGCATTCTACTAAAGGCATGATTCTAGTCAGACATTTTGTCAGTCAATTGGAGATGCAATCTCATGGAAATTTCTGATCAGGCTCCCTATGAACCACAATCCTCCATATTTCAACATACAATGTAACCAGAAGTAGTTAACTTTTAAATTCTTAAGCAGTTTAAAATTTTAAAATTATTATTCAATAATTATTCAATTGCTCCTTTTTATTTCCTTAAAGATTATTATTTTAAAAAATTATTTGTTCTTTCACTGGACACTGGTTGTTCTTGCTTATAGTCCTAGATATTCAGGAGGCTGAGATCTGAAGATTGTGGTTCAAAGTCAGACCAGGCAGAAAGTATGTAAGACTCCAGTGTTTATCTCCAGTCAACCACTCTGACACTGGAAGTGGAGTTGTGGTTTGAAGTGGTAGAGGACTAGTTTTAAACAAAAAAGCTTAGGGACAGTGCCCAGGCCCTATATTCAAGTTCCGCAACAACAGCAGCAGCAGCAATACTCTATTCTTTACTAAAAGACAAAAAACAAAATCAAAGACCTGACAAGAAAAGTATTTACATATCTTATTTAGCAAGCTTCTATTTATACAATATCATCTTAAATATATAATTTTGACAAAAAAGAGATCTCAGCAATTACTATGTAGGTATGAGTAATGTTTGGTACATATCTGTATGGGGGGAGTTGATTTGTATTTGCTCTGGTATCTCTTACTTTGTATTTGTCTCCCTCATTTTTAGACTGTAAAAACTGCTTGCTCATCTCTTGTGTTAAAACAGATACTGGGTTATCCACCTGAAACAAATTTAAAAATAAAAATATCATTTCTTAATATTTCATCTTAGTACCCTCAAGAAAAACAAATACACATAATTGACATAGGGTGGAAAATTTCATGATACCAACACAAATGAAAGTCACATTACATTTTATCATTGCAGAGGGACAAGATGGAGAACTCTCAAGTTCTCCATTGTATTAGAAGGGTTTTTATTTCCATCAAGATTAGTCTTATGCCACAGGGATCACAGGACAGCTGCATGGGAATAGATCCGGAAGAAAAGTCAGCTGTCTTACAGTTCTTGTTGTACTACTCTGTCCCACTAAGTTTAGTGAGCTTCTCCAACTACACACAATTCAGTTACCATTAACCAGAATTATAATAAAAAATTTTTTCTTACTACTCTGATTTCAGATCTCGTGTGTGTGTGTGTGTGTGTGTGTGTGTGTGTGTGTGTTCCCCCCCCCACCACTAAAGAATCTAAAACTAATAGAAATAATATAGCATTTTTTCTGGAGAAAAAGTCATCTAGAATAAGTCACTACTTTAACTACCTGACTAGTAAGGTGAAACTATTAAAGAACAGCTGAAAATATGTTTTTTAAGAGGAAAACCATTTGTTTCAAAACCATTCAGGGTCATGAATCAATTGTCTTTAATTTGATGACAAAGCAATTTATATGCTAAAAAAAACCCTCCTTCACAGGTAAGAGATTATACAAGAAAAGCACAAATGGAAGTTAACTGTTTAGAACTCTTCACTTTTACTTTATGTAAAACACAGATTATGTAACACTGCTAAACCATGAACTAATTTCTTTTAAATAAAATGGTGCACTATTCTAAGATAATGAAAAGCATTTAAGTAAATAAAGAAATCTTTACAAAAATCTTAAACAAATGACATAATTACATAAAGAAATCATCAGACATATTACTTTGTTTTAATTTTACAGATTTTGCCACATTTTTTTTTTTTAATCAGTCCTGGGGCTTAGACTCAGGACTGAGCACTGTCCTTCTTGGACTTTTCCTCAAGGCCAGTACTCTACCACTTGAGCCATAGCAATACTTCCCACTTTTTCTGTGTATGTGATACCAAGGAATCAAACCCAGGGCTTCATGTATGCTAGGCAAGCACTCTACCACTAGGCTACACTCCTGGCCCCTCTGCAATATATTTTTTATAATGCCCCCTGAAACATTAGTTTCACATTTTATCTGGATACTTGAGAGTAAGATTTTACTCATATTAGCTTTATTATAAGATAGTTTAATCACAATTAATCACTTTATCAATATTTGTCTTTCTCTATAACACTTCGATTGTATCTGAAATTAGGTTTTTAGTCCCTATGCTATTCCTAGGGTTATGTAAGAATTTTGTAGCTTTACATCTCAATACCTTGGAATACAGAGCAAACTTATGAGAAAAGGCAACACAAGAGAAACAATCAGATACTTCAAGAAAAATTTAAATACCCTTCTCTGTACTAATTACTTCAGGTCAGCACAAGTGAAAAGAAACTTGCTATCCACACATAAAATTTAAAATTCTAGTATTCACATTAAAAATAAAACTGCTGGGTGCAGAGACTCATGTCTGTAATCCTAGCTACTCAGGAGGCTGAGATCTGAGGATCAAGGTTCAAAGCCAGCCGGACACAAAAGGACTTGAGACTCATATCTCTAATTAACCTCTAGAAAATGGGAAGTGAGGCTTGGCTGAAGGGTAGGGTGGTAGCCTTGAGCTGAAGAGCTCAGGTTCAGCGCCCAGGCTGAGTTCAAGTCCCATGACCCACCCCCCCCAAAAAGAATCTGCAAAATTTTACTTATGTATACCAATTTACTATAGCAAAAATGCCATGTTTAATCATTAAAAAGATAATTGAGCTATACTTCCTTTCATTAAGTCATCAAAGTCTACTACTTGCATTCCAGAGTATCTCAATTTAAGTCAATCACCTTGAGTACTGAGCATCTATTTGAGGGTAGAAGCTACCATATTGGATTTTATTAACCCCAAATTCTTTTTTTTGATTAGAGAACTCAAGTCTTTATCTATGGTTTAACAATAACAATGCAAGAAGGGAACTAAATGATGGTAATAAATGCCAAATATTTCAAGAGAGAATACACAGGTTTTTAATTTTTGAGGCTATAAGAATACACAGAAATGGGCTTTATTCAACTTTCCACAAAATGGAAACTTTCTAATGAATAGTTATTTAAATGAGAAGTCCTTTCAAGTTCTTGATGCAGGACCACCATCAGGTAGCGATCCCCACAGGACAAGCATGGACTATGTCACTATGCTGGATGCCCTCTGAAGATTATCCCAACACCAACAATTCCATTTGGGCTTTTGGATTCTTTTTAATGAAATGTTGTGGTTCTAGTCTGAAATGTATTTGCTCTATTACCTGTTTGACCTTGTTTCAGTCTTGTCTTAGAACCTGTGTTGGCCGAAATGGAAGTCCAATCCACAGGTTTTTTTTCTCCTTAAATAAAGATTAGAACAACCTTAATCTTAATTTTTCACTTACACATTTTGAATGGTTTAAGGGCCCTGAGGCAAATGGCTACCCCATCACAGAGCATTGATTCAGGGTATTTCTACTATCCACTATGTTCTAGATGGGTTTTTTCCTAATCAAACTTGGAGAAAGTCACAACTGCTAATTGTTCTTTTACTTCAATAATTAGTTTTAGTATTTTTAATCCTGGGATAGGTACATAGACAGCATAGCAAAATGAAACAAAGATCCAACCCAGACTCTTAACAAAAACCACACCTACACACCCTTAGGTGCAAATTTATTTATTTTTTTTCTGACTTCCAGTTTCTCACCTGCAAAACAAAGGATCTGAAGCACAAGATCTCTAAAGATAATTCCAGGGTTAATGTTAGAGGACTACACATTCCTCATTTCAATTAATTCAGCCGAAGTATCTTAACAGAAAGGACTCAAACCTTGTCTCTTGCAAGTGTGATCAATAACTTCAAAGTACATAAAGAAATGTGTCTCTTTTCAGAGTAATGTTCTTCCTTCAAGAATTACCTGGTGTTTTGAATGCAGAAGAAAGCAAAGAAATTCTACAGCCTTATCAACATAAATTTTAGCACATAATAGACTAGGTGTTCTTTACTGCTATATCAAATTAAAGGTACTATATTAAACATTAAACTTCATGCTGATGTCAGGTATGGTGTGATTCACACCTGTAATCCCAGCTACCTGAGAGATGGACATAGGAGTATTTGTACAAGATCAGCCTGGGCAAAAGTTTGGTCAGAGTCTACCCCAAAGAACTAAATATTGCATGCTTTTAATACTACCAGTTACTTGGAAAGTTGAGGGAAGAGAATTACTAAGGCCAGCCCTGTGTAAAAATACATGAAAATAGACTGAGCATAATACATGGCTCAAGTAATGGAGCCACCCCCCTACCTCCGCCCCGAATAAAAAGAAAAAAAGAAAATCATGTTAAACTGGTAAACTTTAAAGAGCTCCACTAAAACTTACAATACAACCATTCTTCTGCTAGTCTATGCACAAGACCATATTTTAACTGTTTATATGCCACATGCAAAACCACACCAAAAAAAATTTGTATTAACTTAAAAAATTTTTTAATAAATCAAACAGCCTTACCTGAATGTTAAAGTGATCAAGAATTGCAACCAGCTCTTCTTTCTTAGTAGAAACTATATTGCCTATTTGTAAGAAACATAAAATGACCAGATTGCTTCTAGAGCAATAACACAGGAAAAAAATGTACAATTACTTACAAAATATACCTACAAATTATTTTCCATTGTGTCAATGAAAGGTATCACCTATTTTATAAGAATCTGAATGAACTAGTCAACAGGAGTATATGGAGTAAGGAAAGAAAATGTCATGTGCAGTTAAGAACCTATTTCTTCTTGCAGCTAACCATTTTACTTTGTTTCTCACCAATCCTTTTTCCAATTACTCTAAACCTGAACCGCCTTTCTTTTTGTCTTTTTGCTACCTCTCTATAGAAATCATAAAAAGGAAAGGTGGTTTGAAGTTGAGAACAAAATATCACAGTCTGTATCAAACGCATCTAAATTCTGCTCATCACAGCATTACACCCAGAAAGTCCCTTTAAACAATCCGATTCGTTACAAAGAAAGTGGTTTCAAGTATCTGGAAAAAAGTGCCCTTTAAGTGAGTATTTTAGGCTTTACTAATATTTTTATATGAAATGAAAACACAAACCAGATCCACTTTTTAGTTTGTAAGAGCGGCCTCCATCCACGCTGATGTGCTGCTGTACCACTATGGTGTCCCCATACACATTTGCCCTGTAGGCATCATCTCCTCTGTTCCGTAATGTTATCGAGATGTCTGCTGAGCTAATAAAACAATGAGATTGAGCTAAGTCACAAAGATAAAGTGCAATTGTAACAGTAGGTTATGATTTTCAAAATTGCTAAATTCACTTGAAAATGAGCTTTTCATTGAAGGTTGATGGCATAGTCTCCTAAAAAAAACTGTTAAAAGATACTGTGTTTGACAATGTTGCGTTTAATAAAATGCAATCGATTCTGTGCAAAAAGGCAATATCACATTAAAACAAAAAAAAACATTGAATTGTAGCTGTTTCACATCATGTAGATGAGTTATATATTTTACAATAAAGATTGGATCAACATTACATTGTTGATGGCTCTGAATTAAATAAAACATCATGGTAACAGTAGACCTTTCAACATGCAGGACACAGTAATGATTTTTCTAAGATTAGAATTAAAAAAAGAAACTCATTTTTCAAAACAAAGAAATTTTCATTTTTCAATCAATACTTGAGAGTTAAAAAATGAAATATCTCATATCAGGAAATATAAACTAGGAAAGGGAAGAGAGATGGTTCTATGGGCTCAGAAGTAATTTATCTATGTATCTTTTCTTCTCTTAGAAGGAATTTGGCAATCTTCTGAACAATATGCATGAAGCTGGCAATCCTGACTCACATCCTATTCAGGATAGATTTTTGAACAGTAATATGGGAAGAAATTAAACAGATGTAACAGTTATAGAAAAGGAAAGGCTACTACAATAAGTAAATGCATATTGGTATTAATAGTCAGCATTTCTAAAATTCTAGGCATTGAACACATGGTGTAATCATACACTATGAAAGAATACAATGGAATTTAGGGCCTTAATTGTAATAAGGGACAAGGATTCTTTCAGTAGCATATGATGATGCAATATGAAGAATAAAGAGGTACTGAAGCTGTAGCTCAGAGATAGAACCTGAGAAAGCAAGAGAACGAGCAAGACCAAGAGTGAGAGAGAGAAAATAAGTTTGTATAGATGTGTTATGGGAGGAAGGCAAGACAACAGCAGAATTAGCAAAAAGAAAGAGAATCAGAAGGAAAGGAGAGAAATCAGCCTCGAAAACTGTTAATAAGCAAAAGTAACAAGTCCACAACGATTAGACTGGACTACTAATATAGCTATATAAAGACAATTCACAAACATATACGTGTGTGTGTGTGTGTGTGTGTGTGTGTAAAGCCAAGTCCTCAATCAGTGGATAAGAAATGATTTGTGGGTGGGGGGAGGGCAATGGGACCAAGACATGTGGAAGGGTATCAATGTATGTGAATTAATGCACCTTCTATCTGGCAAATATCATGTTACCCTTTTATTAAATACAATAAAAAATAAATAAATAAGAAAAAAAAAAAAAAAGAAATGATTTGTGGGGTTGGGAGCATGGTCCAGTGGTAGAGTGCTCACCTAGCCAGCATGAAGCCCTGGGTTCGACTCCTCGGTACCACATACATAGAAAAAAGCTGGAAGTGGTGCTGTGGCTCAAGTGGTAGAATGCTAACGTTAAGCAAAAGAAGCTCAGAGACAGTGCCCAGGCCCTTAGCCTAAGCCCCAAGAGTGGCCAAAAAAAAAAAAAAAAAGGAGGAAAAGAAGAAAGAAAGAGAGAGAGAGAGAGAGAGAGAGAGAAAGAAAGAAAGAAAGAAAGAAAGAAAGAAAGAAAGAAAGAAAGAAAGAAAGAAACTAAAGTACATAAGAAATCACTTACTTTTGTCCATCTTTCACAAAACCTTTTAAAGAGGATCCTCTATTGGTAGCAATTGCTTTTCCACCAAGACCGACTATGAGAGCTGTAAGGACTGCACTCTTCCCACCTAAAGAAACAGGTGTTGAAATATTTATAAGGCTGACATCTATAAAATAAAAATTTATAAATTCATATTATTTTCTGCCAGGTTAATATTTAAAATCATTAATATTTAATTGAATAATATTTTTAATTGTGCCTTTAAAGAATCAAACTCCTAAACATATGCAATGAGCAATCTGCCTGGAACATCTCAGTTTTGTTACAAATGAGACCTACATAATCTATCATTTCATTTGAGCACAAACACCATCTATACGTATAGCTTTCATAAATTACAAGGGAAAGAGTCATTTCAAACTGGATTCTGGAGATAGTTCATTTGCATTCTACTACAATTTTTATTTTACTTGAAACACAAGGATGTCTTGATTTCAATGAGTCATCTTTTTATGGCATGGATTTTAAAGTAAGAAGTTTCCAGGCACATGCCTAACTCCTAGCTACTCAATAGGCTGAGGTAGAAGCTCAACTGAGCTCAGTAGATGAAAGTCAGAGCAATAACAAACAACAAAATAGCAAGAGCCTGTCTCAAAAAAAAAAAAGGTTCATTTGTGGGAGTCAATCCCTATTACTTAAATAACATTAAGAATTAATTTAATATTTTAAGTGTAAACTGACAACAAATACAAGAATATTCAGAACCACAAGTTAAAGGCCAAATATTAACCCATTTCAAAAAGCTCATACATTGCAATCTCAAACTTAAAAAAAATAAAATAAAGAGGAACAAAACACTTACTTCCATTGTTGCCAACAACAAAATTGACATTAGAACCAAATTTAAAAGGCCCCAGCATGGAATGGCACATGAAGTTCCTCAGCTGAATGCTCTCTATGATTCCAACTTCTGCTGCAGTCTATTAATAAAATAACAGTGGAATAAAAGACATAAATCTGACCAATTCCCTCATTATCATATGAGCATTTGTGACCAAAGGCCAAAGTCCTGACAGATATTTTTATAAGCACAAGCATCCATTTAGCAGCCCCATTACGGTTATGCTCTATACATATATCACTCAATAACCACCCCAACACCTTACCCACTAGTTTGTTCTCCCTTTTTATAACATTATCATTTCATAAATTTTTTTTATTATGAGTTATAGAAGGGTTATATTATATTCACCAGATAGAAGGTGCATAATCATTGTTTTAAAGAAACAAATTGAACCATGCTTTTGATGCCTGGGGTCTTTGATTATAAAACTTTCAAATCGGGGCCGGGAGTTTGGCCTAGTGGTTAAAGTGCTTGCCTAGCATGCACGAAGGCCCGGGTTCGATTCCTTGGTACAACATACATAGAAAAAAGCTGGAAGTGGTGCTAAGGCTCAAGTGGTAGAGCTCTAATCTTGAGAAAGTCAAAGGACAGTGCTCAGGCCCTGAGCTCAAGCCCAGGACGGGCAAAAAAAAAGATAAAATAAAACTTCCAAATCAACCAGAAGTTATTTTACCTCAGCTCTTTAAAAAGTATATTGCTTTTTTCCTGATAATTTTAATTGATAAAGTAGACAAAATAGATACAAAAAACAAACCAATTGAAACCTAGAATTTTAAAATTCTGCACTTACCAAAGTAGAGGTACCATTAGTGAAAGAAACTGTACATTCATCTTCATCACCATCTTTTTCTAAATCCTCCAATTCTTCTTGTCTTGGTCTTTTTGCATTTTCAGGAGACAAGAAATTTTCTTCCTTTCTTTTGGCCATCAGGTCTGAAAAAGTGTCATAGAAACAATGAAGTAAATTGAGTATGATTACATAATAAAGATTAATCTTAACAAGATAAATCACAGTTTATTAAATTTTAAGTAGTAGGTCCACTAATTTTGACTTTAAAAAGTATATTAAAGCCCTCCACCATGAATGGGGGAAAAATGGCAAGAAATTAAAAACGCTGGAAAGACTTTCCCCTAAAGCCTCCACACAGAAGCACTTGGGAGACTCAAGTTGAAATTTTAATTTTCACATGAGCAATATAATAAAATTTGTGATGCCTTTAACAAGTGTCATGTAGACAGGTGTCAGTGGCTCACACTTGTACCCTAGCAACTCAGGAGGCTGAGACCTGAGGATTGTGGTAAGAAACCAGCCCAGAAGCAGGGTGCAGCAGCTCACACCTATAATCTGGATGAGATCTGAGGATGGTAGTTGACAGCCAGCCTGGGCACTAAAAAGTCCATGGGACTCTTATCTCCAATTAACCACCAGGAAAAAAACAAAAAAACAAAAAAACAAATGGTGCTGTGGCTCAAGAGGTAGGGTGATATCCTTGAGCTGAAGAGCTCAGGGACAACGCCCAGGCCCAGAGTTTGAGTCCCACAAACAACAACAACAACAACAACAAAAGAAACCAGCCCAGGCAGGAAAAGTCCTTCAGATTCTTATCTCTAATTAATTAACCACAGAAAACTCTAGAAGTAGTGCTGTGGCTCAAAGTGGTAAAGTGCTAGCTAGCCTGATTTTGAGGGAAAAACTCAGAGACAGCACCCAGGCACTGAGCCCCACAACTAATCAAAAGAAGAAGAAAAAAATGTGTCACATAATTCATCTGCAGTAGCTGATTTTACTTCAGCTATTCGTAGCCCTGAATGCTTTAATTCCTAAATTTACAAAAGGTAAAATATTTTATTTCTGAAACAGTCTCTTCTGGTTGCTTAGATCTATTTAGTAGAAATGGCACAGTGCCTCCCAAGATTACTCCAGAGTACTATGTCTATAAGTTATGTACAGAAAATCAAGATTTGATTTTTTAAATTATTTCCATCAAGAAGCCTATTTTACTGGTATAAATTAGTTACAAAGAAAGAGGTTTCCTTGTCATATCACCAAAAGTTTCATACTGTATCTCAATGGCTCTCACCCCTTTCATCATACTTGCTGCACTCTTCCCTCCAAGACAAAAGCATCTCCAGTAGGTTTCCTGTTTCCATTTTCAGTGTCTCTTTTGATAGTATTCAATCTTTTTTATTCTCCTCCAAACTTGAGCACCTCCCACTAGTCCCCACCCACCCAGAATCTGTTTCTTTCCCCTCCTCCATCTACACTGCTCTCATATAGACTTGAATGTGCTAACTATTCATACTCCATTCTCTTTTTTCCCTCATCTTCCTGAGCAGCCCAAAGAACATACTGAAGTAGTACTGCATCATGCTAGTTATTTCTCTGTTCTCTAGATAATCCACCTTGTCTAGTTTCTAATAAACTATAAAATGTAAATTTAAAAACTACAGGGGCACCAAAGAATTTCTGTTTATATTTACCATTAGAAATTAAACCTAAAAAACCTGAAAACATACGAAAGTATATACTCCATCCATCAATGACATTCATCATGTCATGTAGCCTCTAGAAACTATATTATACTCACATGAAAAGTTTCAAGAATCCTTGTACCACATGTTGCAAAATGCAAAAGATACATAAATCCTTGAAATAGTGCCACAAATTATAAAGCATACATACCTAACAAGTAATAAGGTTAGACCAGTGGGGAAGCTATTTGTGGACTACCAAGTCTGATCCAAGGACCAGCAAGCAGCACCTCCTCTATGTTCTGGGTACTTCTAATATAGAAGTATCAGGCCACATCCTACAGCTAATAAATTAGAATCTACACAAGACTGCAAAAACTTTGAAAACTGACAGAACATACTAAGGAACTTGGGTTTCATTCTATACTGAGGTCAATAAAGAACCTATATACATAAACTGCCATTTAAAGAATACACTAATTTAGGTATCTAACCTAAATACCCTTCCTGAGAACTATATAACTATACAGTCACAACTATATAACACAATTTCTTTTTCAGCAAATTAACAAAAGAATCAATGTATAATAATGTATTCAGCTTGTTGCTACTTTAAATTACCCAAATACTCTCAGACCATTATTCTCCCAGCAACACTTTCTTCTGTTTCAGCCATTTTTTATTACTCTCTTATCAATTACACAGCAGTAAGTAATCACAGAAGAGCAAAGAAACTATTATTTTCTGGTTTGTACAACAATGAATGTCTTTTCAGGCACTGTTTTAATTAACACATGACCTCAAGGCAGGAATTCAACCATTGTAAACCCATTAAACCATCAGAATAGAAAGCAATTTTTCAAGTAAAATTAGTTGGAAGGGAGATGCACTACACTAAGTATAATAGGGTTCTAACAAAAAAAATGTGAAATTCTATACTGCACAGAAGATAATACTCTCAAATACTCCATGATGACAATGTTTTGATTTGCTGGGCAGAGCTTAAGGATACTGATTTGCTACTCCAATACCCAAGGTAACTTTTACCTAACAAATACTGAAGGTCCCACCTTTGAAAATAACCACACTGCACACAGTGGTGCAAGTTTGTAATTCAAGCACAAGGAAAGGGTGAGGGTTTCTTAAGACAGGTGATAGTAAGCTGGACATCAGCCTGGGCTATAAAGGGGGAGACTGTCTCAAAACGACAGCAACATAATAGTAGTAACAAAAGAAACAAAAACACAGGCATCACTTTGTAAAATGCATTAAGAATTAGATAAGGTTAAAATAGTAAAGCTGTTATCAATCAGATATAAAGACATAAGTAGATGTAAAAAGTGTTAAAATATTCTGTAATAAACAAGAAAGCTTCTCTGGAATTTTCAATATCTTGATAAAGCTCTATACAGTTTCTGATATTTACTTATTTGCAATAAAAATAAGGAGCATATCACTTATTACAGTAAGCAAATTCATCACCTGAAGATCACCAATTAAAAAAAAAAAAAAAAAAAAAAAAAAAAACATGGCTAGTGGCTCATGCCTATAATCCCACCTGAGGGGGCGCAGCTTTTGAGGATCAAGGTTCAAAGCCAGCCCAGGCAGAAAATCTGGAGTTGCAGCTCCAGTACAAGTGGTAAAGTAACAGTCTGGAGCAAAAAAGTCAAGGAAAAATGCAAGACCCCAGACTGCTAGATCCTGAGCTCAAGACCTAGTACAGGCGCATACACACATGCACACATGCACACACACACACACACAAATTAATACTTTAGGGACTGTAGCTTATGAATACACATGAAATTAAGAGATCATATGAATTAAAAATTCATAGCTGAGGGATTACTGCAGGTCATAGACACACTGGATATTTTAGAGATACAATATGAACCTATTACTGCCACCCAGAAGCTGTAGTAGAGTCCCAATTCCACTCTTAAAATAAGACATTTTCATTAAGCAACCTCATTGTTAATATATTGAATTAAGTACACTATAGTGTATTTTGAAATCAAATGAAATAAAGAGGAAAATGTTAACTTCATAGATCAAAATATGTAAGATTAGCAAACTGAAGTATGAAGTTTAACTGGTAATCAGATTAACATTCCAACATGTGTTGAACACAATCTCAGTGATCTCAACAGAGTAAACAGAAGAAAGAGTGTCAGTGAAGACTAGTTTCTACACCATACAGGTATACTAGTTTCTATACCATACAGGTCAGAAGACTGGCAATATTAGGGATAAACAACAGAGAGGAAATCAAAAGATCTTTAAAGGCTAAAATTGGGTAAAACTCCAGACCAACAGAATAACACATGAAGGGTTTTTCTAAAAACTCCTATGATGTTCAACATCCGTTTAAGTAATACCCCCTTTTTGCAAGGGAAATTAGGTTTAGGGCAAAGACATGAACTTATGCAAAAAACCACAATTTAGGGAAACCTAGCAATGCAGGTTAAACAAAAAGTCAACCTTTAATGTCCAAATTCCTGATTGGTAAAATACTGAGTTTTAATTATTCATAGTCAGTAAAAATGGCTACTAATCTGTTCTTTATCTTAGATGTCATTTATTAAAGCTACAAAAAAATTTCATGTGTCCTTTCAAATGTTCATATTAAAGCCAATCAAAACACTGGCCTGTTTCATAAAATTTCATTTTGTATTTTACCTTCTTGATTAATTCTACCTGTCATTATATACAGAGCAGGTAGGCAAGGAGTGGGGATAAATAAGTTTTATTTGAAGACACTTGCACACCTAGGATACTGAACTAAACCAGTGAGGTAGGGATAGTAAAAACTCTTCTGCAACATAAGTGGCTTAGGAAGTGAAGGAAAGACTACCAATAATTACAACTTGTTAACTAAGGAAAAAATGTTAGGAAAGAGGTAACTCATTTTAGTAGCAAATAAAAACATATTATCATTAGTACAGCTTAAGTGATGCTTGACCTGAGTTTCAGCTAGACTTAGATTTGTGTACATAAACTGTGGCACTTTATTATTTCTCAAATACAATGCATATACTTGTGGTAAATTTTTGTTATTTATAAATTCCAAATAATAAATTAAGTACTTTCAGATGGGGGTAAGTTCACTGGAGATTGGACCCATGGTTTTTAGCAAAATCAGCAAGTACTCGACCACTGAATCCTCCCAGTGAGGTGGCCCAAATGTATTGATTAATTTTCTTAACAAAGTAAGTCTAAGTTTAGACCCGTTTTACATAAAATTTTTCAGACTTGGTACCCGGCAAACTTTAATATTTCCTTTGCACTTTTTTTTTTTGGCTAGGCTCACTAATTACAGATGGGAATTACATATCTAAGAATTCCAACTCTATATAATAGAATATTACATACTTAAGAATCCAGGGACTTAGGAACTGTTAGGGAAAGAGATGGAACTACTGCCAACAGCCAGACAGACACCTGCTTCTGTCTGATTTTTTTTTAAGCAAAAATAAAGGGAGGGGGGGCTCTTCACTTTTCTGTACTTACAGTCCTTTCAGGCGAGGAAACTCGGAACACACACATTCCCACATTTAAAATAAATCTAAGCAGGAATCTTATCTTGCACCATCTCCACACTCCTTGGAACGAGCTGCAGGATGCTGTTCGTGGCATACGGTATACCAGCAGTCTCTTTAAAACAAAAAGTCCGGGACTCTTGACTTTTCCTCCGATGGATATACGCAAGACTGACTAGCTTAATCTTTGATTGACTGTACGGCTCGCGGTGGCCCGTCTCCGGGGTTCAAGCCCCAGGGAGCTGTTCTTTCTAGGGAGGATCACACAATTCCCTCAAACCCTACGTGTGTATGGCTCCTGGAATCCTGCCACTCCCCCCGGGTCCTACTTTCCCAGTCCCGGAAGAGTTTCTGCCCCGGTTCGCTGCTGGTGTGGTAACTTCCAGGGGAGAAGATGCCGTGGACGGAGAGGACAGATCCGATGAGGAGGGAGAGGCAGCTAAGAAGGTAGAGGGAAAACGAACCGAGGGGCAAACCGAACCCCTGTGGAGATCAATCGGTGCGATCCTCCAGCCTGGCTCCCCCGTGAATCCCGACTGGAGTCCGGGCGCGACGAGGGGACCCCCCCCCCCGGGAACCGCGACCACCCCGCTTCCCAGGCGGGCCTCGGCCCCGCCCGGACCCCGCGGGCTCCCCGCCCTCGCCCCGCCGCCTGGGGACACGCGAGGGCGCGTCCGGCCCGGACCACCAACTTTCCCGGGCGTGAAGGTCCCCGCCCGCCCCGCGCTCGTGGGGCGGCCCGGGGCTCCCGTGACCGGCCGGGGAGGCGGGGAGTGGAGAACCACGGGCTTCGCCGAGGCTCGGACCCCGGAGCCCTCGTCGTACCTCCACCGAATCGCCGTCTCCTACGGGAACCCCGCCGGCGGGGCTGCGGCGACGGGCGGCGAGCGCCACCGGAGACGGGAATCCCGGCCTCGGCCGACCGCCGCGGGCCGGGGCGGAGAACCGAGCAACGGACGACCCGAAGGGAAGGCGGGAGCCCGGACGCCCTGCGCCCGCCGCGGACGCTGCGCGCCTGCGCCCCCGCCCGCTCCGCTCGCGGACTTAGCCCGCGCGTGCGCGCTCCGGGGATTTCGCGCCACTTTAACCCAAGGGAAGGGGCCGGAAGTGCCCCGAACGCGCGGCTCCGCGGCGGACGGAAGCGGCCGCCTGGAGGGCGTTGTGCTTAAGTGAAAGTGAAGCTCGCTGTGCGGCTCGGGCATCAGGTCTACGCATGCGTACTTTGGCCTAGGAGGCTCAGCCAAGGGGGTGGCTTGGAAATGGGGGCGGGAAAGAGGAAGTCGCCTCCCGGAAGGGGCGGGGACTATGGCAAAGGCGCGGAATTCGAAAGTGTTCGGGGCGCTGAGCGCTTGGCACTGGAGTTACGTTATTTGCTTGTTCTGATTTTAAGAAAATTCAGAATATTGGAGGCAATAGTTAGACTTCAGGCCCAACTGTAAATGACGAAGGGGCTTCTTCCAGAGCCAAACAGGAAGGGCTGTCTGGGTAAGTCCTGCGGGACGGTGGAGAGATCGACCGCCCCGGCCTTTCCTTGCCTTCCTCCGGAGGCCTGAGTTAAGGAGTGAAGTAGGTGTGGGCGCCCAGGTCCCACCCGCCTTGTGCTTCCTCTAAAAATTTACTCTGTGGCTTCATTTTTAGTACACAACCTGAGCCAAGACGTCCGATCGGCACCCGGCTCCATCGTCCCAAGCCTGGCCTTGAACTGGCTCTGCGAATTACTGCCCGTCCTGGTCACCAGAAAGTTCAGCCGCCACCGTGCGCTCTGCCCGCCTTCCCGAGGCTACTGGGCCCCGTTGGTCCTTCCCTGTGAACTCCCAGAAGTTCAGTCCCAAACCTTGCTGGAGGTCATCCGGGCCAGCTCTCCCTGGTGCCCAAACGCGACCTGGTGTTCTCATTTCTGCGTTAAAGGTTGCAGATAGACAATATTTTTCTTAGAATATTTGGGTTGCGATGTCATCTTTTCTCCCCCTGCCCCAATCGATAAGTGTAGACCCCTAAAATAATACCAAACCAGTGTGGTTCCTCGGTGTCGTTTTCCGATCACTTTCATTCTTAAAACCCTCATAAATATGCTGAGTATATTCAGAAACCTACCTTCTTTCCGTTCTCCCAAATCTTCCTCCTGAATGGGGATCAAATCACTGTCAAAGCTCTGTCCTTCATTTACTAAATCTTGTCATTTCAAAGATAATTTTATGCCTAAAAGTAATGAGATATATCAAGGTAATAAAATACATGTACAAATTTCCATGTACTAATGTCAAATGCCATGAAATAGACTGGAAGTGGGGCAGTTCTTGCCTTAGAAACTAATAAGGAACACAGTTGAGAGATCCTTGCTTAGATGACACTTCACTGCCCAGAGAGGTGCGCCACCTTTTGTCTGTTCGCTCCTTCCACACCTTGCTCTCCAATACTGACCATGCTGTCTAACAATAAGGTGGCACTGTCCTTTTTTCCCCTCACCTTACCCACGTCTTTAAATCTAATTTTACATTGTATCTCCAGCATCTAGGAGCATTTCTAATAAATAATAATATGATGAACATGCTTCAGAGTTTAAGGTGCATTTAATAGTAAAACTAATTTTAAAAAGCAGCATTGCTTAGTAAAGTTATGTGATAAATCACAGTAAGTACACTCTTGTACTGATAAATTTACATTATTTGTCAGTGTATATACAAAACTATAGCCATATAAATGAAACTTGGGAAATCCAAGTGTTCTGTCCTATTTTGTTAAAGTAAACTAATGTTTGCTCAACATTAAATTAGAAAACTTGACTGAATAAAATGACATTTTTGCATAAATCAATCCACTGACTTTACGTTCTTTAAATTTGATTCATTAGTGGAATTAGCAAGGTACTGTGTTTTTCTCACTTCATTCAGTTTTATAATTAACCAATAAAAGCTTATTAGCTTTTAAGGAAGTTTAAGGAGCACAAATTGATTTATGGACACCATATGGTTACATCAAAGGATTTGTTTGTGTTTTAACTTGAAATGCATTCTTAAGCCCTTTAAGTAGAAGTCGATGTTCTTTCTACCAAAGGATGATTTCTGAAATAAAATTAATATAATTTATTCCAAACTGCCAAAAATGTTCATGAGATTCAAAAGTTATTGTGATTTTATAATTCATCTGGTCTAATAATCTCACTCTGAAAAAGGGTTAAATGCCTTCCCAAGGTCAGTCACCCCTAGACTTTCTGTGTTCCAGTTCTAGTACTCCTCTAGAAATTGAAGCTATCCATAGGTTGTGAAGCTAATTTGCTATGTATTGTTGACTTTGTTGACTCGTGTTTTTTGTGTCACAACTAAATTCTTAAGAATTTTGAGCATATTGAGAGAGACATTTCATATATAATGTGTATTGTTGCATGAGCATATTAGTATCAGTAAAGTTGGTTGAGCAGGGACTCACCATATTCATAGCACAGAAGCTTCCATTTTCACCCTATTAAGGAAATACAAAACCAAGCAAATTTAGACATTGGTGGGTTTAATGGATATAGTATTTTTAGATTTTACTTAAAGCTGAGCTGTTTTCAAATAACTTTATCCTGTGGGATGTTGACCTTTTGTTTTCACCCTCCTCAGTAATTAGGATTACGGGCATGAGCCACTAATGGCCAAGCTTGTACTTGAGATACGATTCTGCTTTTATAAGTGATCTTCAAAAGTAATGTATTTTAAATACATGAATTTTTTTTTTTTTTGACCAGTCCTGGGCTTGAGCTCAGGGCCTGAGCACTGTTCTTGGACTTTCTCAAGGCTAGAGCTCTATCATTTGAGCCTCAGCACCACTTCCAGCTTCCTTTTTCTATGTATGTGGTACCGAGGAACCCAACCCCGGTCTTCGGGCATGCTAGGCAAGCACTCCACCACTAGGCCAAACTACCAGCCCCTAAATACATGAATTTTTAAACTTAGGTTGTAGATGTGAGGATGATAACCCTAAAACAGTATTTTAAAAGAACACATTTTGCATTAATTTTTTTGCCTTTTCATAAGATAGTCACCATAAATGGAGAAAACTAACTTGTGACAAAAAGAAATAGTGTCACCTAAGAGGAACTTTACTGTTTATTACCAGAAAGATGATGCTTTTGATATAATTTAGGGTTTTTATACATGATCATTTGAGTTTCTGTGGGAGAAGGGTTGTGTGGCAGTGGAAGGTATTAAAAAGTAGAAGCCGAAAGGTTTGCTAGAAAACTTGTCTGTAGGCAAAATAGGGGAGTGGCATTAGAAATTGAAAATTTCTAAGGTATTTTGCAGGTCAGGTACTTGCTAACCCATTGTTTAGGAAGCAAAGTATACGAAGTATCAAGAACAACACATTTGTGGAGACAGGCTAAAAAGACAGGTCTGAGAAGAGGTTAAAATCAACAGTCAGATGCAAAGCAGGTTGTGGGTGGTACATGCCTTTAAGTCTAGTATTTAGGAGGCCAAAACAGAAGAATTGCTATGAGGTAGTGGCTGTTATCTACTTACACCCTGTCTCCAAAAGAAAACATGTATGTTAGTCACAATTATGAAGGTAATAACCAGGTAGTTTGATGTTTTTATATCAGAGTGGAATTAATAACATTAGGGAAGGCCAAGACAGTACAGAAAAATGCCATTTCTCATGTGTTTCCTTGGTCCTTTGAACATTATTGCTTAGTGTATTACTGTATCTTCTAGTTAATAATAGTAAATAATGTGTAGTTTTACAATGATTCAAGGTCTAGTAGAAATTCACTAATGATAAGTTTTGAGCATAAGAAAGATTTTTTGGAATGTGTCATTAAAAACAACACAGCTCATTTAAAAGATCTCGTTGACTTCTGTCATTCAGAAAACAATGCAAAAAAGTATATTGTGCAGTAGCAATTCTTTGATGCTTATGATAAAAAATAAGGCCTATATTTTTTCAGTAAATAGGTGGGAACTGTACATTAAGGTTCCTAAGTGATTCAGAAAGATTTGAGATAAAGAATGACATTGTCTCAATAATACATACAATACCATACACATGACTATTTTTAGTGGAAAACAAAGTTAAATACTTTCAAGAGTGATTCTTCATTCTTTCCATTCTCTTTTTTGGGGCCTGTCCTGGGACTTGAACTCTAGGTCTGGGTGTTGTCCATGAGCATGTTTTGCTTAAGGCTGGCATGATACCACTTGAGCCACAGTACCACTTCTTTTTCTAAGTAGTAGACTGGAGATTAGAGTCTGAGACTTTCCTGCCTAGCCTGGCTTCAAACTTCCATCCTCAGATCTCAGCCTCCTTAGTAGCTAGAATTATATGCATGAGCCACAGATACCCAGCTCCTCTTTCTATTCTTAGACTGCAGTCATGCCTAATATATAACTTTAGTACCTGTTTTATTACACCCCACATACTTCTGTTTGCATATTTGATTGTGTGTGTGTGTGTGTGTGTGTGTGTGTGTGTGTGTGTGTGTGTGTGTGTGTGTGTGTGTCCTGGGGCTTAGGTGCTATCCCTGAGCTCTTCAGCTCCAGGCTACCATCCTCTACCCCTGGAGCCACAGTCCCGCTTCACATTTTTTTCTTGTGGTTAGCTGGAGATAAGAGTTTGTTGGTCTTTAGTGGCCAGCTTGGCTTTGAACCATGATCCTCAGATCTCAGGCTCTTAAGTAGCTAGGATTACAGGCATGAGCCACCTTGCCTAGCTCGTGGAGACTATTTTTCCATCAGTGCTTAGGGTTCTCTACTGATGAACACTTGGTTCTTCCTAGTAGCTTACTATGATAGTATCTTACTAAGTGATGCTATAGTAATTATATAGTACTAATCTGTGTACCTGTAATGATGTACCAAAATCAATTTCTAGAAAATATCAGGAGATATTTAGGTTGGCTGTAACAATCATGGTCACATTTAAATGAAATTGGATTACTTATGATAATCTTCCAGGGAGTAGAACTACAGCATATTCTTTGGTAACAACCTGCTCCACTATCCCTTATATATGACAAATGAAAGCAAAACTAGGAATAGATTTGTTTCCTAATGCTTTAAAGATCTAATTTTTTTTCATACTAATATCTTAGAAATTCTATGTCTCCCCTGTTCTAGAATTAATCACAATGTTAAAATCAAAAAACAAAAAAAACAACAAAAAAAACCCTCTGAATCTGTGCCACAGTGTAGTGTTAAACTCAACCAGAACTTGACTTGAAAGACAATGTTATTACAGGGCTATATTAACTACTGAATGCTTGTTTGTGTTTATATTTGCATATTTTTCTTTGTAAAGTGACATAGTGCATATTTGTGTACTTTATAGAACATGACTACACAAGTGATACTGATATAACGTATAATTAAAATTTAAAAAACACAGAAAATTACAGATAGCAATACTTGGCAGTATTTCTCTTTCCCTTACAATGTAAGAAAATTTATTTGAACTCTGGTAACACAGTAGTTTATATTCAGAAGGATTCTGTATATCATCTTAATATATTCTTGCCTCCTACCTTCTGGTTTGGGGTACAGTTGGTCATACAGAGGATAACATTCTGATATTGTGTTTGTCTAGTTATCCTTGAACTGTATGGCAAATGTTGTTCATGTCTGACCAATAATTACAAATAAAAGAAGCAGGTTAATGTTTAATATTGTAAAGTTAGCTTATAGAAAATATCTAAGTAACCAACAACAGAATTGAAGACAGCTAGCTAATAACTGGAAGAGAGTAGTTTCTCCTTTCATTTTAATGTTTCAGGTTATTTTGATTTATTTCAAAATGCTGACTAATAAATAAGTGGGAGGACATTCGCTGAATTTTCTTGAATTTGCGCTTGTTCATAATATAGTTTTTGGATTTCTGCTTTGACCTTCTGGGTTTAACTTTTTTTTTTCTTTTTTTAAAAAAGTGTGTTGCAGATAATCAGAATGGGTGTGAATGATTTGTGGCCAATTTTGGAGCCTGTCAAGCAACACATCCATTTACAGAATCTTGGTGGGAAAACCATTGCAGTGGATCTGAGTCTCTGGGTGTGCGAGGCACAGACAGTAAAAAAAATGATTGGAACTGTTGTGAAGCCACACCTCAGGTATAACAATGTTCTTAGAATATAACTATTTGCTTGCAAATGCAGGCTTTATGTCTTGATTTTACTTGAAATTTATTTCTCTTTTGTTAAAATATATTTTGTACTTTTAGGTCTGCCTTTTCTTGTATATCTTACTCTTTGAACACCCGATTCCCGTATCTATCCCCTACTAAAAACATAACTAGTAGAGTTCTTCTATTAGTAAAAGAAGGATTATGAGAGCCATTGTCTCTCTGTTTTACCTCTATCCCACATCCAATCTGTTGAATCCTAACAGTTTACTTCTTTCTAGATCCTCACTCCCTGCCAAACTCCTTTTTAACCTATACTGCTGAAACAACCTCTTTTCTTGTATCCTTTCCTCTGCTATTGGCCTGCACTTCCAATTTGTGCACAGCAGCAAGAATAGTCGCAAACCACCATTACTTCAAAATGTTTAGTGGTTTTTCCAGTATATAAAATCAAATCCTAATTAATTAAATCTCATTCCTTGTAATATATTCTATACTAGCTAAACATTCTCACCTTTTGGTAATAGTGCTCTTTTGACTTTGGTCATCCATGAAATTATTAGTATATCCGTATTTCAGGAACTTATTTTTCTGTATTTCAGGAACTTGTTTTTTCGTATTTCATATTTAACTCAAATGGATGTAAAGTTGGTTTTTGTTATGGAAGGGGAGCCACCGCAGCTGAAAGCTGATGTCATAAGCAAGAGGAATCAGATACGTTACGGGACTTCTGGAAAAACGTGGTCTCAGAAGACAGGGAGATCACATTTCAAGTCAGTCTTGAAAGAGGTGGGCTTGTATATTCAGTTAATTCTGATTTGCATTGAAGAACACATTGAACTCCATGAAGTTTGTACATTTTAATACTGATTAACTGTGCTGTGACTAGGAAAACAGATAAAAAGAGTAATGTTTTAGAGTAGAACTGACCTGAATTTAGTCCTGACCTTTGGCGTTAAGAAATTCAGAGCTATCAGAGGCAGGACTTCTTATTCTGAATACTTTGCAGGAATGTGATCAAAATGTGATCTAAAATAACTAGTACATCTGCAGCCAATTAAGCCCACCAGAATCCTTTTCTCACAGGAACTTGGAACCCCTATACTGGCTGTCAACAGCAGCCTCCTGGGTGGTGTTCATAGGATATCGGCATGCTTTTTGTATGGGATGTCCTCCAGGACCCTGGCGACAGTGTCCCAGTGGATGGTAGATGTTTGTGTCTGATCTCACACTGTCTCCTCTCTATGCTCTAGGCAGGTGCCTTTTGGAGGTGCCCAGGCACAATGGTTAAAATTCACATTGGCCATATAATCATGTACAGCCACACCAGGCCACAGCATAAAGAATATGTGGTTGAAGCCTTATGCAGGGCCAAGTTCAATCACCTTAATCATGTTCATCAATGAATCTTGCATCATCTTTCCACAGCCCCCATACCCCCGCAAAAGTAGTACATAGTGTAGGGGCTTAGAAAACTTCATTCTCAGTAACATCTTCAGCACATAGGTTCCCAGAATTATGAAATCTCAATTCCTACTTCACCCATTAAAATTTTATGATAGGTTGCCTATAGAATACATATTTGACTTTACTTAAGTCTTGTAATTCTTAAAAGTGATGATTACTGAGTGCCAGTGTCTCACACCTGAAATTCTAGCTACTCAGGAAGCTGAGATTTGAAGATAGTGATTAGAAGTAAGCCCCAGCAGGAAAGTTCCTGAGACTCTGATCTCCAGTTAAATGTAGAGCTCAAGTGTTATGTACCAGACTTAAGAATCTAAGGGACGATACGCAGTCCCTAAGTTTCAGCCCCATTCCAGCATACACACACATACACTTGCAAAAGTAATTGTTATTTTTATAATTTGTTATAGTTTATATGTATATTTTTTTAATTTAATTTTTTTTTGCCAGTCCTGGGCTTAAGCTCAGGGTCCTGACCACTGTCCTTGCATTTTCTCAAGGATAGAGCTCTACCACTTGAGCCTCAACACCACTTCCACCTTTTTCTTTTTTTTTTTTTTATTGTAATTAGTAAAAGGGTTACATGATATTTGCCAGATAGAAGGTGCATTAATTCACATACATTGATACCCTTTCACATGTCTTGGTAACCATTTCCCCCCCCCACCCCCCACCCCACTTCCACCTTTTTTCTATGTATGCAGCACCGAGGAATCGAACCCAGGTCTTTGTGCATGCTAACCAAGCACTCTACCACTAGGCCCGGCCCCTGTTATAGTATATTTTTTTAAATTAAGAAATCAACTAAAATTATATATGATCATATATTAAATTAGGACCATACATGTATATGTGTATATTCCAAATTGGTACATATGAATATATAATTAGTAATTATTCATATATAATTTTAGTTGATAACATACATATATGTATAATTAAAACTAGGAAGCTATTAATTTGGTTTTTTTCCAAATGTATGTTTTTAAAGATTTGCTATAATACTACACAAATAATTTTTATTATAGGCTTCTTGCTTACCATATCATGCATAATTTCTAGCTGTCACTTTCTTTTGAAATAAAACTTGTAATGGTGGTTAACTTGTATCAAGCTGCAAATCCTCCTCAGATTGTATATCATTTTCAGGTTAGTCCGTGACTTAAAGGCCAACGTTTTTTGTGCGTATACCCTTTTTGTGCTGACTTTACATAAATTTACCCAAAAAAGAATTGATAGGGTAAAGTTTTAGAATGTTTTTACTATCGATACATATGTGAAATAATCGATGACAGTGCACTCACAAGAACTTTGAGTGGTAAATTTATCTTTGAGTCACGCAAAAACAAAGATTTCATTTAGTACATGTTTACCTTTTAATCATGAGATTAAATATTTAACTGCTTTTAGTGTTTAGTCCTTCATTAGGTCTCTTACTTACTGTTCTCTTAAGGTTGTCAGTTTTGTTTTGTGCAAGGTCTTTGGGTATTATATTCTTTGAATTCATTTCAGTTTTGGTTTAAAACATTTTAAAATGAATTACCTAAAAATAAGACATTAGAGTTGGTCTGGGAATGTGGCCTTGTAGTAGAGTGCTTGCCTGGCATGCACAAAGCCCCAGGTCTAATTCCTTGGTATCAGATACACAGAAAAAGTCAGAAGTGCTGCTAAGGCTCAGGTGATAGAGTTCAAGCCCCAGGACTGGCAAAAAAAATAAATGAATAAACTTACTTTTTTCCTATCTGAAATGTTGTCCAATTTCCATCCTTATGTGTTGATTTTTTTTAAATGTGGTTTTTAAGTACTGAATATTACACCTGAGGTAAACTGAAGTAGCTGAAGTAAACATTCAATAGCTGAAGTACTATCTATGCTGCTCTCTCTTTCTTGTAAAATTAGTTCCTGGAAATTTCTGTGGATCTCTTCCTTTAAAACATTACATATCTGGTATCTCTGTCTATCTCTTCTTCAGAGAACTGCTCCATTCCTGTTTCTTCATTGTTATTATTAAGTGATCCTGGGCATTTAATATCAGCTAAATATTGCTCATCTCTTGGTTTCCTGTTTCTTACTCTCAGCAGTGGACCCTGCTCCTAATCCACTGCTTTATTTTTCAACGTCTGCTGTGGGTTCTTTGAAAGGACACATGGTAGCAGGAGCTGAGATTTGCTTATTTTGAATGGATATTTTTTAACCTAGAGTTCAGGTAGAAAAGGTAAATTTATCTAGCTATAGAATACCAAGGAGTAAAACTTTTTTTTTTTCCTGAAGAAAGAAGGATAAATAAAGGCTACATAAACCAAGCTGATATTGAGCATATAAACCTCCTGCCTATACCTCCTAAGCGCTGTGATTAGAGGTGTGCCCTTCCCCACCCAGAAGTTCCTTGTCTTTGTTTAAGTTCTCTGCCTTTTGGAAACTTGTCCAACTGGACACCACTGATCATTTTTTTTCTTATATATCATGCAAGTAATTAATCTGATAAAAGTGTGTTTATTCTATTAATACATAGAAGGCACAATAGAATGTCATCTTCATACTCTTCCTCACCACATGGAGAATGACATATGACAGTAAAGATAAATCATATGAAACTGTACACTGCTCAGCCAGGTTAAAGCCATAATCCAAATAATTACTTTACCATAAAACCACATAATCATCCTATGAAGATATCTGATTTCCTAGACTGATACTAACAGTTAACTTTTACATAGTTTCCAATAACATGAGAACTTTAGGGAGACAAGATTGGAGACAGAATAAACTTAAATTCTTAAACCAAATTGATACTACCACCTTCTTTGGAAAAGCTCATTTTTAGAAAGCAATTGTAGTTTCACAAACACAAGTCATCCTTCTTACATTTGCAGAATCAAGATAACTGCATTGAACAATGGCAAACAAACATGGATTACTTTGTAGCTGACATTAACAACCTGAACTTTTTTATGTTAGAAAGTTGTAAATTGGCACAGAAGTAATCCAACATCAGTCTGTCGACAACTCTTTTGTCTCATCTATGTCCCTACCCACTATCCTACTCCTTCCATTGTTTTCAAGCAAATCCCACCTGTAATTCTGTGTAATTTTCAAGATCATATTATTGCTCTTTATAAGATGACTCTGAAAAGGAGAAAAAAGAACGTAGCCAGATGTGATGAATACAGAAATAAGCACTGTAGAAATTGATTTCTTGTAACTACTTTTTGTTTCAGTGCCTTGACATGCTTGAATGCTTGGGAATCCCCTGGGTCCAAGCTGCAGGGGAAGCAGAGGCCATGTGTGCTTACCTCAACACTGCTGGCTATGTCGACGGCTGCCTCACCAATGATGGGGATGCCTTTCTCTATGGGGCCCACACTGTTTACAGGAATTTCACTATGAACACAAAGGTATTTTGTATTTTCTATTCCACTTATTTCTTTGCAAGGTAAGTTGGTTTGTTTTGTTTTTGTTTTTTAATTTTGGTCATAATGGAAGTTTTAAACTCATGGACTCGTGCTTGCTCACTAGGTGCTCTAACTGTGAGTCAGATGTTCAGAGCTTTTTGTGCTGGTTATTTATTTATTTATTTATTTATTTATTTATTTATTTTTGGCCAGTCCTGGGCTTAAGCTCAGGATCTGAGGACTGTCCTTGGACTTTCTCAAGGCTAGAACTCTACCACTTGAGCCTCAGCACCACTTCTGGCTTTTTCTGGTACCAAGGAATCGAACCCGGGTCTTCGTGCATGCTAGGCAAGCACTCTACCACTAGGCCCAGCTCCTGCCCTGTGCTGGTTATTTTTGAGATAGGGTCTTGCATCCTTTCCCAGACATGCCCCTGGATTGAAATCTACTTATGACTTATGTGTTCAGGCTTCCTCTGTAGCTGGGATAACAAAGACACTCCACTATGTTTAGCTTCTGTTGAGATGGAATCTTGCAAACAACCTATTATAGGTGTGAGCCACCAACACCCAGCTGCATGTTACCGTTCTCAAAGAGCTGACTAGGCTAGTGGACTGTCATAGTCATAGGCCCCCTGAATTCAAGCTCCAGTATTGCCATAGGGGCGGAAAGGGAGTGAAAGGAAGTACTTGTAAAATGCTGGCCTTGATGCTTGCCGAATAGCAATTAATAAAATAATGTTGACTATTATTAGGATATACAGTAATTGCTTTTTACTCTTGATTTCATATAGAGAATGGGAACTTGGAAATTTTGGCCATAAATAAGTTACAAATATGCTGAAGAGATACATTATTAAGCTCATTTAAACATTAGTCATTTATATATGTATGAAAGCATGATATTGTACATCACTGATTTATACCTTTTTGTGATTTTGACATGTCATTTAAAAATAACTTAAAAAAAGAACATTGACACATAGTTCAATCTCCTCAAAATGTGAACTTGTCTACCCGACTGTACTTTTTTTCCCCCACCTTTCTGAACTCGAAATCAGTCTCATCAATACATCACAAAATTGTATCTGAGATATTTTGCTTTGAGCAAGAATGACAAGTTTTAATATGGCCATATAGTATTATGCTAAATGAAAGGACCTCCAGGATATAGAAACAAAAGCCATATAATGAGTGATTGTTGTCCTTAATGTACTATGTTATCTCTCATCTCTTTTGCTGTCCCTTGGCTATCTCATATTGTTACAGTGTTTCACCTTGTTATCTGATATATTGTATATATGCTTATTTGATTATTTGAAATAGGATAGGGAAGGGGGAAAACAAGATGGGGTGAGGGTGGGGGGAGGTAAATGGGGACCAAGACATGAGAAAGGGTATCAATGTTTGTGAAGTAATGTACCTTCTATCTGGTGGATATAATGTAATCCTTCTATTAATTACAATAAAAAATAAATGGAAAAAAAAGGATGACCAGTTTTACTATTTTATGCTTTGAAACATCTCCAAATAGGCAGAATAACAAAAGTTTAAGAAAAAAGAAAAATTCAACCACTGTTAGAGGAATGGTTAAACGCTTTATAGTTACAGTATGAGGGAACCTGAGCCTAGGCAGCTCATGGATTATGGCCAGGCAGACTCTGCCTCCTGTTATCTCCACATGCTAATAGTGCCCCCCCCCACTGGAACACCACCTCTGAGTCAGTGGGAGCCATTACTAAGCTGTCATTTTAAAACAGTATAAGCATTTTCATGAAAGATACTTAGACATGTTACTGGAGAAAAATAGTGTAGTACTTTATTTAATTCTACTTTTTGTGTATTTGTGTGTGTGTATGGATCATGGGGCTTGAACTCTGGGCCTGGGCTCTGTCCCTGAGCTCTTCAGCTCTAGGCTCCCCTTGGAGCCACAGCCCCGCATCCCCTTTTCTAGTGGTTAATTGGAGATAAGAGTCTCGGGTTCTTTTGTGCCTGGGCTGGCTTTGAACCGTGATCCTCAGATCTCAGCCTTCTGAGTAGTTAGGATTACAGGCATGAGCCACTGCACCCAGCTTAATTCTACTTTTTTGTAGAGTATTATGAGTTGGAGAAAATTGGACTTTTTTGAAGTATATGCAGCAAACTACTAAAAACAATTAATTTAGGTAATGCAATAATTATGGAGAATATTTATTTTCTATTATATGTCTTTTATATCATACCTTTTAGTCACCAAAAAACAATTAAAGAAAAGAAGAAATTGTACCCTATGGTTTATTTTTAAGCCACTTTTTAAGCTGTGGCTGTCTACTGAAATCCCACATTCTCTGAAGATTTTAGTGATTGAAATGCCTAGCAAGCATAAAGCCCAAATTTCAAACTACAGTATCACTGGTAGGTAAAGCAGACTGATAGGCGAAGCAAACTGATAGGCAAAGCAGACAGGAAGATAGAATAACCTAATTTTCTTTCTTTCTTTCTTTTTTTTTTTTTTTTTTTTTACTAATCCCAGGGCTTGAATTCAGGGCCTGAGCACTGTCCTTGGACTTTCTCCAGGCTAGAGTTCTACCACTTGAGCCTTAGCATCATTTCCGGCTTTTTCTATGTGTATGGTACTGAGGAACCCGGGTCTTCGTGTATGCTAGGCAAGCACTCTACCACTAGGCCAAACTCCTCACCCGAATAACTTAATCTTGGCGGGTGTTTTTGTTATGTTTAATAAATGAGCTCATGCTACCTTTTGAGAATTAACTAAATGTGTCCTCTTTTTAGGACCCACATGTTGACTGTTACACAATGTCATCTATCAAGAGTAAACTAGGCTTGGACAGAGATGCTCTGGTTGGATTAGCAATACTTCTTGGTTGTGATTATCTTCCAAAGGCAAGCAGAAGTCATGTTCATTTACTTTTCATATTGTGCTTTTTTGTTACCTTACATGCTGAATAAATATGCATCTAATATGATTATATAACTGAATGTAATTTTTTAGAAATGTAAGATTAAATATAATAAAGTATTCAGGAGCTAAAATACTCAGCATTTCAGGCAGTGTTACAAAGTGCAGTTGTGATGCTGAATGTTATCTTCAAGCACACAATAATAAGTAGTAAGTACCACAGCTACCCTAGAAGCTGACACATTCAAGTGTGACTATACTTTCAAGGAAATAGAGAAATTGCTCTTTTGTTATATTGTTCCAATACTAGTTTCTGTTCTTGTTTTGTCTATCTTTTAGTTTTCAAAATCCATTGTAGCTTTTCAGTTATACATATGCCCAATGTATTATTACTGTTGCTAAGCAACATGATTATTGAAGTAAGCCATTTGCAATGCCTTTCAACATTTCATTGGGTTTTATCCGTGAAAACATTTTGTTAATCACCTTAGAATGGACAGTTGTTTTCTCTCCCTCTCCCTCTCCCTCTCTTTCTCTCTCTTTCTCTCTCTCTCTCTCTCTCTCTCTCTCTCTCTCTCTCTCTCTCTCACTCCACACACACACACACACACACACTTGAGAAGTCAAAGAAGAGCAGCTTATAATTTTTTTTCACTTAGGCTAGGAAAAAATTAAACTAAAGGAGTATATAAATCTATCCCTGATTCCTAACTTAAGTCTTAAGTGACTAAATATAGAAACAAATTTTTTTTTTCAAGTTAGTAAGCAAAGGAAGCAGGAGGAAAGAAACTTGTAACACAAACCATTTTATTGTAATTCTCCTAAATTAAAAGACCCTGATTTTCCTATGTAATTATATCATAATTAAAATCTAGAAACAGCCGAATTTATAGAAATATTTGCATAATTCATTAAACCTTTGATATTTTAGCAATTTGTGCACAAATTAAGCATTTTTCTTCAATATTTTTAATATTGTGCTTTGTCAGGTTTTGCATTTCAATGTAGCTGAATACTAATACAAAAAAGATGATACTCAAAATACCTAACAATTGATATGTCAAAGGTAAAGTCTAGAGAAAAGATACTTCTGGTGGCCTCTGCTGTGCCATGGACTATCTTTTCAGTAGCTATATTCTGGACATAGGTAGAAGAGTGATAACACAGACTACAGAGGAAGGTGGTAAGTTAAAAGAGCTTGATTTCCCTGATTTAAACATAACAAAATTAGGATACAATAAAATATTATGGCAAAATAAGCAAATGCCCTGTAAGATTATGTTCAAAACCTTACCAGGGCTAATTTTGTCAAGAGTTTGGCCTATAGCTCTCAGTCACACAGACAGAGAAATCCAAATCACACCATATCTACTGTGTCATTTCATGTAACACAGAACCACATATCTTGTACATTTTCCTGTCATTAGCAAAACCATTCTTTTTCTGGATGAACAATCTTCCATTAAATTTATGTGCTACTCCTTTGTCATTACCAAGATCTTAACATTTGAATGTTTTTCTGCTTTGTGAAAGGGAATCCCTGGAGTTGGAAAAGAACAAGCATTAAAACTTATACAGATTTTAGAAGGGCAAAGTTTGCTTCAGAGGTAACTGAAACATTTTCTTCTTGCAACAGTAGACTTTTATTCTTGTCGAGTTTAATAGTGAATATTACAAAAATGATTTGGTTATTTGAAATTGGAAAGGAAAGGGGGGAAAACAAGATGAGGGTGGGGGTGGGGGCAAGGGAAATGGGGACCAAGACATGTGAAAGGATATCAATGTATGTGAAGTAATGTACCTTCCATCCGGCGAATGTAATGTGACCCTTCTATTAATTACAATAAAAATTATATGGAAAAAAAAAGAAACGAAACAAAAATGATTGTGCATCCCAGAAAAGGGGTTTTGTAATTTTAAACTATTCTGTTTTCACTTAAAATAATTTATTTATTTTGAAGCTATCCAAAGAAAATATGTATTTTTTTGGTGGTCAGTTGGAGAGATAATAATCTTATGAACTTTTCTGCCCAGGATGTCTTTGAATTGTGATCCTTAAATTGTAGCCCTCTTAGTACCTAGGATTACAGGTATGAGCCACCAGCTCCTGGCTTGAGACCCAGATTTTAAAATTTTATTTATTTGTTTGTTTGTTTGATTGTTACTGGTTGTGAGGCTTGAATTCTGGGCCTGGATGCTGTCCCTTAGTTCTTCAGCTCAAGGTTACCCTCTACCCCATAGAACAACAGCGCCACTTCTAGTTTTCTGTGGTTAGAGATAAGAGTCTCACTGTCTTTAGTGCTTGAGCAGGCTTTGAACCTCGATCTTCAGATCTCAGCTAGAATTACAGGTGTGAGCCACTGCACCCAGCTTGAGATCAGATTTTTTTTTTTTAAGTTTTAAACTGGCAGCTTAGCCTTTGATTTTGATGTTATATGTTACTCTTTGCTTATTTAGAAAAAAAGTTAATTTGTAGTTTTATCTTATATTCTGGCACAAAGAAGAGATGAAAATTAGATATCCAGATCATTTTCTCCACATAATTCTACCTAACAAGGTTCTTTTAAAAGCTGGGTGAGCCGAGTACGGTGGCTCATGTCTATAATCTTAGCTGTTCAGGAGGCTGAGATCTGAGGATCGCAGTTCAAAGACAGCCCTGGGCACTACAAAGCCAGAAAGATACTTATTTCCAATTAATCAACGAAAAACAGGAAGTGGCACTATGGCTCCAGGGATAGGGTGGTAGCCTTGAGCTGAAGAGCTCAGGGACAGAGCCCAGGTTCAGAGTTCAAGCCCCATGATAGACCAAAAAAAAAAGCTGGGTGAATGTATTAGATGTAAATTTATTTATATACCCATACATACAAACATTCTCCTCCTAAAAATTCTTCTCTCTGTTATTGGGGCCATGTGACAAAAGTTGTAACTATAGCTTTTCCCAAGTTAGGTTATTAAATTGATCTACATTAAAGGGAAAATAATTTGATGGGTTAAAATGGAATAGAATAGACTGACATTTGCATGTTATAGCATTTTTATGACATGGATTTCTCTTTTTTTTTTTTTCATTAAACATTTTCTATTAAAGGTTTAATCAGTGGACTGAAAAGTCTTGTTACGCTACTTCACAACCACTAGTCACTAAAAAACTGGCTCATTGTTCTGTGTGCTCCCACCCAGGTAAGCAGATCAGGAGAATAACTCTAGGATGTTACACTCACACACACACCCTCACCGCCCCTTGATCTGATTCCTGTTCCCCTGCACTTGTACATACCTTCATAAACACTGTGAGGTCTTTAAATAGGCCTGCCCACTATACCGAGAATGCCTTGGAATCAGGAGTTGTGTTGTAGCCACAGAGAAGGCACTTTGTAAATGTGCCTGTAATCTGATTAAAATGATAAGTACAGGATATGTGCAACTCAAAACTATGATAAATTACTTTGATCCTAACATTATTATCTTTTGATTTATAAACTCTTTAGGAAAAATATAGGGAAAATGAAACCATTTCCTTTTTACCAATGATTTATATTTACATTCTTAAAAAACTTTTGTCCTATGTTTTTTAACTGGGTGTGAATTAAAATTAATTTCTAGTGCACATTCATTTATATATTGGGTCTTCATAAGTCTTAGTGAAACCGATATCATTTGAAGGTGTTTTGGGTCAGAAATAACTTGCCTTCCAAAAAAAGATCAGATTATGTTCAACCATCTCTTAAAGGAAATTCAACTTTATATCTCCTAATATATTTTTGTTATCCTTGTTGAACTATAAATTAAATTCGGCAAGAAAGTTTGTCTATTTATACATAAAATACTATTCTATATTTTCTATGACTTTACAAGTGACAAGTCTTTGGTCATGCCAAGTATTGTACTCTTCTACACCTCAAAAAAAATTCTGAAGGTTATCACACTTGCTTTTAAAGGAAACTAGGTCCCCTACACCTGTTCTGCAGTCATATTCTTTTCATGCTTTAGGCAGGCTTTAAAAATAATTGCACATAATTCACAGTCACATTCTGGCAGAGGTTTTTAAAAAGTCATGAGTTTTTCTAGTAAGTGAATCCTTTACTAATTGACTTTTCTAGCATTTGGCTAGTACATATGCCAGAAAGTTCTCCCATTACTGACTATTAATAAATGTGTCATTTTAGATTGTGAGATAAAAGAGTAACTTTTAAAGGTGCTTTGTAGTAGTAATAAGATCCACTTTATCTCAAGAATTACTGTAGCATGCATTACACTCTTCAGTCTAAATATGTTGAAACCTTTATACCAAATACTACAGTGAGCAGTATTAACGTTCTGAAATTTTAGCAAAGTAAAGCCAAAAGCAAGCATTTATGAAATATTTGTTTAAAAAAAAAAACAAGGAAAGTTATACTTCCTCATGTCTTCAAAAAGGTTCACATAAGGATCACGAACGTAATGGCTGCAAGTTCTGCAAAAGTGATCAATTCTGTGAGCCCCATGATTATGAATACTGCTGTCCTTGTGAGTGGCACCAGTCAGAGTACGATAGGCAGCTGCGTGGAATAGAGAACAGCATTATGAAGTAAGTGTGTAGTAAACACTCATTTCTTTCTGGTATGAACTATATATGTCATTAAATTATTTGTACATGGGCAGGAGTTTGGCCTAGTGGTAGAGTGCTTGCCTAGCATGCATGAAGACCCAGGTTCGATTCCTTCATACCACAGACATAAAAAAAAGCCAGAAGTGGTGCTGTGGCTCAAGTGGTAGAAAGCCCAAGGACAGTGCTCCTGAGCTCAAGGCCCAGGACTTGAATTGCTATCCAGAATAGCTTCTTGATTATTCAAAATACTGCATAGAAAGCCAAGAGCAGCAGTAGTAGTTCAACCTGTGATCCTGACTACTCAGGAGCATTGGAAGACTGAGGCTCAAGGCCAGTCCAGGCAGAAAGTTAGCAAGATTTCTTGGGTAGTGGATATACAAACCTGTCCTCTCGGCTGCACAGAAAGCTGAGGTCAGAAAACTTGTGGTTCCAGGCCAGCCCAAGCATACAAACTCATGAAATTGTAGCTGGGGGCAGTGGCTCATGCCTGTAATCCTAGCTACGCAGGAGGCCGACATCCAAAGATCATGGTTCAAAGCCAGCCCAGGCACGAAAGTCCTTCATTTAACTACTAGAAAACCACAGTGGCTCTGTGGCTTAAGGAGTAAGGCTGTAGCCTTGAGCTGAAGAACTCAGGGACAGCGTCCAGTCTGAGTTCAAGCCCTGTGACCAAAATAAAAAATAATAATAATATAATAATAATAATCATGAAATTGTATTTAAATATAAAAATCTGGCCATACCTCTTATGATACCATTTATGACAGGGAACCTAAAATACAATCTCAATCCCAGAAGAGCCCCTGACAACAATAGAGGCTCTGTCTCAAAGTATTGAGTATTAAAAAAGGGTGGTAGAGTGCAGAAGTATAGTTCTGTGTAGAGTGCTTGCTTAGCAAGCATAGGGTCCTCAGTTTAAAATCTGTTTCTACCCCCAAAACCCCAGGGACAACACAGTACCTGAATGTTTTTTGATAAGTGAGAAGTGATCAGATGAGATTTTTTTCAGGGTCTGTGTAAAGTTGTTTGATTTAGTAGTGAAGCGTATATAATATGTGCATAACTACTAGTAATGTATATGTAATTAATCTTCAGGAAAGCTTGCTGTTGTGAGGGATTTCCATTCCATGAGGTAAGTATATTTAATTGTTATTTCTTTAACAAAACTTTTAGAAATGTTAAGTCCTGATCTTCATTTATTTTTTCACTAGGTTATTCAAGAATTCCTTGTGAACAAGGATAAATTGGTGAAGGTTATCCAGTACCAGAGACCTGATTTACTGCTGTTTCAGGTATCTGAAAATAAATGCTTCCTTGGTGTAGTACAAAGTTAGGTAACAGAAAGATTGGAAAAGATGTTTACTTTGATTAGTTTAAGGATTATTTATATTAACCTAACAATAGTGAGAAGCTCAGTAAATTGTATATATGCTGTTTACCTCCACCATCAACCACAGTAATGCCATATTAGTAGCAACCAACACGTATTGGACCCTTGAAAACTACTATTATATTTAATAAATTACATATATTCGCACTTAATCTCACAATCTGTGACCCAGGTTATATTTATATTCTTTTTATAGATGGAGAAAATGAGCCTATAAGAGGGATAAGGAGAGGCTGGGATTTGGCCTAGTAGTAAGAGTGCTTGCCTAGCATGCATGAAGACCTGGGTTTGATTCCTTGGTACCACATACCAAGGAAAAGCCAAAAGTGGTGCTGTGGCTTAAGTGGTAGAGCTCTAGCCTTGAGGGAAAAAAAAAAACCCAAGGGCAGTGCTCGGGCCCTGAGTTCAAGCCCCAGGACAGGCCAAAAACAAAACAAAAACGCAGAAAAATATTTATTTATGGGGCCAGGAGTTTGGCCTAGTGGTAGAGTGCTTACCTAGCATGCACGAAGTCCGAGGTTCGATTCCTTGGTACCATATTCACAGAAAGTGGTAGCCTTGAGGAAAGCTCAAGGATAATACTCAGGCCCTGAGTTTCAAGTCCCAGGACTGGCAAAAAAAAAAAAAAAAAAAAGTGATAAGGAATATAACCAGCCTCTAGGAAATATTGTACTATTAAAACCAAGAAGTCTTCTAGCAGCATCATTTATGTAAGTATACTTCCTCTTTAGGAAGCTTCTTGCTTTTTCTGGAAATATTCTCATTAATATAGCTTCAGTGTTAATTCAGAAGGAAAAACTAGTATTGCCAGAGAGTACTATTTATCTCCAAGACATTTTTTTTTCTAAGTCTTGTTTATTTTATTTACAGAGATTCACTCTGGAAAAAATGGAGTGGCCGAATCACTATGCCTGTGAGAAACTATTGGTGCTTTTGACCCGCTATGACATGTTGGAAAGAAAACTTGGTAGAAAGAACTTTAACCAGCTACAACCAGTCCGGTAATATGACTTAAGAAATTATATGATGAAGACTCCAGTTTATACTTTGAACACTTGATGATGTGAAATATTCTGAGTTTCTTTCATTGTGGGTTATGTAGCTCTGAGTTTTTTCAAGGTGGAGGTAAGGCCTGCTGGGATGTTAGAAGTATATTATATTCACTGCTCACAGGGCAACACAGTAAGGCATACTCTAGTATCTAGTAACTAGAGATTATGTGAAGAAATACATATAAACAAGGTTTAACAAGTTATTTCTATGAACCAAAGAACAAAAGAATAAAATATAGGAGAGGCCAGAAATAAGTTCTTAGATTCCGAACAGTAGCAGCTTCAAAGAGATAAATTATCAAAGATTAAAAGATAAACAGAAATCAAAAATGCAACAAAAGTTTGGTGGAAGCAGGCTTATTTCCTAGCAGGGCGAGAATTCATCTGTTCCTATCTGAGTAGAGGGTGGGATAGTTAATTAAAACACTAACCAAAGCCTTCTGTAAATACTCAACAAGGACTAGGGATAGAAGTGAGGATAGAGATAAGATACAGAAGAATAAAAACAAACACATCGGATATGAAGAAATCTAGTAGTTGAGAAAATAGCAATTGCATCATGAGTTCACTCCAGGTTAAATTTGTTTATAAAATAATGGGGGAAAAGGAATGATTTTAAAATTTTTCAATGAATGAAGATAAATCTAGTTTAGAAAAATGAAATTATGAAAAAGTAGAAATAATTTTAAATAAACAAATATAAAAACTGAACTATTAGAAAAAGAAGACCTAAGAGAACAGGTTATTTAAATAAGAAATAAATGGAACTCCAGCTAAATTTGGTCAAAGTAAATGAGGAAGCTGGGCACAGTGGCTCATGCCTGTATAATCCTAGCTACTCTTGTGGCTGAAATCTGAGGATCAAGATTCAAAGCCAGCCTCAGCACAAAAGAACTTATCTCCAATTAACTTCTAGAAAATGGGAAGTGGGGCTTGGCTCAAGGGTAGGGCGGTAACTTTGAGTTGAAGAGCTCAGGGACACCATCTAGGTCCAGGAGTAGGGCAGTAACCTTTAACTGAAGAGCTCAGGGTCAGCGCCCAGGCGGAGTTCAATCCCCATGACCCACCAAAAAAAAAAAGACTCAGATAAAAACCACTTCAGAATATTTAACTTGGG
Organism: Megascapheus bottae; assembly: GCF_031878675.1. Classification (NCBI taxonomy): domain Eukaryota; kingdom Metazoa; phylum Chordata; class Mammalia; order Rodentia; family Geomyidae; genus Megascapheus; species Megascapheus bottae. The sequence continues at coordinate 73,521,265 of NC_143515.1, read as the reverse complement.
TAGTAATTTATTTCCAGTATATTTCTAGAAGCTAATAGAAATGTAGAGAAATGATTTACTTATTATTTGTTCTTCTTGCTAGCACAAACTTGTTGTGTGGGAGGTAGTACTCACTGATATTTCCATACACACAGTATGAATGGAATTCAATCCCTACCTCCATTCTTTCTCATTCTTGAAACTTCGTCAACAAGTTCCATTGTTCTATTTTCATGCATGCCTTTAACATGAGAAGGAACTTTTGAGGAGTTCATAACTGAGTTTTCTAAAATGTAGGACAAAATGTTCTTAGATCAAATTATACTCCACGTATAAGGCACAAAAAGCACATCCAGTATATTGTAGATATTAAACATAAAAGGAAAATATTAGAAAGTGCCTAGGAAACAAGAATTTACAAATCAAAAAAAAAATAAAGAAAACACAAAATAAGACTTATAGATCAGTCAGCCCAGATATAACAGTAGTCACAGTAAATTTAAATGAATTATCTGTTAAAATACTGACTGTATTAGATGAGTAAAGTTCAGCAGTATTATGTTTATAAGGAATTTGCAGAATGATACTATACAACATTCGATTGCTACAGCTTTCAAAAACAGATTGAAGAAGATTTTTTGTGTGTGTGTGTGTGCCAGTTCTGGGGCTTGAACTCAGGGCTGGGACACTGTCCTTGGACATTTTTTGCTCTTGGACACTTTTTGCTCAAGGCTAGAGCTCTCTACTACTTGCACTACAGCACCACTTCTAGCTTTTCCTGTGTATGTGGTACTGGGGAATCAAACCCAAGGCTTCGTTCTTGCCAGTTGAGCATGCTACCACTAGGCCACACTCCTGGCGCAGATTTAAGAAGATTTATTGGCAAATGTTTACCAAAGTAATAAAATCAAGTAGACTTTAAAACAAAAGTCCTCATAAAAAAGACGATCAGATATTAATATTATAGTATTATTATGCAGTATATAGTATGTATATTGTATATTATTGTTATTATTATATAATAACAATAAAAGGAATGCTCTCAAAGCCTCTCATGATATACTGTGCACCTAGCAAAAAAATTGACTCTTTGAAGCCAGGCACAGGCTCACACATGTAATCCTAACTACTCAGAAGATCATGGTTCTAGCTAACCCCAGGCAATAAAATCTGTGAAACTTATCTCCAATAAACTACTCAGAAAAAGCTGAAAGTAGCACTGTTGCTCAAATGGTAGAACACTAGCTTTGAGCCAAAGAAGATTAGAGACTATACACAGGCCCTGAATTCAAGCGCTAGAACTGGCACCAAATAGGAAAAAAAAAAAATTCATACTTGAATACACTACTGCTTAAAGAAACAACTGGGCAATAATTGATTATATTTTTAACCTACAGTAAAATACCAATTATTCAGTCTATAATAGAAAATTGCTAACAACCTCATGTACTTAAACCTCAGTGGATAACTTTATTTTTCAGGATTGTTAAGCCCCGAATCAGAAATGGAGTTCATTGCTTTGAAATAGAATGGGAAAAGCCTGGTATGTATTCACTTTCAGTAAATTTCTTTCTTTTTTTTTTTTTTACAACATTTGATCGTGTTTTGATCGTGTTTCTTCATTTACTCATGTTATTTTAAAGACCTTGACTAGTAGTAAAAATAGTAAACATCAAGTGATTGTGTTTAACCTTTCATTTGTAATGATTAGGAGAGTAATACCCAAGAAGGTTTTTTTGTTTTGTTTTGTTTTGGTTTGTTTTTTGTCAGTTGGTCATGGGGCTTGAACCTCTGGGCCTAGGGACTATCCCTGAGCTCTTCAGTTCAAGGCTACCCCCCTTACTCCTAGAACCACAGCACCACTTTCCACTTTTGGTTTTCTAGTGGTTGATTGGAGATAAAAGTCTCAGGGACTTTAATGCCCAGGCTGGCTTTGAACCTCAATCCTCAGATCTCAGCCTCCTGAGTAGCGAGGATTACAGGTGTGAGCTGCCCCATGAAACTCTCAAGAGGTTTTGACTTATATTTCTTAAGCCTTCTACAGTTGGTCTGGTCATCAGATTTCATGTATAATTGAATTTTTAGAGCAGAGTCTGCTAAATAGTAGCTGTATTATTTTCCTCTTTTCTTTATTGTTTAGTTCATAAGAATTTATAATTTTTTTAAAACCAAAGACTTCTCATTTTTGCTACAGAGACACTTTAAACTCTAACTTAGCACCCAAAGTAGAGGCAAGTAAAACACAGATAATTTAAAATGGAAACTGGTCCCAAACTCATTTCTATTTGGCTTTAAAGGATTTTTTTTTTATTTGGCTGAAGGATTTTGAAAATTGTGTCACAATAGTTTCACTAACTACTGTATTTTCAGGAAAGAAAGAGAGATTGAGCAAGTTTGACCATGAGTCATCCCAGTCTGACACTCAAGTCAATTCATTCTATGGCGCTTTCCTCCAAGTATACCCCAAGCTAGTGTAAGAAACATGTTAAGATCATGTGCTTTATATTTTTGACATCTTCATTATAATTTTGCTTCTCATACATTTTCCCACATGTAGAATAAACACAAAGTCTAACAGCATTTAGATATCATATTGTCAATTTACATATGACATGTTCATCTGAAGATTATTACCAATCCAGTAAAATTGAGACTATTCTCCATAGATTGTTAAGGCAGACTGGGGATATAGCTCAGTGACAGAGCATTTTTCTAACCCACACTTCATTCTGTATGGCCAGTGCCATAAACCGTAAGAAAGGAAAAGACAGAGAGAGAGAATCTCTGAAATAGCAGTCTGGGAAATTGTAGTCTTTTGAATCTCCCATTCAATTACATTCTTTTCAGAAGCTATCACTTAAGAAAGTTAAAACAAAATCCATTTCCTACTGAAGTTTTATCTCTTCTTCCACTGAAAAACAATGCTGTATCCAAAGAAAAGTTTTTATACTCAAAGCTGCTGCTGCCATTGCTGCAAGAAAAGAATGTAAAGCTCTAATTTGAGGGAATCTCCTATTTGCTCTTGCCAGGCAAAAGAAAATAAATTCCTTCCTGTCATAAACAGACTTTTAGATACATGATGTTATGAAGCAAAATTTGTGTTGAATGACCTATTTGTGGATGACCTAGTCAAACTTATTGGGAAGCTCATTGACATGGAAAAAAGTATTTTTCCTATCTATAATTGAGGCTACTTTGCTTTCTTTTTGATCTTTTAGAACATTATACTATAGAAGAAAAACAACCTGGAGACCTAGGGATACTTACAGTTGAAGAAAAATCACTATTTGAAGTAGCCTATCCTGAGATTGTTGCTATTTACCAAAAGCAAAAGCTGGAAGTTAAAGGGAAGAAACAAAAATGTAAGTATTGGATTGGCTAGCTATGTATATACTACACATACCAGTGTTATAGAAGGTCCAGCTTTTCTGTAGAGTCTATCTTGCCCAAATTTTGGTGAAAGTGAAAAATCAAAAATAGCGTGATAGGGGCTGGGAGTTTGGCCTAGTGGTAGAGTGCTTGCCTAGCATGCACAAAGACCAGGGTTCGATTCCTCAGTACCACATACACAGAAAAAAGCTGGGAGTGGTGCTGAGGCTCATGTGGTTGAGCTCTAGTCTTGAGAAAGTCCAAGGACAGTGCTCAAGCCCAGAACTGGCAAAAAAAAAACAAAAAAACAACTGGGCCGGGAGTTTGGCCTAGTGGTTAAAGTGCTTGCCTACCATGCATGAAGACCCGGGTTCAGTTCCTCGGTACCACATACATAACAAAAAGCTGGAAGTGGTGCTGAGGCTCAAGTGGTAGAGTGCTAGCCTTGAGAAAGTCCAAGGACAGTGCTCAGGCCCTGAGCGCAAGCCCAGGACTGGCCAAAAAAAAAAAAAAAAAAAAAAAAAATAGCATGATATTCTTCCTTGCCCTCATGAATATTTCATATATATATATATGCACATATACATATATATGTATATTCTGATTATTTTTTTAGAATTTTTTTTTTGGGGGGGCCAGTCCTGGGCTTGAGCTCAGGGCCTGAGCACTGTCCTTGGACTTTCTCAAGGCTAGAGCTCTACCACTTGAGCCTCAGCACCACTTCCAGCTTTTTTCTATGTATGTCTAATCCACGTCTTTGTGCATGGTAGGTAAGCACTCTAACACTAGGTCAAACTTCCAGCCCTAAGCCTTATTTTTTTGCAGTGTTAGGCAAGCACCTTCCTATTGTACTATATCCCTAATACCCTCACCCTCAATCAAATTTCTTTTATAACTGAAGAGCTAAAAGTACACTGTTTGACTCTGTGTCTACTCACATAACTAGGTGTTAATAATAATAATTACCAATTTTAAGCAAAATACAACATTTTTGAGTTGTAAATGCACTTTATTTCTTGCAACTCAGTGATCATTATTTCCAGAGGAAAAAATTTGACAGCTTTTCTAAGAATGCATTGAAAGGGACAAAGGCAAAAGTGGCTACCATAGGTTTCTTATCTCAACTCTTCAGTTTTTAATCTAAGTTAAAGAAAACAAATAGGTATTAATCATACTTTTTTTTTTCCTTTTCAGGTATGAAAGTTAAGCCTAAAGAAAACAATTTGCCAGAATCAGATGATGTAATACGTTTTCAGTCACTTTTGACTTTAAAACCCATGAGTGAAGTCTTTTCTAAGCAGAATTCCAAGTTAAATTTGGAAATTTCTTCTCCTTCTCTATTACCACAGAAACCTCCTTCTGCCTCCCTGAATAGCTTGCTTTTACCTGAAGATGCTCCTTGTTTGAGTATAAAAGACCAGTTAACACCTTCTTCAAGGCTTTCCATTACAGAACCAATTAAAGATGCTAATAAGTCTCTAATTTCAGAATCTAATCAACCCAGTACTTCATCCCATAGTGTATGTATGATTGCTAATCTACACTTGAGCACCATTGACTGGGAAGGTACTTCTTTTAGTAATTCTCCAGCTAATCAAAGGGCTACGTTCTCTCCTGACTTAAAACCAGAACGTCAGTCACAGCTGTCAGCCATGTCTCATGACTTTGAAAATATCTCAGAACAGTTGCTGTGCGAATCAGAAAAGATCACCACAAACAATGAAGTGTTGGGTGGGGGTCTTCAGAAGATGAGTCCTGAAGAGCATCTTCTTTCTGACGTTACTAACATAGATCTTCAGTATTTGCCTTTAAAGGAACGAATACATACAAAATTATTATATTCTAAAATCAGTGCACAACCCAATGCGGGTCTCAAAACTCCATCCTTACCAAGGGAAAAAGAATCACATAGGGCTAATAATAATTCTGCTTGTGCACTGCATCTTTCCAAGGATATTGCAGGAAATCGGCTGCAAGATGAATCCAGAAACTCTGAATTTCTAAAAGGAGACCAGTTGTTTCAAGAAGAGTGTAAGATGAATACTTCTCTACCATATTCTGTCAGTAACCCACTATTAAAGACCTCCAAGCCACCAAGCTCCGCAGTAGATCACAGTAGAAAAGTTGACAAGCAAACCACTAAGAAAACTGTGAAGAGCACTGTTTGCCTTGACAAATATTCCTCTGATGAAGAAAACAGTCCAGTGTTTTGGAAAGCAAAGAACACAACTCAAAAAGTAAAGCACCGTACACAGAAACATAATCCTCAGTTAAAGGAAAATAGCTACCACAAATTCAGTAATCCTAAAATACATGTCAAAGAAACGGAACTGCACATTGAGTCTTATAAGATAGCTAGAAACAAAGAAAACTCTTTCCCAGATCCAGCAAAAAGTTATCCAAGTTTTTTGAAGAAAGACAGTGATCTTGAAATTTGTTTGGATAGTCCCCTTCCTTTGCGCCAGCGATTAAAATTAAGGTTCCAAAAAACTTTAAATGAAAGTTAAAAGAAATAAATACAACATACTCTGTTGTTGTTGGCTTTAGTAGAAGCATGATATCTGTTTGGCAGAAAAATTAATATGATGTTATATGTCATAAAAATCCATTTTAAACAAATTGTAATTTATTAATGCTTTTTAAGGAAAGATTCCCTGCAGTGATAACTCAGATAATGTATTTTTAAGACATTTTACCATTTGAAAATATGCTTATTGATTATATTGTATAACTTAACAATATTGGTACATTATCCAACAGTATAAATGTTATCCATTTGTTCAATTTTACTTTTCTTTCTCCAATTCTCTAAAGCACTTGTTTGTATTCTACCTTGTTCCCTTCATTATCATCTCCCAGTATCCTCTGTTATTCTGTTCTGGCCATTATGTTTTCTCTCTGTGAGTATACCTTTATTTTGTTCTGCCACTTTTGGTAATCTTATTCACCATAGTAAAGGACAAAACAGAAAAAAGGATGGTCAATTGGAAAAAAGCTTGTGATTGCTAAATAACCTGAGGAAAATTACTCTGTATATCTGCAGAAGTCCATGGGCATATCTCATAGAAAAAAAAATTGAAAATTAAATATATAACCAGAAGAGGGCTCAAAATTACTCAGGATCAGGCCAGGAGTTTAGCCTAGTGGTCAAGTGTTTGCCTAGCATGCATGAAGACCCAGGTTCAATTCCTCAGTATCACACACAGAAAAAAGCTAGAAGTGATGCTGTGGCTCAAGTGGTAGAGCTCTAGTTTTGAAAAAAAAAAAAAAAAGCCCAAGGACAATGCTCAGGCCCTGAGTTCAAGGCCCAGGACTGACAAAAAAAAAAAAATCACTCAGGATCACACAGCTAATGAATAGTACAGTAATGCTATGGTAACCATTTTTCTTCCAATTCTGTAGCATATTCTGCTTTTAGTTTTTTCCTATAGTACTTTTTTCCTCCTTTGGTTTTTTTTTTTTTTTTAAAGGGGGTAGAAATTTGTACATGATTGACTTTAATACTGACAAAGATTGTTTTGTAAAAATTCCATAGAGGCATCCAGATATGGAAATAAATTAAAACAATCCCTATTGGCAGATGATATGATTTTGAATATTGGAAAAACTAAAGAATCCATTAAAAGAAATCTAGTAAAGGGGCTGGGAGTTTGGCCTAGTGGTTAAAGTGCTTGCCTAGCATGCACGAAGGCCCGGGTTCGATTCCTTGGTACCACATACATAGAAAATAAGCCAGAACTGGTGCTGAGGCTCAAGTGGTAGAGCTCTAACCTTGAGAAAGTCCAAGAACAATGCTCAGGCCCTGAGCTCAAGCCCAGGACTGGCAAAAAAAAAAAAAAAAGAAATAAAAACAAAACAAACAAAAAAAAAGAAATCTAGTAAAGCTGATAAGTGGGTTCAGCAGGACACATGTTACATAAAAATCAGTTGTATTTTTATACTCAAATCATAGGATAATGAAAGTTTACCAAATGAAAAGTTAAAAAAATTCATACCATATTTTTTAAATATGCTTATTGATTATACGCTGTATATTTAAATGAATTGATCTTCAGTTTCAATGCAGTATCAACTGGTTTTAGTTTTTATAGAAACTGGAAAGCTGGCTCTAACAGATGGAGATTTAAGAGACAGAATAAGGAGATGATCTTGAAAAGAAATTGGGGGTCTCCCTCGTTCTGATTTCAAAACTAAATACAAAGTTACATGTACTGGCTTAATGGTAGACACACAAGTCACTATAGATCAGTGGTATAGAATCACAGAGTCCAGAAATATGCCCTCACCTTTATAATTAATTGATAAATGCTGCTGGGATTATTAGCTATTCACGTGAAAAACAATGATATTTAATCCCTGCCCTGTACTATAATTCAAAATGGATCAAAAAACTGAGCTAACATTGTGAAACAGCCAAAAGAAAACAAAAATTTTGTGGCTTTGAATTACACAAATGTTTCTTATAAACACCACCAAAAAAATTAAACTTCATCTAAACCTTTATTTTTCAAAGGATACCATTATGTAAAGAAAAGCAGCCTGATTGACTTATGTAATCCTGGGTACTTGAGATGATCACAGTTCCATTTGAGGCCAGCTGGAGCAAGAAAAGTTATCTTGACCCCATCTCAACAAACAAGGTGTGGTGGTGCACTTCTGTGATTCCAGCTATGCAAGAGGCATAGGTACAAAGATGTAATTATCTGGCCTGGGCAAAACATAAATCCTTACCTGAAAACTAAGGGAAAAAATGGTTCTTCAGATGTATTTGAAGTGGTAGTGTCTGACTACAATCCATGAAGCCCTGATTTCAAACATCAGTATTGAAAAAAAATTACTGTTTTATAATCGGAAGGAAATATTTCCAAGTCTCAGATGTGATAAGGGAGCTGTATACTAATAACAAAAAATGAGCAAAGTATCAAAATATATACTTCAAAGATACACAGATGCCCCATATGTACACTTAAAAATTCCCTCCACTATAAGCCATCATGAAACTGCAGATCAAAAATACCATGGCTAAACATTTCCATGTGACAAGGGTAATGAGGTGAGAACCTTCCACCTGCTTTCAGGGGAGGACAAATGAGCCACTTAACTTGATCCTCAAATCATTAAACATTCACCCAGAAGTTCTCCCAAGCATATGTCCAAGTGAAAAACACAGACCCATGTCAAAATTTAGACAAACATTGATGGATGGCATTGCTCATAATAGCCAAAAAATAAAAGTAATCCAAATTGTTGAGGAAAAGGAAGCTAACATGGATTGAGTGCTGACTGGTGCTGAGTGTAAGTACATTAAATTCTATATTTAGGGCGGGGAGTTTGGCCTAGTGGTTAAAGTGCTTTCCTAGTATGCATGAAGACCCAGGTTCGATTCCTTGGTACCACATACATAGAAAAAAGCTGGAATGGTGCTGAGGCTCAAGTGGTAGAGCTCTAGCCTTGAGAAAGTCCAAGGACATTGCTCAGGCCCTGAGCTCAAGTCCAGGACTGGCAAAAAAATAAATTCTATATATAATTTTTTTATGATCTCTACAACTGGTGCTGTATTACAATGTTTTGATGACTCAATGGTGAAAGTCCCATTCAAACATTTTCCCAGATATCTTGGTTTGTCAGTCATTCTGAGCAGATGTATAGAATCTTCCAGTCTAAGCAGATACAATATTTAGAAAGGGCCTGAGCACTGTCCTTGGGCTTTCCTCAAGGATAGAGCTCTATCACTTGAACCATAGCACCACTTCCAGCTTTTCTTTTTTTTTTTTTTTTGCCAGTCCTGGGCTTGAGCTCAGGGCCTGAGCACTGTCCTTGGACTTTCTCAAGGCTAGAGCTCTACCACTTGAGCCTCAGCACCACTTCCGGCTTTTTTCTATGTATGTGGTACCAAGGAATTGAACCCGGGTCTTCATGCATGGTAGGCAAGCACTCTACCACTAGGCCAAACTCCCGGCCCCCAGCTTTTCTTATGTATGAGGTACCAAGGATTCAAACGTGGGTCTTTATGCATGCTAGGCAAACACTCTACCACTAGGCTAAACTCCCAGCCCCAGCCCAGTCCTTTTACAGAATTCTAATTCCTGGATCATCTTGTTAATTTGTATGTCTTTTTTTTTTTTTTTAATAATGCATTGCTTTTAATGCTTTAGTGCTTCAGTGACTATCTTGTCTCTGGCAGACTGCTGAAGGTCTGACTCAAGCCACACACAGCATGGAACTGTTTGGGGTTTTTTGTTGTTTTGTTTTCTGCTTTTTACCTTTTTCTTGTTTTTGTATTTATTTGTTCCCTGTTCTAGTCTGCCTAGTCTAGGCTTTGTAAGATCAGTCTTTAGTTCTTGGAATTTTTTTTCTTCCAGAGTTCACACTAAGACCTTTTTATAGCGTAGGCCCTTTTTTTTTCTTTTTTGTCAAACATGCCTAGCTTTAAACACTTTTCTGATATTTTTTTTCATGACCCTAAAGCTCTTTTCTGTTAGGAAACTCTTTCTTACAAATATCTGTATACTGTCTCTTATGTGACAGGCATTGGACTAAGCACTAGAGATTCAATGATGAGTGATATCCTATAAGGCTGCTTGTGTATTTATAACATACCTGCCTCCACTGGAACAAACTCTAAATGATAGCTATGTTGGTTAACAGCATTTGGGAGTAAAAATACCTTTCAGATCTTATTTCTAGTCAAATATAGATGAGCACTTCCCTTTGGATAAAAATGTAAATACCACAACCCTTAATTTGGAGGCAGCATGATAGTGTCAGAGGAGGTGTTTTCAACAAAAAGGAAGCTTCATAAGTAACACTAAAAGGGATTCTAAAAGATGTGATAAGCTAAGGTTAATACTAGGAAAAATTACTTGCTGATGTTTAATTTTATAGCCAATATTAATCCAGTAACCTAACATAGCTACTGATAAATGCTCTGTACAAACCTCTTAAGCTTTCTGTATGTAACAGATGCTGATGTTCCAGTGAGTTTTCAGTGCCTTCTCTAGACCACCCAGCTAGGAAAGGCTAAAGCTGGAATAAGACCTCAAGTTTCCTATTTCACTGATGAAGGTAATTCCCTATATTTATGTTTTTAATCTTCACTCACGTCTTGTACATCGCCTCACAGTCTCCCTTTTTCTTCTCTCTGTTAATTATATTTTTCTTTATACTTTCTACTGCCTGGCATACATGTTATGAAGGTTGTTTGAGAGTTATTATTATTATTGTCATTTTTATTAGTTTTTTACTATTTTAATTACCAAACTAGAATGCAAAGTTAGTGAAGTTAAAGGTTTTAGATCTTTGTGTTCAGAATAACTACTAGATGTGCGCCTGACTTCCCCAGCCCACTCTGCTGTACCAGAAGTAACACTTGTCTAGTAATGGGGCCTCCACAGGTAGGAAACACAATTCTCCTCTTCTAAGAATGTGTCTGTCTGCTCCCCACCCCCTTCAATGATAAGACATCTCTGGGCACACAGATCAAATCAGATTCTTGTACCCTCAGAGCACTGCTCGAAATTTAGCTATCACCTCTTCCTCCTTCATTCCTTCTTCCTTACTCATCAAAGACTAGAGTGTCAATGGTCTTCTCTAAGAGATTGCTTCTATGGATGTCTGTGATTCCTTGCAGATTTCTCAACTATTACCTTCAAATGGCATTGCCTTGGTTTACATTTTCATCTCCCGCACTAGACTGAGCTTCCTGATGGCAAAGACCTCATCTTGTATTTCTAAATCTATAGCATCCAACAGAGGGACTTGTCACCAAAAGCATTCAGTGAGTGGATGCTGATTGACTGGTAGTGAACTCGGGGTCTTTAGTTCTTCAGCTCCTTGTGAGGAAAAACCAAATCTGATTGGATGATTCCCTCCGTCAGCCTGATCACTAGTCACCTTTAGGTGTCTTGGTGAGATGCTTGCTCTCTGAAGGTGAAGGGGCTAAATGAACTGTTGTTCCTGTTGTGCTATAACACTTAGGGTCAAACAGCTTGAATAATATCACTAAGGCAACCTCCTTTCATCTGCAGATTAACGTGGCAATGTTTAGCACCTTCTTAGCCAGGAAAGGCTTTTATCAGGCTCTGCTAACAGCTTGCATTAACCTCTTTCAAAGACTTTCCATTTTGTCTTTAAAGGGACAGGCTACAAAGTCACTATATACCACACACCCTGGTAATAGTCTAAAAATGTAGGCTTTGTCTTCTGCTTGTCAGAACGGATACCTTTCATTTCAGGCCAGATAAATCCAATAAATTGCCTGGGTGGCAATGGAGGAAGTCATCAGCTAAGTAGACTAGCCCTTCTGTGGTCAGGAGGACAGAGTTATTTACTAGTATTTCGATTTATAAGCACCAAAGCTGATATTCTTTACTAGAGATTTTCTGAGCTTACAAAGGTTTCTCCCCCACCCCCAAAATGGCAAGAGCTGTTTTAGAATTCTTTGATTTAATAAAAAGATTCCTCTCTGAAGTTTCCATCATCATTAACTGAAATTTCTTCATCTATTCTTCAACAGATTCCTGTGAGAATGAGTGATTTAGGCAACAACTATCCACGTGAAGGTAGATTACAAATTCTCATTTTTGTTTGACTAAAACTGCTGACTGAATGCTGGATGCCCCACGGTTTATTATTACAGAATTGTCCAGTCACAGTCCTCTCTACTCCTGGCCCTATGAGGGCCTCACAACTTCACAGCTGAGAGAGTTCTAGGAGAGGTGTCAGAACTCAATACGACTAGACTACATTCACATCCTGTGAGACAGACCAAAGGACATGTTTTTAAACATGAGAGTCAGTGTTCTGAGTCATTGTCCTCCTGGTTCCGCTGTAGACCAGCTATACTGAAAAGTCGCCTTACTTCTTTCCCAGAAAGTGAGGATCATGTTCCCACTTCTCTTCACTCTCAATGGTGCCCTTTGAAAGACCTACCAATATATAAATTTAGCTTTATTGACTTTTTATGTATATGTATGTGCTGGTACCAGGGCTTGAAATACAGGCCTGGTTGCTGCTCATTAGCTTTTTTTTTTTGTCAAGGCTAGCACTTTACCACTTGAGCCACACCCCTGTTTCTGGATTTTTGCTGGCTTTGAACTGTGATCCTCAGATCTCAGCCTCGAGTGGCTAGAATTAAGGGTGTTAGTCACTAGTGCCCACCTACATTATTTGCTGTCTTCACTCAAGAACCAACAATGGTGTCTTTGAAATGTGTTCCATTGTAATCTATATTTTTTTAGTATTTTTTGGTCAAAAATCACATCACAAATTTTGACAAATACAATGCTGTTTTAATATTTATACAGACAAAATATTAACTTAATTCACTTAAAAATCTATAAAACAATAAATAGTAATTGTAACTTCTAAAGGCAGAGTTGAGAGAATGACTGTAGTAGGAAGGGTAGCATTTATTATTTGATATAATAGATGGTATCAACATCTAAATGTAATCGCTCAGGTCTAAACCTCCAATCTTAGTCAACACCACATTTAAGATGATTTCACTTTTCACATCTCTGGATTTGTGAATCAACATACATGCTTTTCCTCATCAATGACTGGCTGGAAGTTTGCTTAAAAGAGTGATTGAGACTACTCATTCATGCTCTGTTATTTTAAAGAGTAATGCATAATCTCATCTAGGCAATCTTAGGAACATGTAAATTATTGCAGAGCTCATTTAAATTTTTAGAAGTAAAAAAACAATTAGTACAATCAACTCACATATATTGCTATATGAGGCAGAGTTCCAGTTCACCTAGAAGTTACATACCCTTCTCTCCAAACTCTATGTACTAGCACACCAGTGAGTTCTCAGGTCTTAGTCATCTGCAAGTTCTTAGTAGCATTCCACCAAGCATTGCCATTTTAGTGTTCATTTCTTACGTGAATCATGTCTTCACAAAGCCTGCAACTAGACAGGTTCTTCATGAATCACCTTACATGGATTTTTCATTTATCTTCAAAGCAATCCACGGAAGGAAAACAGCATACCTAAGGCCCCACTGTTAGAACACAAGTGGTCCAGCTATATTGTTACCTCTAAAAGACAGGTGTCATATTCTATAGGAACAAGTAAAAGAACTTTCTAAATGCTCTTTCATACTTAAAGCACTTGTGCACTTCTGATATCCTGTGAACCAGTAGGTGAACCTAGAGCAAACAGATCACTTTCTAATGTGCCTCTGTGTGAATGCTTCATGTACACCTCCCAACTTCCTTCCCGGATCCTCTAAGGTCTTGCTTCCCCTCTCCTCTATTCTTTCTCTTAAACATGCCAACCTTATTCCACTGACTCTTACACTTACTATTCCTTCTTCTCTGACTTCTGGAAGGACCTTTATACCACTCCACTCTCAGCTTCAGCTACTGTTGTGACCATGAGAGCCATTTCTCCCTTTTATTCCCAGTGCTTCTCATTTGCATTTTGTCTTACATATATCCAAATGACTTGATTTTTTTTTCTGGCTTCTATTGCTCCCATCACAATAGTAACAACATAAAAGAATAAAAGTTTATTCTCCTATAGTTTCTTCATCTATACATAATTAACCTTTAAATTAAAATCCATGGGAAGCCAAAACCCATATTTTGAACAGCAATATGCTGTAATTTTAAGATGGATTCAGGTGAGCAATACAGAAATAATATCTGATCCCTGCCTTCAAGACATCACAACTCAGTTGTGATGCTGGACTCATTTGTGTATGTGTGTGTCTCTGTGTGTGTGTGTACATGTATGTACTGGTACTGGGGTTTCTGCTCTCACTTGGCTTTCTTGCTAAGGTCTGGCACTCTACCATTTGGGCCATACCTTCCTGGTCTGGCTTTTAACCAATATCTCTAAATCTTGGCCTTTTCGGCAGCTAGAATTACAGGTGTGAGCCACTGTGGGTGCCCAGGAGACTCATCCATTCTTAAAATGTCAAATATAATAAGTACTGATAGAGGAGACTGGTATCAGAGGTCATCAGAATATAGACAAGATGAATCTCTTCCTAGAAACTAGACTCCATACAATTTGTGAGGGCCACGGTACCATTAAGAGAGGGAGAACGTGCTGGGTGCTGGTGGCTCACACCTATAATCCTGGCTACTCAGGAGGCTGAGATCTGATAATCATGGTTTGAAGTCAGCCAGGGCTGTGGCTTAAAATGGTAGAGTACTAGCCTCAAGCAGAAAAATTTATAGATAGCACCTAGGCCCTGAGTTCAAGCCTCATAACTGATGAGACGAGAGAGAGAGAGAGAGAGAGAGAGAGAGAGAGAGAGACAGAGAGACAGAGAGAGAGAGAGAGACAGAGAGAGACAGAGAGACAGAGAGACAGAGAGAGACAGAGACAGAGAGAAAGAGAGAGAAAGAGAGAGAGAGAGAGAGAGAGAGAGAGAGAGAGAGAGAGAGAGAGAGAACTGAGAGAAAGAGAAGGAGGAGAGTGGAAGGTAAGACTCAGTTGAATAAAACTTACTTCTTGTGTATAATCTAGGCAAGTGTCCAGCAAAACTGTTTTGTTTGTTTGTTTTTTAAGGCGTTCCATTCTTGGGATACACCAAGACCTGGCAAACAGTAAGTTTCTGATAATTATTGTCCCTCTTATCCTCTAAGACCTCCTGTGCATTATCTGATGTTCTGCTTTCTACAGAAATCAACCACTAATAGTGGTAGGCCCTGTTTTGGGGAAACTGTTAGGCTAAGCTTCCATGCAGAGCCATATATGACCAAGTTGTTGGAGCTACATAGTTATGGCCAGTGGCAGAAGGCTTTCCAGTCCATTGGAATTTCAGAAAATCACAGCTATACATTTTGATGGCCACTGATGTCATGACTTCCAGTGAAGCCCTTCTTCCAATGGAGAAGGGCAACCTGAGAGCAAGGTGGCCTGCTAGTGAAAAAGAACTTTACATGCTCAAAATTTACATTTACTTACCCAGCCAGCAAAAAAGGTACTCTATACCAATTATTCAAATTGCAGTGGCCATTGTAAAATTTAGGCAATCTTCCTTCCTTGAGGAACTCAGTGTATTCATAGTAACCTATATGAAGTTTTAGCTTCTTAACCCCCCCCCCCATTTCCAGATCTGAGTTTAATGAAACATTTACCACATACTCACAAAACCACAGTAAATCAAACTGTTATATGGAGAGATTATAATCAACTCCCGTTTTTTTTTTTTTTTTCCTTTCTCTCTCTCAAGTCCTTCTGAGGAAGGTGATAATGAAAGATTTGAACCCAACTGGGCCATAGGCAGGGGATTTGCATTTTAAAGTTCGACAGATATTTATAGGCCTTTTGATCTCCTTTCTCCACTCTACCCAGCAGCCCTAGCCTTGCTTCCTCTCTCCCCACCTCCCTCAGTTGTTCATCCTATACTAGACTACAGAAGAAATGATTGTTCCAGTGGCAGAGGCTTCTGGGATGTGTGCTCGGATACCGTTGTGAGCTCCTACTTAATTGAATTCCAACTAGATGTCAAATATTTTGAATTTCTAGAGCTCTTAATTACCCTGCAACTAGTGGTTCATTTACCTTTTTTAACAAACATGTGAGGAGATAATAGGGCTCAACCAAGTTAAATAACCTGTCCCAACTCATTAATAGCAAGTTGGAGAGACAGAACTAAAACCTCAGTCTGTGTGCTTCTAAATCTATGAACCTTTGGTTTAGGCTGAGCTAAACTCTGTAGACAGAATTGGCCACTGTAGTCTTCTTAGCTAAGATCCTTCTTGGAAAAAGTAATCCTGCATTCCAGGCTTCTTGCTGGTGTTATTCTGGAAATAGCCCAATAAATGTCACAATTTGATTTACTTAAGGACAAACTTGCAGCTGTCTTTTCCTCTGCAACGCTTTTTGAGCTCTGACTTTTCCCTCTTCTTTCCCTCTTCTTTCACACAGATCTCTAACAGCTGTGTGCATCTGGGATCTGTGGAACAGAGGCTCTCCAAAGAAAGCCTGTTGAAAATAAGCTCAGAATATCAGAACTTCGAATTTTGTAGCAGAGGGGCTGACAGGAATCCTGACATCCACCAAGGAAACTGAGGTTAGAGAACTATTTAGACAATGTAACTGATGTCCTAAACATGAAACCTCTTGTGCTATACATGAAAGACAAATGAGACAAGACAGTGGCCTAGGTACTTTTTCTACTGTAAAGAACAAGTCAGTGGAAAAGGATTTGATAATATTCTTGTGTCCCAGATACGCACTGGTTCAGAGGGATAAACGACTCAAGTGTTCAAAGAGTGGCCAGGGAAGCAAGAATCTGGACTCAGGTGACTAACAAAACCAAATCTACAGCCTGAGGTAACCAGGTGAACTGTGATATTTGCCCCTGTGCCAAAGAGCTATAAGCTAAGACAACACGGTACATTCAGTCGTTTTGTGACTTAAGAAAGCCAAGTCTGCAACTCTAAATCTCCTTCCTGGTATACAACAATCTAAGTCAAGCTGAAGGCTCAACTGAGACACAGGGAGGACTCACTGACACACAACCTCTTCTGACACTTTTTGAGTCTGTGTGTGACAAGTCATAGGACTCTGCAAGTTCCTTTGCTCCTTAGAGAATCTACTTCCCGCCCTTGAAGAGGGAAAGCTTTAGAAGTGCCAAATTGAGAGCCATAAGACAGTCACTGCTAGTTGCTGAATGTTCCTGTTGAGGTTGAGAGATCATGTTCAAAGCTCTAGCCGCAGCTCCCATTCTGTTCTCATCCCAACTCCAATTCAAAATGGGAGCCAGACTTGCCTCTCCCCAACCACAGTTCCTTGTAAAAAAGGATTATGCCTTCCTGGGGCTCAGATTAGTAGTCTTAAATATCCTTTCTGTTCTCTCCACAAGGACTCTTGCCCCGTAGAGAAAATCCTCAGACAAATCCCTTGGGGGAAGAGGTGTGGTGGGGGGGTGGATAGCCACAGAAGTAAAATATCCCTGTTGTTGTACCCAGGGTAGATTTAGAGGTAAACTGGGCATTCCTATGTTCTCAGTAATTTCCTGGTCAAATTTGCAGCTCTGGGTCCAGCATTTAGAACAATGGATAGGTGGCTTTGAGTCCTAATCAGCTACCTGTGGCCCAATCCCAGTTGCTCTAAAGCAATTTCATTGCTCATTTCTTACAAAAAATGAGTAGATTAAATCCTCATTAGAAATGAAATCTACACTGAATAAATCTCGTGAGAATAGACCCTCTTGAACTGGCTGTGTTATACCTCCAGGACAGCATTGACCTCTCTTCCTACAATAACTTTTCCCCATCTCATCTTTACCCTGCTGGACTGAACAGTTGGCCTGCTAATGGTGGTGTTTTAACAGATCACTAGTTGGCATTATTTTTCAAGCTTGACAGTGATGACATTTTCTATTATTAGAAAACATTTGTCATTGTTATCAGACCAGATTAGGTAGCTCTTAGCCTTTGGGGAGTTATACAAAACCACATATACACATACATACCAGTAAAATACATGCAAATTTTTTTCATGTCTCAAGTTTGTACTTGAACTTTCTCAGTGAGAAAGTTAGGCAGTGAGCTCCCAGGCAGGGGGCTGGTTCCCTCTCCAGTGAGGTTTCTCAAAAAGTCAAACAGTTCATGAGAAATGTTTGTTGTGTGTTGACTTAATTGACCAATCTGGAAGCAAGACATTTTCAAGAACAAAATTGGCCTAGTATACCCTGTGAAGGAGGTTCTTTCTCTTCTACCAAGGGGGAAAAAAAGGCACCAAACTGACACTTTGCACAGCAAAGGAATGCACTTAGGGAAGACATGAAAATGGGAGGACAAATGAGGAGATCCTCATCAAAGAGGAAAATACTTTTGGGTGGTATGTCCTAGGACAGGTGCCAGGTAAGTACGCTACAAGCCAATAAATAGTGCTCAATGGTAGTCATTACAGAATTGATCTTACAGAATTTATCTAAAAGTTTAGAATTTTTAAGTCTGACAGAACTTATCAAAGAGGTTCTTTAAAAAAAAAAGATTATTGGAACCTATTCCTACAGATTCTGATTCAAGAGATCTTTGGACTACATCTATCATATGATTACATTAGAGAGAGAGAGATGTAGTAGGGAGATAGTTGGCAAGGGGAAACTAGTGAGGAAAAGTGGGAGATTTTGATTCAGGTTTATTCACCAAACATGGTCAGAATATTCTCTCTCCTCCTTTCTCCTTACCCCAATTCATTATAGAAATACAATGCCAAAGCCTGGCGCTAATGGCTCACGCCTATAATCCTAGCTACTATGGAAGCTAAGATCTGAGGATCACGATTCAAAGCCAGCCAGGGTACTAAAGTCTATGAGACTCTCATCTCTAATTAACCACTAGAAAACCAGAAGTGGCGTTGTGGCTCAAGTGATAGCCTTTTGCTGACAAGCTCAGGGACAATGCTCAGGCCCAGAGTTAAAGCCCCATGACTGATGACAAAAAGAAAAAGGAAATATATATATATATATATATATATATATATATATAATTTATATATAAAGTTTGTATAGATTTATATAGAGATTTTATATATATTAATATTATATATATAATGCCAGCCTCAGCCTTACCCTGATTCTTCTTTTAATATAATATGGCTATAAAAGGTTTTGTCTCTGTACCAGACCTAAGTAGTCCAGAAGTTAGAGGCTGGATGCTATCCCTGAGCTTCTCCCTACCCTCACCCCCCACCCCACACTGCTCAAGGCTAGCACTCTACCGTTTGAGTCATAGAGCTCCACCTACTCCTGGCTTTTTTATGGTGAGTTGGAGATAAGACTCTCATGGACTTTCCTGCCTAGGCTGGCTTCAAACTGGGGATCCTCAGATCTCAGCTTCCTGAGTAGCTAGGATTACAGACGTGAGCTAACAGTGCCCTGCTTATATAAAGGCTTTTTGAGAATAATAAGAAATTGTGATTACTGATCAGAGTGATCATAGACTAGCACTGAACTCCATATCTCTAATGCTTCTTCTTTGATGCCTCTCCTCAAAGGAAGTATTACAAGAGTGTAGAGAATCATGGCCATCTCCAGCTGTGAAGAAAGCTCACTGGTGACTTGTCTTTCAATAGTTGTGAGCCTTTTTTTTTTTCTTTTGCCAGTCCTAGGGCTTGAACTTAAGGCCTGGGCACTATTCCTAAACTTCTTTAGCTCAAGGCTAGAACTCTACTGCTTGAGCCATAGCACCACTTCCAGCCTTCTGTTTATGTGGTACTGAGGAATCGAACTCAAGGCTTCATGAATGCTAAGTACTCTACCACTAAGCCACATTCCCAGCCCAGACATGACCATTTTTGCAGTGTATCTCTACCCACAGTTCCCTAAAACTAGGGTCCGGTGAGCTGTAAGGTCATGACTCCAAAACTGAAAAACTGGCATATCTGTGTCTTATAACAATCAATCCTGCCTCATGGAATTTGGGGCAAGCCCAGGGGACTGTCAGCCAGGTAATTATGATGGGAAATCAGACTGGGAACTGAGGAGAACTGGAGCTCCACCAAACACTTCCAGTCCTGCCACTGGGTGAGCCACCAACTCTGTCCTTAAAATTCTAACACTACTTCTTCTTATTTTAAATTTCTTTATAATTATCTTCAAGTAGTTGTACAACAGGGTTTTAATTTAACATATAAATGTTTGAGCAGATTGCTTTTTTGATCACTGTTTGTTTCTGTTGTTGCCAGTCCTGAAGCTTGAACTCAGGGCCCAACTTGAACCACAGCACCACATCTGGCTTTTTTCTGTGTATGTGGTAGGAGGAATTGAATCGAGGGCTTCATGCATGCTAGGCAAACACTGCACCACTAGGCCATGCTCCAGGCCCTCTTTTTTTTTTTTTTTTTTGCCAGTCCTGGGCTTGGGCTCAGGACTTGAGCACTGTCCTTGGACTTTCTCAAGGCTAGAGCTCTACCACTTGAGCCTCAGCACCACTCCAGATTTTTGCTATGTATGTGGTACCGAGGAATCGAACCCGGGTCTTCATGCATGGTAGGCAAGCACTCTACCACTAGGCCAAACTCCCAGCCCCTCCAGGCCCTCTTTTGATCATTGTTACCCTATCCTCACTTCTATGTTCACTGTTTTCCACAAACTCTTCCTGGTTCCACAACTGAAATTTCTTTCTCTATCCTTTCTCAGCACTTTTTTCAGGATCCTTACTTTGAAGCATCATCCCTCTGTTCATACGACACTTATCCACCAACATTGTGCAACAGAATCATAAAGCCAGCTGCATACATAATCTTTACCTTTCTAGTGGCCACACTTGTAGAATAAACAAGTGAAGTTAATTTAAATATCTTTCATGAAATGTAGCATATTCAAAATGTTATTATAACATTTAACCAACACAAAAGTCACAAATGAGATACTTTACACCTTTTATTCATAATTCGTATTCGGAGTTCAGTGTCACTTTATAGTACATTTCTAGCTACTTGTCAGGTTACTCCATAGTTATGTGTATAGATGCCATATTAGAAAGCACACTGCTAGTTCTTTGAGGGCAAGTCTGTGACTTCTGACTTGGGATTCTGTGAAGAAACAGTGCATGACAAATATTTAGAAAGTGTCTGAGCCAAGTGGATACTAGAGGCTTAGACATAGCTAGTCAGGGGGCTGAGATCCTGAGGCTAGCAGTTTGATGCCAGCCAAGGAAGGAAAATCTTCTAGACCCCCATCATCAAAATAACCAGAAAAAAGTAAGACTCAAAGTATAGTTCAAATAGTATAGCACCAGCTAAGGAAAGAAGTTGAGAAAGTGAAACTCCAGTACTGCCAGAAAAAGGAGGAGGAGGAGGAACAGGAAAGAGGAGGAGGGAGAAGAGGAAGAGGAGGAGGAGGAGGAAAAATACCTGAGCAAATTTCAAATTCCTTCCAGAAAGTGTCCTTGGGGATTTTTGTTTGGCTAGATGTTTGAAGACACAGTATCAGTAGAGATACCCTTTTAGTAAGAGA
The DNA here is from genome assembly GCF_031878675.1 of Megascapheus bottae. NCBI lineage: Eukaryota > Metazoa > Chordata > Mammalia > Rodentia > Geomyidae > Megascapheus > Megascapheus bottae. The sequence continues at coordinate 73,499,981 of NC_143515.1, read as the reverse complement.
AGAAAACTTAAAGCAGATTTCTTTTCCTAAGCTCAAGGACACCAGATGTGGGAAGGAGTTTACATGAAGCAGATATCATTATCTCTTGCTTCCTGCACTGTGGGGATTTTACACAAAAAAGGCAGTGGGGGCCTTGAGCTACATACTCAACCTCTCTGTCCCCCTCCTTCTCTCTCTCTCTCTCTCTCTCTCTCTCTCTCTCTCTCTCTCTCTCTCTCTCTCTCTCTCTCTCTCTCTCTCTCTCTCCCTCCCTCCCTCCCTCCCTCCCTCCCTCCCTCCCTCCCTCCCTCCCTCTCTCTCTCTCTCTCTCTCTCTCTCAAAGCATGTTGATTAACTTATGTGAGCACAAAAACCTCTCAAAGCCCAGCTACAGCAAAAACGTGTTCTCAGAACAGATTTATTCTGAAAAACAGGTAGAGCCAATTCATGACCTGGCCACAGGCTTCCCAGGATATTTCACTGGCTTACCTCATAACTCAGCTACAATGGATGCTGTTTGGGGGGGGGGGGCAAAGGGCTATTGTCTTTGTCAATCAAGGGTTGCCACTTAGGCTAAGGTAGTGCTTATAGATACATGAAATAGACTTGGGGAAACAGACATCTTGTAGGGAAATCAGAGTTCAAGCAGCATCTTTAGGTCCTCAGTGCAGAGGCTGGAGTTTGGAACTCACCAAGCTGTTCCGAATTGCATTGTTACACTTTATTAATAGAATGTTACCGGAGCCAGCTAGTAGCGAACCAGGATTTCTGACCTTGGGGGTGAAGACTGGGAAAAGAAAAAGAGGACAAAAAAGATGGAGTCGGGAGGACTCCCGACCCCAAGTCAACAGCCCAAGTCTCCAGCCTAAGGCGAGCTTAAGACTATAGCCTAAGGTCGCTTAAGATTGTAGCCTAGTTTATTCCAAGTTCCAACCTTAAATACTTTCCTTAAAACCAGGACATTGCCAGCAATCAAGTCTCAAATAAGTTAAATGAGACAGCCCAAAGTCATCATGATAACAGCTTACTTCCTTGTGTACTCAATTGTGCAGGTCCAAGGTCACTGACTCCACAGTCTCCAAGGCTTACCAAATCCTCAGGTCACCATACTGGATTCAGATGACAGTGTCAAGGGTCTAGCCGTTAGAGAGGCTCACTGTTTTCCAAATCTCTGGCCACCAATTTATTTGAAATTTGTATCATATTAGTACTCTTCATTTGAATACTGAAAAGAAATTTTGGACTCATGGAAAATATTGTAGCAAACAATTAAGCTTGTGGACTTACTAGCTTGAGATCTCAAGCAAGTTTGCTTTATCTCTTTAAGTCATAATTCTCCAGCTATGAAACATAAGTAGAATAGTCCCTACCTCTGTGGGTTGTGTGTTAACTAATCTGTGACATAAAGTACTACTCAAAATGCACAGAAAAGACGTGTAAAAGTTCATAACTATTCACAAAGAAAGCTCAACTTACATAGGGTAATGTAAAGCAGAAATGTGAATTTAAAAGAAATCAAACAGGGGCCGGGAGTTTGGCCTAGTGGTCAAAGTGCTTGCCTAGCATGCATGAAGACCCAGGTTCGATTCCTCGGTACCACATACATAGAAAGAAGCCAGAAGTGGTGCTGAGGCTCAAGTGGTAGACCTCTAGCTTTGAGAAAGTCCAAGGACAGTGCTCAGGCCCTGAGCTCAAGCCCAGGACTGGCAAAAAAAAAAAAAAAAGAAATCAAACACTGTGGCTCAGGAATGGCATTATAGGCATCCCAGACAAAAGTGTGAGAGACCCAGTTTAATGGAAAGAAGCTGGATTTGGTCGCATGAGCCTGACAGCTCAGCTAGGGCATGAAGCCTAAAAGAGGTGGTCACCATTGAAGCACACATCTGGGCAGGAAGTGTCCAAATTTTCTGCCTCAAAAATAGCCAGTACAAAAAAAAAGGCTGTAGGCATAGCTCAGCTGTAGAATGCATGCCCAGCAAACATGAAGTCGGAGTCAAATCCATGATCCTAACAAGAAAGGAAAAAGTACTGAAATACCCCCCACGCAAACGGGTGCTGAATACCTATCTACCATATATGGAGAAAGACTAAGAATAATCGGACATGAACTCCCTTTTAGTCCTCCACTTATAGGTTATGTTAGTCCACTTATAGGTTATGTTAGGCTACATGTCTTCCATGGACACAAAGAAAATCCAGACTGCAATGAAGAGAAGCATGGGGGAAGGAATAGTGCCAAGTAAAATGGCATTATTATTTTGTAGAAAGAAAACAAAACATAGAGCAGGGACTCTATCCCTCCCTCTATCTAGTGGCAGGCACTATCATGACATAAGGAGCTAAAAGAAGCCATCAAATAGGAATAGCTGGTGTGTCATGGGGAGTTATGTCTGATCCCATTGTTTGTGCTTCAGTGCAGACTCCCAGCTCTGCCACAAAGTCTCTTCTGCAGTGTCTACTGCAAATACTACCACAGAATAGAAAGGTTTGAGGAGTCCCCAGGATCCTCCGTTCCCTTCCTAAGAATGTTCCACAAAGGCTATTTTAAAAAACACTTACCTTCTCTCTGCCTGGCTTTCTCATGTGTATTCTGCGAGCATGGCCTTCCTGGGGGTGGGGGCAAAAATCACTGGATTATATCTTCAGAACACTTTGAGCTCTGAGAACTAAGAACATTGTGCACGTACACACAGGCACAGTCATTATCATGGGATTCCATTTCCTTTGTTGGGTTTGAAGCCATGTCCTCCTGGCAACAGCTGTCTGGCTCCTAAAGACAACAACAGGTGCCATTTAAGTGTCCAGCAGACATAATCCCAGCCCACCACACAGCTGTTCTGGAAAGTGATGTCCGGCCCCTCCCTCTAGTCTGGACAACAAAGAAAGCCATTCATCACACTCTTATGTTTCAGATTCTCCTGTACAGGGACTCCCTTGTCCTCTCCTCAGTGATAGTCTTGATTTCTGCTACTTAAGGGTGGTTTTATCACAAGCAAGCGTGTTAAACCTCTCTGACCTTGGCTTTCTTAATTCACTAGAAATATTATACACCCTGTAAAGTTGGGATGGCATTCCAAAGATGTGATACATGTGAAAAAAGCTATAACACAAGGCTCATCCTTCTCAAGTACAACCAATGGAAACTACTGAAAAAATACAGGATACTACCTCTGAGCTAGTTGGTCAGATGCCTATTTGCTGAGGACAGAAGGAGGCAGAAATGGTGTCTGGACGTGATATCCTAACTTAGATGGAGAAGTAGAAGCCAAGACATCAGCAAGAAAGGGTGAACTGGGTTAAGGACACAACGCAAATGGAGGCTAGAAAAAGAATGCCATCTAGGAATAATGCAGAGCCACCTGAAAACAGAATAGTCTAGGAATGAGATTGGGGACCTAGATTTGGAAAAGTCAGCATAGCCCCAACTGTGTAAATGACAGAGACCCTTTTAATAATATGGAAAGTCAAAGAGGTGGTAAAATCTCCTCTTCTCCCCTTCCCTCCCCTCCCCTCCCCTCCCCTTCCCTCCTCTCCCCTTCCCTCCTCTCCCCTCTCCTCTCCTCCCCTCTCCCCTCTCCCCTCTCCCCTCTCCTCTCTTTTCCTCTCCTCTCCCCGCCTCTCCCCTCTCCTCCTCTCCTCTCCTTTCCTTTCTGTTTATACTGAGATCTGAACTCAGGTTATCCTTTAGACACTTTACTACCTGAGCCACCCCTCCAGTGCATTTCTGCTTTAGCTATGTTTTGGATAGGTTCTCATCTTTCGGTCTAGGACCAGCATTCCATAATTGTCCTCCCCATCTATGTATGCCTCCTGAGTAAATGGGTATTACACATGTACACACCACTGTCTAGCTTATTTGTTGAGATAAGGTCACCTTTCAGTTTTTCCTGATACTGGCTTTGAACAGTGATCCTGTTCATCTCTTCCCACTGAGTAATATCTGATATTACAGACCTCAGTTATTATGCCTGGCTAAGAATTTTTCATTTATTTATTTATTTATTGCCAGTCCTGGGGCTTGAACTCAGGGCCTGGACACTGTCCTTGGACTTTATTTTGGTCAACGTTAACACTCTGCCACTTAAGCCACAGCACCACTTCTGGCTCTTTCTATGTATGTGGTACCGGGAATCGAACCCAGGGCTTCATGCATGCTAGGTGAGCACTCTACCACTAGGCCAAACTCCTGGCCAGAATTTTTCATTTATATGTGGCCCTATTCAGGGTGGTTTTGCTGAGTCATTGGTATTTAAAATTCTAACTTTTAAAGTAGTAATCTTTAAAAAAATTGGAAAATACTGATCAATGATATATAAGTAGCATTTCTTTACAGTTGACTGATTGTTACTCTTGTTTGTCTAAGACCAACTAATTGGAAATTTCCTTATCTGTATCAATTTTCACATGGCCCTATGATATAGAAATCATTATTAGCCACATATTACAAATTGGACAAGTGAGATATAAAGAGATTAAGTTTCTTGCTTTGGATCACATAGTAATAGTGCATGGAATTGTTGACCTTTGAGCCTGGACAGGCTGGCTCCAGAGTTATGCCCCAGACTACCCTATCATTCCTCAAGAAGAAATACAAAACGCTTCTATGGGGAAGAAAATTTAAATTGAGTCAATTCTTTAGTTCTAACTATTCTTAAATGTTATTAATCCAATCTCCTGGTAACCAATGCTCTTTATAAGCATGATTTGTCAACTCTATAATGTTCTAGCATGTAAAGAGAACAAAACTTACGTTGGGACCTCTTTTCTTTGCTAGATATTTAGTTCAGATGTTTTACTATTATAATGATAGGGGGTATGCTTGTTCTACCAGTTTTCTTTGTCCAGTAGAATCTAGTTCTCATGTAAAAAGTACTTTCAAGTCTGCCATGCATTTCAGAGACTGTAAAATGTCTTTCAAAATTGATCCAGTGGTCTCCTACAAGTAGCATGTGGGCAGGGCTTCTTCCTTACCCATTTGCCAACTGCTGGTGTGGAAGGTGAAAATGGCTGGCCTTGTGTCTATTTACATGTCTTTGATTGCTAGTGATGGCAACATTTTCTTTCATGGTTTTAGCTACTTATATTTCTTCTCCTCTAAGCTGTTTCTTCCTTTTCTTATTTCTCTAATGGCAAATGGGTATTCTTAGTTTACTTATTTCTATCCTATTTGAATACATCATCTGAATTTATTGAGAAATATATCTTCAGATATATTCTTTGTCTTGTATGGTTTTGTAGGTGTCAGTTTACTTGTAAATACAGAAATCTGAATTAAATCTGGGAAAAAGCAGAGAGGCCAGGCTGCAAGTAAGCTTCTTGGTCATGCTTATATCCCATATAAAACTTTGTTAGTATTAACTTTAATGACAAGTGTTTGAGCACTATTAGAAAAAAATGAAGTGATTCTGCACTTTTTTTTGTTGTTGTTCTTTCTGCTGCTAAAAAGCAGCAAGGGACTCCTTGGAGAAAAAAAACATCCCTGTAAATTGCTTTCAACTTTTTGACATGGGTATTAAAATGCCACCCCAAAATACCAGTGGTAGTAAAGAATCCAACTTGAAAGGGAGACTAGGTGTAAATGTAACACATAGATTTTGTTAAATCTTGCTAGCCAGGAGCTGAAAAACCATTGGCAGAGCATTTGAGGCTGCTGCCTGTAGCCAGTGGGTGGATAAAGCTCCCCTATTTGAGGCTACTTGTTAACATTCAAAAAGTTTCCAACCAAACCCACATTCAACTTGCAATAAAAATAACCAAAACATCCTGCTTTCATGCTCTCTGGGGAAAATGAGCTTCTGTTTCCTTTATTTATGACCCTTTCCTCCACTGTGATGTGTCTCCACCCCACCCACCCACACACCTTGTCTTCCTATCTCAGCTGCACTTCTTTTGCAGCTTACCCATAATTGCCCATTTTGTGTCCATAGGTTCCAGGACCCTGCAGGAGCATGGCTAGTTGGGAATGGACTTATTTTGTTTGACAAACTCACGGCAGCAGCTTTGACTTTTGTCTATATTTGCTATGCAAAGATAACACACCTAGCACTTGATTGTGGAGTGAACGAAGGAGATATGCTGTGGAACTCAGACTGTTAGAATGCTTGAAGAGAAAGGAAGCCTCTTGGTCTTCTTGGAGGGAGGCAGATACTCCTCCTCAGGACTTGGCTTACTGAAGGGGAAGGAGTTAACTTAACTTCCTGTCAGGAAACCTAGAGATGTCCACAGACATTTTCAGTGTGAAGGAATGGTGGCAGGTTAGAATCTGTCTTTTCTTTTTTATTTTATTTTATTTTTTTTAAAAATTTTATTGTCGTGATTACAGTTACATTCGTCAGGTAGTAGGTGCATTACTTCTTGCACAGCGATACCCCATCTCATGCTTTTGTCCCCATTTCCCTCCCCACAACCCCTCCCAAACATCTTGTTTTCCCTCCTTCCCTTCTCTTTTTCAAATAAACAAATAACTGTATATACAATATAACAGGTAACAAAATCAGATAGAGTAACAATATGAGATTAACCTTAAGGGCAAAAAAAGAGAAGAGAAATAATATAGTACATTGAGAACAACAATCACACAAGATAAAGCTCTAGTTTTCATATTCTAGAGTTCATTTCATTTAGTCTCATCCTATGTGACCTTATGTTCATAGATTTTGAGCCAGGTAGGGAGAGTCCTAGGTGTGTACTAATTATTACAAAAAAGAGAGAGCTCATATTTCCTATGAAGCAAGTCTAACTATGTTGTTCTTATTCTATGACTTTGTCCTGATCGCAGGATCAGCACTCAGCCTGTGGAAAGCCTCTGTTCACATTGCTCCTTCATGTTGCTCTCCTGTGTATTTGCTAAGGAGATCACACGATTACTCTTTGGCTTTACAATGACTCATAAACTCAAACCAGGAAGAGCCACACACTTTATTATTCCCTTCACTTGCACTGAGTATAATATGAATGACTTGAGAGTCATACATCACAGACCTTACACTAGCTTTGCTTAATTATCATAATTCCCTTCATTGAGATAATGAGGAATATGATCAAGGAAGGGTATACACACACACACACACACACACACATATACCTTATTTAGGACTATACAAAGTAGGCCCCACTCTATCTGGGGCAGAAAATATCATTGTGGGTGTCTGTCATCCAACCACCTAATTTAAGAATAGAAAAAAAAAATCTAAATGTGCTATTTCAGTTTCCCTGTCCTCAGTGGACCTATTTCAAGACTCCAGTGCATGCCTAAAACCTTAGATGGTACTGAGCCAAACACAAACAGACAAGACAGAAAGACAGACAGACAAACAGATAGGTAGATTCATACATGTATGCATACATATATTATTACATGCACAGGTACATACCTGTCTGTATATATACTATATATGTATATATGTGTATATATATTCTCTATATTTTTCCCTATCTATACTTATCAAGTTTAATATACCCATTAGGCTCAGTAAGACATTAACAACATTAATATAAGCAACGTAATAAACTGTAATACTATAGTAAACTATGAATGTTTTCTCCCTCTCAGAGATTATACAGTGCCATGTGGTGCGATGAACTGAAGTGAATGACTAAAGCATTGTGATATAACATAAATTACTACCTGAGTACTACTTCAGTATAGGCCACAATACCCCCCATAGGCAATCCGATGAGATAGCTACTAAGTAACTAAGAGGTTGGTAGCATAATACAGCATGGATATACAGGACAGAAAGGTGATTCATGTCCTGGCACCATAGTGAGAGATGTCATCATGCTACTTTAAATGGTGCACAATTCACAATTGAAGATATGTTTATGTCTAGCATTTTTTATTATAATGTATAGAGGGATTACAGTTACATTCACTAGATAGTAGGTGCATTACTTCTCACACACTGATACCCCTTCTCATGCTTTTGTCCCCATTTCTCTCCCCCAACCCCCTCCCAAACATCTCATTTTATGTCTTGTATTTTTGAAGTATGGTTGATAATGCATTTCTAAAATCTTAGAAAATGAGACTGTAACCAAGCACTAGTGGCAAATGTCTGTAATTGTAACTGTTTAGGTGGCTGAGATCTTAGGATCATGGTTCCAAACCAGCCCGGGCAGGAAAGTCCATGAGATTCTTATTTCCAATTAATCACCCAAAACCCACAAGTGGAGCTATGGCCAGTGGAAGAGTTCTAGTTGTGAGCAAAAAAACCTCAGAGACAGTGCCAGGCCTTGAGTTCAAGTCCCAGGACTGGCTGGCACAAAGAAAGAAAAGGATAGCACCCAGGCCCTAAGTTCAAACCCCAGCACAAGTTCAAGGAATGGCACAAATAAACAGACTACTAAAACCCTATGGTTTAGGAAGGGGCTGCTATATAATTTTTAGTCCCAATAGTTTCCAGTGCACAGACTGATCACTGACTGATCCTCCTATGCCTGCTATGTGAATACCTGCCAGTATTTTCCAAATTCCAGTTCCAGCTTCACTGGCTATACATAGACACCTCTCTGTCTTCAGGAGACAGCAGGGATCATGGTTAAAGACCCAGATCTCCAGTCAGCCTGTCCTGGCCTCAGTCTAGTCTAGTGAAACCAGACTTTAGAGGTGTGAGACTCTGGGAGAGTCACTTTAATCATCTGTGTTTCAATGTCATATCATCAGAAAGTGTTGGTAGTGATAATAATGCATGTGCTTATGGTTTATCTTCCCTAAATGCGATGGAAAATTTTGAAGGCATAAACAATTATTTTTCTAGGTCTAGAGGTAAGAAGATGATACATTCCTGAAGACAAAAGTTTTAAAATTCGCTGTCTGTTCACAGAGCAGTCCCAGATAGAAAACCAGGAATGTAGACAAAAGGTTTTCTTTGAAGAAGGGAGAAATTCTGAGGGTGATGACAGAAAGAGAACGTTTCTTAGAGGAGGTGGGATTTGAAACAAGCTTTACATTGGCGCTCTGAGTTTGAGAGTTTTGGGGGAGGAGACAATTGAAACTGCCTGTTAAAATCGTAGTGACCATTGCTTATAGATTTTTGCTGCGAGTAATGAACACTGAAATAAAATACTCGTCCCAATAACAAAAAAGGTTGAAAATAGTAGTTGCTTGATATGAAAGTATAGCACACTCAGGTTCAAAAGAAGCAGAAAAACAGATCTAAAGTTAGGGAGTTTGGAATCTTCTACCCATCTCAGTCCCAGCCTTTTGGTGTGTCATTAAGGATCTTTATAATGCAAATGAAATGACCGACTTAGAGGTTTCTGAATCCCTTCCTGCTGTGAGATGTTTTCTTTTATTCTTTTCCTTTCTCCTACTTTTCTTTCTTTTTTTCTTTCTCTTTTCCTTTCCTTTTCTCTCTTTTTCTTTTCTTTCTTTCTTTTCTTTTTTTTTTTTGGCCAGTCCTGAGGCTTGAACTCAGGGCTTGAGCACTGTCCTTGGGCTTTCTCAAGGCTTGAGCTCTACCACTTGAGCCTCAGCACCATTTCCAGCTTTTTTCCATGTAGATGGTACCGAGGAATTGAACCCAGGGCTTTGTGCATGCTAGGCAAGCACTCTACCCCGTGTCCAACCATTGAGTGAGATGGTCTCTCTAGCTCAGGCTAGTCTCAAAACACAATCTCCTGATCTTTGCCACCCAAGCAGTTAGGATTATGAACTTGGCTACCATACCTGGCCAGTATAGCATTTAAAAAAAAAATCAAGTATATTTACAATGTGGTAACATTTTCTTAACATTTTAGAGCTGAAGGAGATGATCCTTTGGCCCACTTTCTTCATAATTCACATTATAAAAGGAAAAAGGGGGCCGGGAGTTTGGCCTAGTGGTAGAGTGCTTGCCTAGCAGGCATGAAGACTCGGGTTTGAGCCCTGAACTCAAGGCCCAGGATTGGCAAAAAAAAAAAAAAAGAAAGAAAAAAGAAAAAAAAAGTGAAAAAGATGCTTGGTGCTGGTGGCTCAAGCCTGCAATATTAGCACCTCAGGAGGCTGATATCTGAGGATGGCAGTTCAAAGCCATCTTAGACAGAAAAGCATATGAAACTCTTATCTCCAATAAACTACTAGGAAAATTCTGGAACTGGGGAGTGGTTCCAGGGGGCAGAAGGCTAACCTTGTGTGAAAAAGCTAAGGCACAGTGTGCAGATCCCAAATTCAAGCCCCAACACACACACACACACACACACACACACACACACTAAGAAAAGATTAATTGCTATATATGTAATATTCCTTGAGCAGTTTCAGCATACTTTAGGCTTCCTGACAAGACTGGAAAGCACAGAAAGAGGAGAGAAGGAAACAATGTTTACTACATAAATTATGTTTTGCTTGTGTTAAAACTGCTCAGAATCTGGCTCAGTGCCCTTTAGTAAATGGTAAAACTAAGAGCAATCTTCTACAGATTATTCACTTAACATATTTCTTCCTTGAGCCTTGATAATTAAAAAATACCAGAAATGTCCTAACTGGGTCCTTGACATTTCTTTTCAGTAATTGCAAAAGGAGGGATTTAAATAATTACGTTAAAGGACATCTTAATGTTTTACTCTAAAATGAAGCTCCCTGGGACTCCAATAGTAATATTAATCTGTAGAATTAGTTACGTGGAAAGTTAAGTCATGTTCATGGCACAAATGGAGAAACAGATTTTTTTTAAAAAATTATAGGGTCCACTGGAGCATTATAGGAAATGGAGCTAACAGGACCATCCAACTTAACACATTCATTGGCATTTGGAGCTGCAGTGGGGAAAAGGAGCTCTCTTGTTAATTTCACACTTCCTCTATACATTTCAGAACCAGGGTGTGACTAGGCGGCTGGATTAAAAAAAAAAAAAAAAAGACCTTCAGAAGATTAAGTGCCAGGTATACTTATAAGCAACCCGGCATTAGGAGTTTTCTGGCATCTGTTTACTATGTGGAACCCAACCATGCCCAGTGAAAGCTAGGGCTTCTCAAGAAGGCTGCACGGAATAGGCAGGCAGGGATGGCTTCTCTGGTCTTCGCTCTTCACCAGGCCCCTGGGCCTGCCCCTCCTTCTTGCCCATGCCAAGATTTGTTTTCTTTGCCTCCCTCATTAATGAGTTCCACAGGACAATGCTAAGTCTAGTTATTGAGCCTTAATTGGTTTAGTTACAACAAGATAATTCCTTTTTTCTTCACTTGGAGGCCTTTCTGTGTAAAGACATTTTAGCTGGAAGATGCTAATTATCAATGAGGAGAAAGTCACACCTGAAGAGTTCATTTTCCATCTTGGTCCTGGATTTTTCTTTTGAACTCTCTCCACCCAGCCCTCTTTGCCACTTCATTAGTTCTCCCCCACCATCATAAAAAGAGAGCTCTTCCCTGGCCGGAGATAGAACTCTTCTTTCTCAGCTTGCCAGGCAGTTGCTTCTTCCACAGCTGTCTCTCTCGGAGGGCATGGACAACCTGCAGGAAACCTTCCTCAGCCTGGAGGATGGCCTGGATTCTTCTAGCAGCCCTGGCCTGCTGTCCTGCTGGGACTGGAAAAGCAGGACAAGGCCCTTTGAGCTGAGCCAAGCCTCCCCAGCTCACAGCCTTTCTCCAGTTCCATCACTGGAGTCTTACACTGCGTCTCCCTGTCCAGTTGGGGCTGGGCTGCCCTGTAAGCATGAAGGGACCAGCAGTGGGGGCAGTGATGGCTGCAGCAGCCATGGGGCCAGTGGCTTAGAAGTGGACTACAATATGCTGGCCTTCCAGCCTGCCTACTTGCAGGATACAGTTAGCCCCAAGGCTCAAAAAGGCACCAAAGTCAAGATGTCTGTCCAGCGGAGACGCAAGGCCAGCGAGAGGGAGAAGCTCAGGATGCGGACCTTGGCAGATGCCTTGCACACTCTCCGCAACTACCTGCCACCTGTCTACAGCCAGAGAGGCCAGCCACTCACCAAGATCCAGACGCTCAAGTACACCATCAAGTACATCGGGGAACTTACAGAACTCCTCAACAGCAGTAGAGACTCCAGACCCCAGAGCATGTGAGCTCCCTTGCCTGAGGAGCTAGACAGGCATAGAGGAGATGGAGAGACCTGATCTCACAGGATAGCCACAAAGAATTACTTGTGTCTACTGAGGAGTGTCATCTTGTGATCTAAGTTCTGAAGGGATCCCATCTGCTTGTTGGAGCCACCTGTACACTGACTACTAGTCCAGCAGAAACTAGCTCCCAGCGCTTTGCCCACAGCTCTCCAGAGACTCCGGAGACTTTGCAGAGAGACAGGTTACTTTGTTCTCTGTTTCTGTTCAAGGTATTTTAAAAGATGGATGCATTTTAAAGGTATCTTTTGCAATGAATGTAATCTGGTCCTAGTTAATCTTCTGCCATTGTTGGTGTTGAAAAGTTTTTGTTGCTAACTAAGGTAATATACCAGCCTTGGTTCTTGTTCAGAAAGGTCTGTGCCAGGCAAGGGGTCAGAGAGATCCTATTTTTATTTTATTGCATGAAAGAGAAGGAGAGACAGACGGACAGACAGACACAGACACTGAGAACAAGAAACAGACTGAAAGTATGCCTTTACTTTAAATGGAAATAAAGTCCCCTCAATGCAGAAGAAATTAGTGACATAGGAAAAAGAACTCAAGTCACAGCAGACAGCTAAGTTAAAACAGACTGAAGATCCTAAAGATCTGAATCTCCTGTTTAAGGCAAAGCAAAGAAGGCTTTACGTACATCCTGCTGTGTGCATGAGGAAGAGGAAGAAAGCATTGTGCTATAGGTGCTATCGGGTGGTCTGAAGCAGGGCTGGGCCTGGCATGAATGAGACCTCATTTATCCTTCACTTACTTATTTGCCAAATGAAGAAATTGGCTCAAAAGAAAGAAGAAATAAACAAAGGACCATTGGAACTCTATAAATGGAAATTGAAAAGTCAAGGATTAGAAGAAGTAAAGTTGGTTTTTGATCATTCCAAATGTTTTTATTCTTCACCTACAAATTCCTGCCCTGTTATCCAGTTGCCTCTCTGTACTCTCTCTACTCTTCACCCCACATTCCTTCTTCTGTTCCACATGCTCCCCTCTAACCCTGCTGCCTCCCTCCCCACTGCATTTCCTTCTCCACCCACCTACCCAATGCACAAACATAGGCCAACCTCAGAGTGCTTGTTTGCAGGGTATTTATCTGGTTAATGTGAATGCACAGGACATGGAAATGGGTTTTGAATTAAGTTCTCAAAAAACTCTAGGCTTGTCTAAAATTGTATTTTTCTCCCTTCAGTTAACCACTAGCATTTGTTTTCAGCCAATCATCTGTTCATATCTCCTACCATTTTTTTCTACTTAAATTTTTTCTTCTTTTCTGTGATATAAATGGTAGCAAAAAATCGAGTTTACAATTTCATGTGTAAATTTTCCCTATTTTTTTCTTTGCTGATAAAAACAGAAATAAATGAGAACATGTATATATACATTTCATTCTGAAAATTCTTTTCATTGCTTCTCAATCTACAGTAAAATTCCTTCTGAGTTGTACAACTAAATCTGTGATGTAGGTACTACTGTTAGCTTGATTTTTATAGTTATAATGTGGGAAGTATAGTTGAAAGAGCTTTCAATCACATTCCATTGCACAGATTTTTTGTACGGTCTTTGTGAAGCACAGTTTGAATGAAATTTTAAGCCATTCAGAATTTTTAATTAGCAAGATGCTATAAAAATATCACAGATATGGGGCCGGGAGTTTTGCCTAGTGGTAGAGTGCTTGCCTAGCATGCAGGAAGACCCAGATTGGATTCCTCGGCACCACAAACATAGAAAAAAAAAAAAAGGCGGAAGTGGTGCTGAGGCACAAGTGGTAGAGCTCTAGCCTTGAGAAAACCCAAGGACAGTGCTCAGGCCCTGAATTTAAGGCCCAGGACTGGCAAAAAAATAAATAAATAAAAATAAAAATATCACAGACAGATAGATAGCTTTATTCTCTGGTACTTTAATTATCCCACAAAGGATAATCAGAAAGGGGATGAGACATAATGCACAGCTTTGATTTTTGACAAGTACTGCTAGACCATTTTCATAAAAGTTTGTTGCTACTTATAGTCTCACTAATATCATGTGACAGATCCTGTTTCCTCACAATCTATCATTTTGTTATAGCCTTTATAATGATGATTTGATTACTCTGAAGTTTTTCATTCTTATATGAACATATATTTTTGTTTGTTAAATGACATGTGGACTTCCTCTACTTAGTTTTTCCTGGTTCCAAAATGGTTTCTATATTCACCTGATATTTTCAAAAAATTTTTACAGTTTAAAAAATTTACATATGGGTCTTTAATATACCTGACATTTTGTTTTCTCTATAGTGTCTGAAAATAACTTAAACTTCTTTCTGACCACTATTTTTACAACTGAAGAGTAGTATATGTATCATCAGTGTAGGCTAAGTAGAATGAATACAACTGTGAAAATAATTATACATGGGTTGGCATGTACCTAAAGCAAGTAATTGCAAACATCCTGGGTGCGATCTCCAGTGCCAAAATTGAAAAGATCACAGAAAAAGAGAAAAGAATTGTACTTACTTTCATTAGCTTTTCATTTGTTTCTGTGTATGTGTTGGAGAATATCAAGATTTTCTCCAATAGACACTCCTCTGTGCATGTGAAGGTGTTCGTGTGGTAGTGTATTTGTGCATGCCTGTATTTGTGTATATATGTATCTGTGTGTATGTATATTTGTGTGTGTGCATGCACACGTACTGCATGTGTTGTGTTTCGTTAGTGAATGAGTAGAAAGGATAATAATGTATTATAAAAATGTTTACAACAATGGGGGAGTTTTATTTGGTTTTTTAGAAACATGAGGGGATCAGATACTCTAGGCTTTGGATCTTCCTGCTCGGTTATTCCATCATTAGGATCATAGTCTATGTCTTGGGGACTAAGTACTGAGATGAGTTACAAGGTTCCTAATCTCTCAAAGCTACCAACTGCCTGGTTAGCTGGGACTGCCCTCTGAACTTGTGGGGCCCAGTGGAGCAGGGGTATTAATGTTACCTGGCAGGTGACAGCTTTCTGGGAGGAGACCAGACAGAGCTCTGTGTCCTCCAGATGGCTTACACAAGCTGCTTCCCTTGTTGAGTGCAGACCTGGAATTTGTCCTAGATCCCTCACGAGAGTGGTTCAAAGCCTTTGGCCCAAGCAAAGCTCAAGGCTAGGAGTAAGTTAATTCTGGTGTTGGGCCAGAGAAAGGATTGCAGACCTACATTCACAAGATTTGTCTTGGTCAACACTTCCACTTTTATTAGTTTATATAACCTCATAACACCCCAAAGAAGTCAGGTATTGTCGTTCCTGTTTTGAGGCTGCAGAAACTGAGGTTAGGACAGCTAAGCTACATGTTAGCTAATTGCACGTAGTAATTCCTTAGCTCTTGGCTTCAGGTCTCATTAGAGAGCTGACTCAGACTTTTTGCCTGTAAGGGGCACTGTTACTCCCAGCTTGCTCAAAGGGAACTGTGTACACCGGGCTTGTCCAGGGAAAGAGCCTTCTGAGCACCCACTCCCAGGCCTTTTGGGCCACCTTCCTCTCCCCTCCTTTCCTCTGGGCCCCTCATTTCTTTCTTTCTTTCTTTCTTTTTTTTTTTTTTTTTTTTTTGCCAATTGTGGGGCTTGAACTCAGGGCTGAGCACTGTCTCTGGACTTTTCTCAAGGCTGGTGCTCTACCACTTGAGCCACAGCACCACTCCCAGCTTTTCTCTATGTATGTGGTACTGAGGAATCGAACCCTGGGCTTTGTGTATTCTAGGCAAGCACTCTACCACTAGGCAAACCCCCGGCCCCATGGGCACCTCATTTCTTTTACCAACTAAAGCATTTGAGAAGGAGCTGTTCAGTATTCACGTTAAATGATTTCCCTTTGAACTTCTGTCCCAGTCATGAAGGCTTCCTCAGAAATTTCCCTTTGCTGGCACCTAGGGTGTTTCTTAATCTACAGAGGAAATTTGACTTCTGTTTGTGTCCAATAAATTGTTCTACAATTCACACTAGGCTGAGGTTTCTTTGTTCTGCTGGTAGTTTCTGCTATATGAGCTAATCAGGAAAGAGACCAAATATGAGAGAAGAGAGGAGAGAGAGAGAGAGAGAGAGAGAGAGAGAGAGAGAGAGAGAGAGAGAGAGAGAGACAGAGACAGAGAGACAGAGACAGAGAGAGACAGAGAGACAGAGAGAGAGAGACAGAGAGAGAGAGAGAGAATGAGAGATTGGGAAATGTATCTTGACAGTTTACAAGATGACAGAAATACCCTTGCATTAATATTTAAAAACAAAAAATAAAAAGCAAAACAAAACAAAAAAGCAAAGTCAAGTGCTGTTGACTTATATTTATGATCCTAGCTAGTCAGGAGACTGAGATCTGAAAATTGTGGTTCAAAGCCAGCCTGGATAGTCCATAGGACTCTTATCTCCAATTAACCCCCAGAAAACCAGAAGTGGATCTCTGGCTCAAAGTGGTAAAGCACTAGCCTTGAGCAAAAGAGCTCAAGGACAGTGCCCAGGCCCTGAGTTCATGTCCTAGCACTTCCCTTCCCCCAAAGAAACAACAGCAAGGGCTGGGGATGCTGTACAGGAGAGTAGGTTTGCTGGATTCCATCTCTGGTTCTGCTGAAATAGAAACAATAAAAACCGAAGCCATCAAGGAAGATAGAATTCTAAACACCCTTAGCTTCTCAGATCCTGTTTCCAAGTCTAGCTGAGACCAAGGCCTTGTTTGACTTCTGCACATACTCCAGGCTTCTGGAGGGAGATTCCTGCCCCAGCCTAAGCCTTGATGCCTACCTATGGGTTTAGCTCAGGATGGCTTGTAAGGAGCCAGCTGGCTCTCCTCCTCCTCCTCCTCCTCCTCCTCCTCCTCCTCCTCCTCCTCCTCCTCCTCCTCCTCTTCCTCTTCTTCCTCCTCCTGCTGCTGGGAACCCGAGAAGGCTTCTGACTTGCCAGTGGCAATCTGAAGCTGAAGCAGTACTGCTGCCAGGAAGAACTTGATCTTGCTATTTTGGTTTCAGAATGCACTTTGAACTCTGAGGAAAAAGAAAGCTGGCTGCTGGGAAGGCTAGGGAACAGGACCGGAATTGTCTCTTGGGTTTGGAAGAAGTTGACTTGCCTCCTTTAGGTTCTTCTCTATTTGAATTCCGTTAACTTCTGTTTCTCAACACTAGCTGGGAAGACCTGGGCAGGGCTGGAGGCCAGTGAGGCATTGTTTAGAAATCACTGCCTGGGATTACTCCCAACTCAACAAGGCTGCAGACTCACCATAGAAAGTGTTGGCCTCAGGATCAAGGTCTCTCTCTCTCTCCTCTCCTCTCCTCTCCTGTCCTCTCCTGTCCTCTCCTGTCCTCTCCTCTCCTCTTTTCTCTCTCTCTCTCTCTCTCTCTTCTCTCTCTCTCTCTCTCTCTCTCTCTCTCTCTCTCTCTCTCTCTCTCTCTCTCTCTCTCTCTCTCTCTCTCTCTCCTCTCTCCCTCTCTCTAGTCATGGGACTTGAACTCTGTCTGGGCCCGGGCATTATCCCTGAGCTCTTCAGCTCAAGGCTATCGCCACACCCCTTGAGCCACAGCTCCACTTCCCCTTTTCTAGTTGTTAATTGGAGATAAGAATCTCACATTCTTTAGTGTCTGGGCTGGCTGGCTTTGAACCGCAATCCTCAGACCTCAGCCTCCTGAGTAGCTAAGATTAAAGGTGTGAGCCACCACACCAGGCTTATATGTTTTTCTTTAGCCATTACCTGCAAATTTCAAGAGGTACCAAGAGGTCAAGTAACTATGCCCATGGTCACATAATCTAATCAGAGCCAAGAATTCCTCCACTCAGGTCTGGTTTACTCATGACTTCAACAATACTGACTGAGTCTCTGTGACCAAAGTGCAGCAGTGAGCAAAGCCTACTTAGAAATGTCTCTGTAGTTAGGTCTTTCTCACAAGCTTTTGCTCTCATTTGAAGAAGTTTATATCTGGCATCCAACCAGCTTCTGTGATGTTTTATGAGTAAGGGCATAGTCTTACGCGATGCCAAACTGAGCACCAGTGCCTCACACCTATAATCCCAGCTACTCAGGAGACTAAGATCTGAAGATTCCAGTTCAAAGCCAGCCTAGGGAAGGAAAGTTCCTAAGATTCTCATCTGCAGTTAACCAGCAAAAACCTGGAAGCGGATCTGTGGCTCAAGTGGTAGAGTGTCAGCCTTGATAAAAATGCTCAGGGACAATGCCTAGTACTGGCACACACACAAAAAGCCATACCCTTTATCCTCTCCATCGATATAGAATGGAGCATGAGTATTCTTTTATTCTTTCCTATTATAGCTGTCTACCAGAGGGGATTTCTATTGTTTAGCAATCACAATGGATTTTTTTTTTTTTTTGCCAGTCCTGGGCTTGAGCTCAGGGCCTGAGCACTGTCCTTGGACTTTCTCAAGGCTAGAGCTCTACCACCTAAGCCTCAGCACCACTTCCTGCTTTTTTCTATGTATGTGGTACTGAGGAATCAAACCCAGGTCTTCGTGCATGCTAGGCAAGCACTCTACCACTAGGCCAAACTCCTACCACTAGGCCAAACTCCCGGCCCCCACAATGCATTTTTACGTGTATAATCCTATTTGATTTTTACTTAAACCTTATTGCTTGTGAGGTTAAGCAGAGATTGCTGATGAAGAAATTAACCTGAGCCTTATGTCTATAAATGTGAGCTCTGGATTTCTGCTATTTGTAAGTGATCCTGTCTGGCCTCTCTGCTATCACAGCAGGAATAGACTAAGGTATGTCAGGAAATGAATACACTGGAACTGAGCCTGAAACTAGAAAGCTAGAGTGGGATCTTGATGGGGAGAGGAGCATTTCCAAGGGAAAGAACAAGCATGTGTTGTAAACCCAGGAATCAGCCAGGGGCATGCTGTGCTGGGGAGAAGGCTGAGCTAGAGAGCAGAGGAGTACGTTTGGTGCATAGATAACAGGCCGGAATGCCAAGATGAAGGTCCGACTTAGCAAACACTATACACCATCCCTTTAAGAAGCTATGTGTATGTCGAGAGATAGACATGTAATGTGCCATTTCGACTCCTTGAGCTGTTTCTCAATTTAACCAAGTTTAACAATGTTAATTTCATTTAATCTTTGGAAACCAAATATTGGCTTACTTAGTTTAATAAACTCAAACTTTCCAAAAAAAAAAAGCTATGTGTAGATGGAAAATTTGTTGAATGAATACAAATGTATGACTTGTATGTTTTGGATGCTGAGAAGCCCATAGACTTCCTGTCCTCTGGATGTTTATTCTCTTAATTGGAGGAATTTGTATCTGTGACTGAGGAAAGAACTGTGTCTGTGACAGTGAGTCTTGTAGGAACTTCTCAATGGAAGGATATTTCTTGAGCAAATCGAGCAGAAGAGGTATTTAGAGTTTCCAAAGGAAGAACAGAGGCTGGAGGAGAAGAAAGGGGGTAGCAAGCAGAGCATTCCTAGAGGAGCTGGAAAGTAGAGGGAGGCTAAGAGAAATAACAGGGTGAGAAAAACCATGGGCCCAGCTTTGCAATGGTTAAAAAAGCCAGTGGAGAAGACACCTTTTGCTGGTCACCAGGGACTCACACTTGAAATCTTAGCTACTCAGGAGGCTAAGATCTGAGGATCACAGATCAAAGTCAGCTTGGGCAGGAAAGTCCATGAGACTCTAATTAAACTCTAAAAAGCCTAAAGTGGAGCTATGGCTCACATGGTCAAGTGGCAGAGTACTAGTGTTGGGCACAAAAGCTCAGGACTAGCACCCAGACCCTGAGCTCAAGCCCTAGGACTGGCACATGTGCGCTTGTGCACACACACACACACACACACACACACCATTTTCAGTTTGGATTAGTCCCAGGCAATGCAATCCTGGGACACTCACTCTAGCACACGATTGCCCACATCCTAACACATGAACAGGGCTATGAAGTGGGCATCTTTTTTTTTTTTAATCTCAATTTGCATATGAGAAAATAACATTAACTAGGAGGAGAGGAGGGAAATTTGCTGGTGCTCATGCCTCATAGAGGCTCTATGGCTGCTTTTACAAATCGTGGAAAACAGGGCAAATTTCTATCTTGATTTTTGGGGGAGTTTTGTTTTGTTCTGTTTTCCATTTGAGAGAAAACCTTTTCAATGATCCCAGAGGTTTAAGCATGGATATAGCAGCAATTTATTTCAACCTGGTGAAGACACATCAGTCACTTCATAAGCCCTTGCCAAAGGAGCCCTTTGATTCTTTCCTACTTGGTGAGCTTCCAGAGTCCCCAGGGCCTGCTTTTAATCCTGTTAATGAGGAACCAAAGGGCACCCCTGCCCCCCCCCCCCCCCCCCCGCCCCCCCCGAGGGACAGAGAGGGGAGGGGACTGCATCGTAAAGGCCTGCACTTAAAAGGAGCAAATGGTGCCAAGGAAATGTTAGAACTTTGCCTTTGCTCGTGGTGTATTTTAAGCACCAGGAAGTAACCAATAATTTTCCACTTTTTGTCTGTCTGTCTGTCTGTCTGTCTATCATCAATGCTCATCATGGTCATCTACCTTTACGTAGTTACACAAAGGGGTTTCAATTTGTGAGTACAATGCATCTTGACCAGAGGCTGATCTAGTCAACCTGAGAAATGTTTACTATTTTGGGAGCATGGCCTTTGCTCCTCTTGAGGGGCCAGAGTCCAGCTCACAGGACCCTGGTCACACACAGTTTTCCCCTTTCTCTCAGAGTCCTTTGCTTGATCCTTGAGGATGGGCACTAGCAGACCCACAGTCCTGGGACGCCTTTCCCCGCTGGGCGCTCAGAGGTACAGCTGCAGCCACTCTCCTCTGCCATGGCCTGGCGCGCTCCCTTCAGGAAGCTGCGAGAATTGCGCCTGGTGCAGCTGTCCTTCCAGAGGGGGACTCTTGGAACCCAAGGGCAAAGGGGACTACACCTGGGGGGCTGCACTTCCCTCTCCTGGCACAGCCAGGCTCTGCGGAGGGCGAGGAGGGAAGGCCAGGCCCCTTCCTCTCAATGTACACCTTGTACACTCAAGGCAACAAACTAACAAGGACAGTCAAGGACCCTTTGGCTGCTTTCTACCTTACACCCCTACACCTTCTGCCAGGAAGAAACAGGAAGGAGTTTCCCTAAAAAATCTCCCCCCCCCACACACACACCGAGACAGAGACAGAGACAGAGACAGAAAGAATTGAGTGTTAAGTGATTATATTTTAAAATTTCAGAAGTTACTTCACTGCATTTGGAAAATTTTCCTGTACTTTTATATTGGAAATGCTGAAGAGTAGCAATATTAAGTTATCTGCACAATGACATTCACATGCAAAGACCCCTAGAAAAAGAAAGTAAACACGACAGGGTTTTCTCCATGCAGAATTCTGTCTTGTTGTGTTCTGGCCACACGAGGGAGCCTGTCTCCTTCTAATGAAGAGCTGGTGAGGTGAGGAAATGCTAAATTATTTCCACCAAGGAGTATCGAGTGACCAGAGTCTGCCAGTAGTTCTAAAAAAGACCCCTGGAAATAAAAACCTACTCCAGGCCTTCCTGTATCACATGAATTGGCATCACTTACAGTGGAGTCCTTAGGGGCCTCTACTCTGCTGTTATCTATGGTGGCCTGCCAGGCTCTGGCTTATTTTCCTGGCTATGGTGAGGCCGTTCCTTTGCCACATGTAGATTGTGACCAATGAGAAAGAAAGCGAAAATGACACTGCACATAGAAGGTGCCCTTGCAGCGTCAGCACATCATACAGGAGATCAGGTGAACGTGAGTCTGACATCTGGTTCCTTCAGTGGACACCTGCTAAGCAGTGACCTATGTAGCCCTGTCCCTGAGCAGGCTGAACCAGGAAAGGAAGCCTGAAGAGGAATACAGAGGGGAGAAGGCAAAGGAGGTCTTTGGCATGACCATGTGGAGAATATATACAAATATATATTACATCTTATGTAATATTATATAATATGTTAACACATAATTACATTATAGATAATATATTAGTATATAATATGTTACATATCATATATTAATTATGTAATTGTATATACAACTATATAATATAATTTAATATATTATAATAAATATATTTATATTTAAATATTATATAAATCTGTATATAAATTATGCATACTTGTAATATAATAAAATATACAACATAATGTATAATATATTATATGGTTTAATACAATTATCTAATTAATATGGAATATAATTTTGTATTATATAGAATAGGCATTATATTAGTATAACATATATTTGCATGTTATATATTTTATATATTAATTACATAATTATATACAATTATATAATTAATGTACTATAGAATAGAATACAAATAGTATATAATATATATTTGTGTATATATTCGATACACAAATATATACATATATATTATATATATGGCTTTCTGGCTACATGAAATTTTGACCCCAAGAATGAATGTGTCAGGTGAGGAGTCCAAATAGTAACTGGAGGCGGGAAATGAGAAGGGAAGAGCTGAGAATCTGGAGTAGAAGTTCTCACCTCTGCTGTAGATGGTATGTGTGGGGCGGGGCCTCTGTTAGGTGTGTAAAGCCGTAGGTGGTATGTGTGGGGCGGGGTCTCTGTTAGGTATGTAAGGTTTGCCATGGCAGGGAGCCTTTCCTTTTCCTTTTCTCTGTCATCCAAGATGGCTAATTGGTGGTGACCAGAGAAGGGTGACCCCAGCAACAGTTGTTTCAGTTAAAACAAAACTAAACAAAGGGGAAGTGGTGGTGTGGCTCCAAAGGTAGGGTGGTAGCTTTGAGCTGTAGAGCTCAGGGACAGTGACCAGGCCCAGAGTTCAAGCCCCATGACTGACCAAAAAAAAAAAAAAACCCAAAAAATCTAAGCAAAGACATCCCAAATAATAGCCACATACACTCACCACAGATGCTTGCTGTTGATTTCCCTCCTCTCTCCTGCCTCTGTGCCCCAGTAAACCAGGGATCTTGGTCCTAAAGGAGAGGTATCAGAAAGAGAGCACATCCTTCTGTCTCTGTTTACCTTCGGGGCAACAAGGAAAGAACCAATCATATTTGTGTCCAGATTCAGGTCCTCTTAGCTTCAATACCAACCTACAATGAGAGAAGGCAAAGCTGAAACCAGCCCTGTGGCTGATGGCAACATGAAACTTCATTTGAATCTAAGCTGGACTTTGAGTAACCCAAAGAATAGGGGATTTCTCCAGTGTCTCATAAAAGGCAAAAAGGACCCATTTCTTAGGACATGGCTGAAGCTGGTGAATGGGGAGGGCCATCCTGGCTGATTCTTGAGTTGAGAGTGATTGATCTCACCAGTCAATGTTTTCCCATTGGGTGCACGGCACTGAGGTGAGCGTAAGCCTGCAGAGCTATGAGGAACAGGTGTAGAGCAGAAAAACACCAAGGTTGTGCCAGGCAGAGCAGCTTTTCTTGTTTGTGTCAGTATGGGAATTAAACTCAGGCCCTGAGGCTGTTGCTCAGCTTTCTTGCTCATAGTTGCACTTTAGCACTTGAGAAGACAGAAGTGTTTTCTGATGCTCTGTTCACTGGATGTAACAAAGAATATTTATTCCATTCATTCACTGTTTTCATCTGGGACACCACCAGTTTTCCCTTCCTAGATCATGAGAAGATTCCAATAGGTTTTAGGTTATTTTAATTGCTTATAATTATTTATTATTATCATTTAAGTAGTTATACAAGGGAGTTGCCATTTAGCATGATAATTTATAAATACAATACAAATTACAACATTCTTACTCAATCCTCCCCTACATCCCCCTTCTCTCATTCTTCTTAAATTTTCAGGATGTATGTGGGGTTCTTGTCTGCAATTTCCCTTCTTCTCCTCTTCCTTGGTCAACCCCTTTCTGCTTGACTCCATCACCCTCTCTTTTGAGTATCTGCTTGCTGGTGTTTTATTTTGCTGAACTTTGGTTTGGCTTTCTAAGAAATTACCTTGAGACCTTCCTTGGATCTATCATATTTCAGTTACTGCATCTGTACATATACACTTGTATAGTATACAACATATTTACTTATGAGGTTGTAAGCTAAATCTAGCTTCCACATGTAAGGGAAAACATGGATCCATGTTTCTCTGGGCCTGACTTACTTCAGTTAACATATTTCCCCCCCAAGTCTTCCCATTTCTTTACAAATGCTACAATAGCATTCTTTCTAATGGATGAGTAAAATTCCATTGTGTATACACACTACACTTTCTTGATCCATTTGGCCACAGAGGGACATCTAGGATGATTCTGTGGTTTCTTTCTTTACTGAAATCAATCCCATTGTATTGTTTATGACGTTAATCTAATATGTGATTCATAACTGCTCTCCTCAGCCATCTGAAGCTATTCTGCACTCAAACGGGTTGGAAAGTGGGTATGAGATGCAGGCTGTACCTCCTCTCATCCCTTCTCATCCCTTGAACAGCCTTCATTCCAGAAGTATGTGGAAACAGAGGCAGAACAAAGGGCAGGGAGTGCCAATTGAGAAGAGATGGGCAGTGGTTCGTTCTTACATGCTGGTGGGAACCAGTGTGTGCGCAGACAATTCTGTCTCTGCTGAGGATCACTGCTGCTCTGGTGGACACCTGCGGGCCCTGAGGTCATTTGTCACCTAGCTCCTTAGTGAATTCCCAGGGCCTCCTCAGGTCATGGTTCTTAGGAAGCTGGAAACGTGACTTCCTAACTTTTTCTTCCCTAGCACCTGTGACCATCGTCCAGGCAGGACCTGTGGCTGATAGCATGTCCTAGGATGTAGGCCTGTAGTACCCTGGATAGCAAATCACAGGAGGCTAGGGTGTACAGCTTGGGATGGTCTGCATGTTGCTTTCCTCTGAAAATCACTATTAGAGTCCTAACCCAACAGGTAGTATTAGGAAGTGGTCTCCTCTTGGGACTAGCTTTCGAGGTTATGAATTGGATTGATGCTCTTACATAAGGACCCAGAAAGTTCCATTGCTGCTTCTACCCTATGATGATATAGCAAAAAGGAGCCACTTGTGAATGGAAAAGAGGATGCTCCGGACATCGATTATGGACTTTCTAGAGCAGAACTCTGAGGAAGCAATTTCTGTTGCTTAGGAGCTGGGCGGTCTATGGTAATTTGTTATAGCAGCTCGAGGGATGAAGAGAAGCCCTTATTTTTTTCACCTCCAGCTCTTTCATATGTTCTTCATGCTCTATAGATACACACAGGGATAGATGAACAAGCTTGTTCTGTTAGCAGAGGTCAAACCCGAGAGTGAGCTGCTGCACTCTAGGTGCTCCTTAATGAGAAGGGAGGGGAGAGCTGGGAGCTATCTGTAGAAAAACGCTCTTCATTTTTCCTTTATTCAGGGAGCTACCTTGAACTATTACTTTATTCTAAGAACTGAGGAGCTCTGGGTTCAGAATGAACCCTGCTTCATGTATTAGTGTCTGGCACTAAAAAAAAAATGCTAGAGCAAGGGCTTGGGAAAACTTGCCATTATTATTATAAAGTCTTCTTTCAGTTATCATTTTCTTTGCCAGTCCTGGAGCTTGAACTCAGAGCCCAGGCATTGACCCTGAGCTTCTTTTACTCAAGGCTAGCAGTGTACCACTTGAGCCACAGTACCACTTCTGGCTTATTTGTTTGTTTGTTTGTTTATGTGGTACTGAAGAGTTGAACCCAGGGCTTCATGCATTCTATGCAATCATTCTACCACTAAGCTACCTTCCCAGCCCTCGGTTACCTTAACATAGAAGTAGGTGTGACCTTACTGCAAAATGGGGTGTTCATATGACATGTGACATGTGACATGTGTCAAAAAGGGGACCCGGGAAGAAGGAGGTCCATTATCATGTACTTTCCTAGCTCACTAGAGGCAGAAAGTGCCTGACCTATCTTTGTGTGCCTGTTTTCTCTCTCCTATTTGAGCATTGTATCTCTGAGTTACTGAAATTAGTTCTACATACTGAACTGTTTTTATTTATTTTTTTAAAAAAAGCTCTCCAGGGGCCAGGAGTTTGGCCTAGTGGTAGAGTGCTTGCCTAGCATAATGCACGAATACCCAGGTTCGATTCCTTGGTACCAAATACATAGAAAAAGGCCGGAAGTGGTGCTGAGGCTCAAGTGGTAGAGCTCTAGCCTTGAGAAAGTCCAAGGACAGGGCTCAGGCCCTGAGCCCAAGCCCAAGACTGGCAAAAAAAGCTCTCCAAAATTAAAAGCAGGAACTTACAAGTAAAAGCAGAAACTATTCTACCATCCCAAGTCCAAGTATACTGTAGAATTGAGGTTTGGAGTATCTTACTGCGGTATCTTAGGTCCCAGCAAAATGATACTTAGGAGGCTGAGAGATGAGGAGCTCACCAAGAGAGCTCTAGAATTTTATTGAGAATGGATGCTTCAACCAGGAGCTTTGCTCTCTTGTGTGAATTTATCTGACTAGTCCCTGTACTGGATGTCACAGGTGAAAGTGACCTATTCAGGTAATTTCGCAAGGGACTGTCATTCAATATGGGAATTTAAGAGAAAAATCTCCTGCTTTCTTTTTAAGAGGAAGAGGACATCTTTAGCAATTTGGCAGAATTCATGGAAAGACGTGAGTGGATGAGACTTGATGGTAGTTACACGTGGATTATAGGCTACCGGCTACTCAGGACTGTGGATGTGTGTGTGTGCATGTGTGTGCACATGGCACAGAGCATTCAAGGAATGCATAGGAAGAAGGTAGGTCACTAGATTAAGCCAAAAGTATGCACACATATACATATATATGTATATGTGTACATCTGTCTCTGAGTAAACATGGGATGCATAGTTGAATAATTTGTAGTATACATATCTGACTGATATTTTAAGAATCTTTTGAGAGAACCATTTTATCACAGTAATGATTTCAGGAAGTATGTTTGTTTGTTTATTTATTTATTTATTTATTTAATTTGCCAGTCCTGGTCTTGAGCTCAGGGCCTGAGCACTGTCCTTGGATTTTTCTCAAGGCTAAAGCTCTACCACTTGAGCCTAAGCACCACTTTCAGCTTTTTTTTTCTATATTTGTGATACTAAGGAATCAAATCTGGGTCTTTGTGCATGCTAGGCAAGCACTCTACCACTAGGCCAAACTCCTGGCCTCAGGGAGTATATTTTTAAAGCAACCCAGTGGCATAGGAGTTTAAACCTTCTTATGTATCCCACACATGTATCAGAATGCAAAATATGTAAAAATAAAATATTTGTGACTTATGGGACATTAAATAAATGGATCACAATAGCTCCAGGTTTAGAATATCCTAATATATTTAGTAGAGCTTCAATTGTTTTAATGTTTGATTTTTACAAGTCTAAATGTAGGGGTTTTTGTTTTGTTTTGTTTTGTCTTGGTAGGTCCAACCTCCAATTATTGGCCTCACCTCCATGACAAAGAATGGGTCATATAGAATGACCAAGGAGCTGGTTCTGGAAACAGGTGCAATGGCCACTAATCTGGAGATGTCTAGAGGTAAAAGTTAGACTCATAACCATCAAAAACCATGCTTCTGGGCTGGAATGTAGCTCAATAGCAAAGTGCTTGACTAATACGTGCAATATCCGGGTTATATCACCAGTACCTGAAAGGAAAAATATTTTAAAAATATGCTTCTTCAATCTATGTACAGGGTAAAGAAAGAAAACTTGATCCAAAATTCAATAGACTTAGAGATGCAGGGGAAAAGAAATAAGCTTTCTAGTGCCAAATGTGATCCATGTCCTGGATGTAAGTAAATGAAAACTGACTGGAAACTTTGATGAAAGGATAATTTCTTAGGAGTTGAGAGGGTTCATGGGAGTTGAGATCACCTTCGGGAAATGGCAATGTCTAGATGTTCATAGGAACTGCATCAAATCTGTCACCACAGACACTGTCACCCTCCTCCCACCCCCAGAAGTTTAGGGACACCACTTACTCTAGAGTGCAACCTGCTCCCATTGCCTAGAACAGAAAGTCCTGGGAGAGAGTAGTTGACGAGTCAAATACATTTCTCCACTGGACTTAAATTGCTATGTTCATTTTCCTGAGAAAAAGCAGGGTGGCTCATGCCTATAATCCTAGCTACTCAGGAGGCTGAGATCTGAGGATCAAGGTTCAAAGCCAGCCTGGGCACTAAAACAAGTGAGACTTTTTTTTGATAGAAATAAAATTACTGTTTTTTAATTGTAATTAATAAAAGGGTTACATGATATTTGCCAAATAGAAGGTGCATTAATTCACATACATTGATACCCTTTCACATGTCTTGGTCCCCATTACCCTCCCCCCCACCTCCCCTCTTGTTTTTCCCCCTTCCCTATCCAATTTAAAATAACCAAATACAAATATATCCGATAAATCAGGTAACAAAGTGAGATACTGTAACAATATGAGATTTTATCTCCAATTTACCACTAGAAAAACAGGAAGTGGGGCTGTGGCTCAAGGGGTAGGGTGGTAGCCTTGAGCTGAGGAGCTCAGGCACAGCGCCCAGGCCCAGAGTTCAAGTCCCATAACCTACCAAAAAAAATATCACTTGGCATTCTCCAATATGCACTCATATGTGTGGTCTCACCAACTTTGCTACTCTCAGCCTAAACTAACACACAGAAAAAAAAAGAAGTGGGGGCCGTGAGTTTGGCCTAGTGGTTAAAGTGCTTGCCTAGCATGCATGAAGACCTGGGTTCGATTCCTCAGTACCACATACATAGAAAAAAGCTGGAAGTGGTGCTGAGGCTCAAGTAGTAGAGCTCTAGCCTTGAGAAAGTCCAAGGACAGTGCTCAGGCCCTGTGCTCAAGCCCAGGACTGGCAAAAAAGAAAAAAGAAAAAAAAAGAAGTGGATCAACAGTGCTCTGTCTATTTCAATGTGTATTCTAAATCTACTCTCACAGTGAGGGTTTAATGTTTATACACCCTTCTAATCCATAGAACAAGAAAGGCCTTGACTTAAACATGAAAATAATAAACATGACCAAGAAGGGGGAAAGGCCTAGGTTATGAGACTTCATTCTAAAACCCCCAGCTGGCAATAACCTTGATCAACAAGTAACAAACTAACCCACACTCTGGGCCAACAATTAAGGTAATAGCTCTATATCTTGTGGTGCTCATTTCCTGTATCAGGGTTGAATCGGGAAAAGCAAGAAGGATCCAATGTCCAGGCTATATATTTCCACAGCTGGGCAGCCAGCGTTGTGGTCAGACTCTTTGGGGAGGGCCCCAATGGGAGGACTCTGGTTTTGTGCCCCCCAGTAACCTCTCTCAGCTGGATAAAACTCCAAGCACTGACAGCTGCCCTATAATCATTACGTGAGCATCCTTTGGAGAGTACCGTACCTGCTTCAGTAGCCTGTTGTTATTCAAATTGCCTGCATCCCTTCCCTTAAGGTACAATTTTACTTCTCTAGTAATGTCAATCTTCATTGTGTTTCACTCTTACGGTTCCTTTGCTGTGTTTGGAATAGTAACCTTATCTTAGGTGTTGGGTGCAAGGAAAAAAGTACTTGAGGAACACCCACCCCAGTCATCGGTAACACTTTGGCCCTGACTTTGATCTGCCAGTGGGTTAAACTCTGTTCTTACCTGCTCTTCTGGCTAGAGGACTGTTTCCCTTTCCAGTTTCTTTCAAGCTATGCCATGTCTCTCTTTCTGCCTTCTTTCCTTCCTCACTTTGTGGAATGGGTGATGGTTTCCAAACACTTTCAAGATATTTCTTGCCATTTTGAGTCCACTTTGTGTATTTCAGGAGATATGACCTCTTTCCACTTGGATTTGAAACCTGTCTGCTGTTCTCCTCCGTCATCTCCTGCAAGGTCATGGATTAGTCATTAAAGACTCTGAATTAAGATTACAGGCGATGGCCACTTGACAGGTAGTGAACAATGGGATTTTAGGATTCATAGTTATTGGATATGTACCCAGGTTGTGACCCATCATGGACCACAAAATGTATGCTCAATTGGACACAAAGGAAGACATAGAGCAGGGCACTCTAACATGACATCCTGGGGTCAGGGATTCACCCAGAGGAGCCCTGTGAGTTATCACAGCAAGTGAAGAACTCTTCCTCTCCAGATAGTTTCACACAGAAGAGTTTTCCTCAAGCACTTGTCCTCTTTCTTTCAGAAATGGGGAACCAGCTTTCTATATCTCAGGATTTGCCTATGATTTGTCTCCAAACCACTGAAGGGATATCAGCTTCTCCTCAAGTGAAAATGTCTTTATTTGCTCATCTGCAATATACTCTAGGACATATGTTAACCTGGCCTACCAACACATGCACAGACAATAATATCACTTTACAATTATTCCTATCCTGTAGCAGTTTGGGGGAAATTGTCAGAAGTCCAATATGTCCAAGCATTTATGGCTTCATGCATAAATTTAGGGCTACATTACAAAACCCCGAAGAAAGTTTCTAGGTTTCCTGTTCTTTTCAGGTCTGACTCCTTCATAATCTTCTGATATTTTTCTTATCAGTGCTATATAGACCCACTGGGACAAAGATTCAGAATTTTCTTCCTTCTCTGGAGCTTTTGCAGCTAAGCACACAGAGTAAGCATACAAGTGCTTACTTGTCATACAAGCTAATTTTCTTTAAATATTTGCTCATGTTGGCTTTTTAAAAACAGTTTTTTCTTTACAAAACTTAACTTTTGCCTGTTGATATTCTACCGGATCCTGTCTTCTAACAATACAACCTGAGCAGTGTTTTGAGACACCATCTACAGGAGAGACAGAATTAAATTTTGAGGTGAATTTAAGGTAAACCGAGTATCAAAGATATTCCTTCAATTGGGCCAAAATAGTCTTATTGACATTGATACCCAGCTGGCTCGCTTTTCTCCATCATGGTATCAAAATCCGACTACTAAATCTCATCCCTGCAGCTGCAATGAGGGGCCATTAACGCCAAGCCAAAGAAAGATTAATCAGAGATGTTTTCAGAGAAAATTGTCTAGACATAAGAGGAGAAATTGTCAGCATAAAAATGGAATGGGTTTGATGGTACATGCCTGTAGCTAACATTTGGGAGGTGGAGGCAGGCGGACCATGAGTTTCTAGCCCAAAATATGTTTGGGAGCTCCAGAACAACCTGATCTGTATAATGAGTCCTGGTCTGAAAAATCAACAGCAAAAATGCAAGCACTTCTGCCAAACCTTTCAAAAGTAATTGAAGCTAAGATCTTATGGAGAAAAGGCTCTCACGCTTAGTTACCCAACAGTAAAGTCCTTTGTAGGTAAAACTCATGTCTTCCGATTTAGGCTCCCTCTTTTGTTTTTTATTTTTAGTTTTTGGTCATGGGGCTTGAACTCAGGGCCTGTATGCTGTCCCTGAGATTTTTTTTGCTCAAGGCCAGCTGTACCATCCGCCTTGAGCCATTGTGCCACTTCTAGTTTTCTGGGAGTAAATAGGAGATAAGACTCTCAGGGTCTTTCCTGCTCCCTCAGGCTTCACACTGGGATCCTCAGATCCCAGCCTCCTGAGCAGCTAGGACAGGCATGAACCATGGGTGCCCTGCTCTTTGACTCCCTCTTACCCCCTGCTTTATAATGATGCTTCTGTCTTTAGGATTAAGTATCTGGCTATTTTCACTGCTGCCATTACGACTTCTTACCATTCATGGACTAGTTTATCTATACAGGGTACACTGCAAAGTGAAAATTTTCCACTGGCCAATTTTATCTTTGACCATGTGTTTCATTTATTATCATTAAAAAGTACAAAGGAGTTGTACAAACACCATGTGTCCTGCAGGACAAGGGAGTTAAAACAGGTCCTTAAGAACGTAGATACAGTGGAAGAAGAAAAGACAAATGATGAGGGTGAAGGAAGATGAAGCCTGTCAAAGTAGGTGGTTAGAGTAAGGCACAGAAACTTCTATTTTAACTGATTACTCACTCCTTTGATTTTGTTAGAGAAATGGAACATTGACAAGATCACAGCAAAGAGTATACTATGTCTGGATTTGTTCAAAATGAAAACATCTTTCATTTTTGTTAGTTTTCTTTCATATAATTTCAAAATTAACAAATAATTATAGATCTGATATGTTTTCTGCTGTCTAAAATAAATTAAATATTGAGGAAAAAACAAAGTAGGTGGTTAGTTCTGCATGCATGAAAATAAAACAATGATTGAAATTGTCTAAGTAGGGGAGTGAGACAAGGGAGAATGACACTGGGGTACATTTGGCCAGGATAGATTGTGTGTGTGGAAATGTCACAGTGAGCTTTCCTATATAAAATAAATGTATGTTAATTAAAAGTACTTTAAACTGTTTTTGCTAAAAAATAGTGACTCTAAATGAAAACTCCCAAATGTTTTGTTTCAATTTCTCCATTCTGGATCATCATCTTCTCTAGTAACTGATTGATAAACTTTGGACAATAAACAAATCTCCTTAGGCACTAATGAGTCCTTCCTTCCTCCCTTCCTTCCTTCTTTCCTTCCTCCCTCCCACCCTTCCTCCTTCCCTCCCTTTCTTCCTCCTTTCCTCCCTCCTTCCCTTCCTTTTCCTCCCTCCTTCCCTTCCTTTTCCTTCTTCCTTCCTTCCTTCCTTTCTTCCTTCCTTCCTTCCTTCCTTCCTTCCTTCCTTCCTTCCTTCCTTCGTTCCTTCCCTCAGTTTTACCTTTGACCATGTATTATATTTATTATCATTAATAAATACAAAGGAGTTGTACAACACATCAGTTTATGAATACAATGCTTCTTTGAAGTAGGGTGACTGAGTCCGGCCATGTCAGCACTGCTGGTGGCCTATTGGCTTCTCAGACATCCTGGCACCTCCCAGGAGGTAGAGGGAATTCTCCACCCAGTGCTGAACAGCCTTGAGGTGAGGAAGGCTATTCACTGAGTGCAGATTGAGGGCTCTGCTTACTTC
Source organism: Megascapheus bottae (assembly GCF_031878675.1). Taxonomy (NCBI): domain Eukaryota; kingdom Metazoa; phylum Chordata; class Mammalia; order Rodentia; family Geomyidae; genus Megascapheus; species Megascapheus bottae. Next base: position 73,467,146 of record NC_143515.1, on the reverse strand, counting down.
AGGAAAGCTCTGCCTATGGAGGAGAATGAAGGTCTGGGAGAAGGTGAAGCTCCTTCTTCCAGGCCCCTCCCTGGTGACAAGGGTGGGCACTTGACTGATAGGTTACTAGGCCCGTCAGTCCAGTACCTGGGACTGAAAGTTTCCTATGACCCTGCCCCTACCCTGATCCTATTTAGGCCTGAACTAGTATAGGTGCCATTACACCATGCTACATGTCTCCATGTACAGGTCCTGTGGACCTGTGTCCCCTGGTTGGTCTTTGGTCACCCTGGCATCCCAATTCAGCTCTCCATAGAGCTGAATCGATCTGTTGGTATCATATTTGTTGTTTCTGTCACCTCTGGCCTGTTTCCTAACTGTATTGAGAGCTGCTGAACTTTGAGACTATCATGCAGTCACTGGCCTTTTAATAAAGACTCCAAGATTCAAACTCGCAAAATGTGGCCTCTAAATAGTCTTGCCTTATAGCATCTTGATTCATGTTACCCTTCTTCTTCTTCTTCTTCATCATCACCCCAACTCTATCCTTCCCCTTAATTGTCTTAATTTTGTAGGACACACATAAAATTTTATAACTATATATTCCCCCTTCCCTATCTTCATTCATCTACTTCCCTTCCCTTGACTTTATCATGCAACTTTCAAGCACCCAAGTCATGATTTTGTTGGGTTGTGAGTTAGCCTTTTCCTAAGGAATTTTCACCGAAAATACCATACTTCAGCCAGAAAGTGTTTATTAGAACACTGACAAATTGGATCTAGCTTCCATTTGTCCTTTGAGCTTGACTTACATCACTTAATACAAATTTTTTTTCCCAGCGAGTTGTTTTATTTCTTAACCTGACAAGGTCAGAATGCTGAGATAATAATCACCTGGGTCAGATCTTAATCCTGCTACTTATCTCATTTAGACCTCTCACGACTTTAACATTTAATTAAATTTCCTACCTCCAGGCTGCAGAGAAGCATTTTGCTCTAGGATATGATGGTTATTTCATTTCAGGAAAGCTACAGTTCTGCAGGCCCAATGATGGAAAAGCCACATTCTCAGCTGTCATCTCTGCCTGAGCCTAATCAGATTTCTTGTGTCCCTATTTCTGCATCCCTTGAGGTACAATGGCATTTTCCTAATATACCATGCTTTGCTATCTTCTTCATGTTTCTTTTTGCTGCACCTGGGGCAATATTATTATCTGAGGCATGTACTCAAGAAACAAGAAACATCTGGAATACCCAAACCACTTATAACAAAGTAACAGCTTTTTGGTATAATTCACTCTTCAACCACACTTTACAGATATCTCTGGTGTTCTGGTTTAGGCGCCCTTTAGGAAGACTATCACACACACACACACACACACACACACACACACACACACACACACTCATTAAATTAGTTCTGATTGGAAGGAATCAGAATAGAGTTGGGTTTGTGCTCCAGTCCTGACTGTCCTGACCCCAGAATGTTTGAATTAGAGCTGAATCTAGGGATTACAAGCTAGTTATTGTTAAACACACTTAATATTTTTGGTGTATGTCAATTGGATTACTCAACATTTAGTGAAAAAATTTCCACTGGCTAAACTTTTCAAGGTAGGGACTATGTATGATTTATAGTTAGTGTAATAATACTTCAAATATTAATCAGAATGTTTGCCTCTCTGTCTTTTTTTTTCTCACAAACACCCTCCTTATTCAGTCAGAGCCAGGCTGTTGCCTTAGGAAAGACTCGGATTTTTTACTACAGGACACAAAAAGGAAAAAGTGTCAGAATTTAAATTTTGACTTGCAAAATAGGTTCTTGAAGATCATATCAATAACTCTGAAAGTAAAAGATTAATTGCAGAAGTACTAGAGCCTGAATTCTGGTACAAACAGCAGATGGAAAAGTGAGCAGCTAAAGGAACACTGTGATAGCAGAGTTCATAAAGTTTGCTGTGAGAAGTGGGGCATCAGGTGGCCTGGGGGAGATTGAGGAGACTTAGATTTGAAGAAAATTTAGAAAAGGAGGTAGAGGGAAAATGCAGGTAACATTGCATCCCAAAGAAGAAGATACCAGTACTGTTATTTATTTAATTAATTAATTTATTTATTTATTTATTTAGTGTGGGTCATGGGGCTTGAATTCTGGGCCTGGGAGCTGTCCCTGAGCTCTTCAGCTCAGGCTACCACCCTACCCCTGGAGCCACAGTGCCACTTCCTGTTTTTTTCAAGGCTAATTGGAGAAAAGAGTCTCATGTTCTTTAAGGCCCCGGCCTGGCTTTGAACCACAATCCTCACATCTCAGCCTCTTGAGTAGCTAGGATTACAGGCACGATCCACTACATCTGGCTTGTTTTTTAAATTTTTAATTAATTAAGCAGTTATTTTTTCATCAGTCCTGGGCTTGAACTTAAGGACTAAACACTGTCCTTGAGCTCTTCTGCTCAATGCTAATGCTAGGCCACTTGAGCCACAGCTCTACCCTTGCTTTTGGAGAGAAAAATCTCACAGACTTTCCTTCCTGGACTGGCTTTGACCTGTGCTTCTCTGATCTCAGCCTCCTAAGTATCTAGGATTATAGGCATGAGGCACTGGTGCCTGGTTCAATTCTACTTTTTGTTTTCTGGTTTTTGTTAGTTGTGGGGCTTGAACTCTGGGCCTGGGTGCTGTCCCTAAGCTCTTCAGCTCAAGGCTACCCCTGGAACCACAGCGCCACTTCCCAATTCTTGAGCATGACATTTAAGCTAGAGTAGCTGGGTGATAAGTTTAGAAATAGACTAAGGATTTCTGCTCTTGTGGAGTGCTTTAAAGTGCAGGAAAAGGGAGTGAGTTTCTGAACCCTGCAAAGGTACTTAAGAAGTTCTATCAGTGAGGTTGTTCCTAGAACAAGTGTAGAGATTTACCTTAGTCCTTGTGTCTGGTGAGAGAATTCAGGCAGGTGAAAGTGATACGAAGATTTTCAAGAAAGAAATGTATCAGAGAAAAGAGATTATTACAAGGCATGGCCGGACTGTATTCTGGCGTGGGAGGAGCCGACTCACCGGAACCAGATTGGCCAGCCCCTTTAAATGATCCTGAAATGATGATGGTTATAACAATTTCTCTGGAACCCAAAAGAAGCAGAACTGGGATAAAGACCAACCAGGCCACACCTGTAACTGTAAGTATACATACCTTTGCTGCAAATCCCCATTCTCTTTCTACTTATACCTGATACTGTTTTCTGCTGTTATAAACCCTGTAATGGGGAAAAGAAGATCATTAAAAATATTTACAACAGTCCTGGTTCTTTGTACTCAGCCTGATATTGTGTTAATGATTAGAAAACAATTGCTAATTGAAGGAAAGTAGAAGAATTGTGAGACAAAGTGTGTTTGGCAGTCATATTGCCAGCTTACTAGTCTAGAGGATTCGACTTGTCATCATATACCAGTACTGGACTACTCTGCCCTGGTCTGATTTATACAAGAATAAGGATTTAGTTGAAACACACTGTTCACAGCTCAGTACCTCATTTCCAGAGTGGAAGGGTATGCCTGGAAGTATATTTACGATTTATATTGATGATCTTCATTATCCAACTAGGAATTTATTTTGTTTATGAGAAATCCCCTTTATAGACAGGAAAACAGTATAGTTATGAAGAGCCAGGAAGGATAATAGATGGTAATTCACATTTATTATTCCCTGTTGTGTTCGGCTGGGCACAGATGCCTCAAGACAGACTAATAAGTTAGTATTAGTTTCACCTTCATTTTATAATTGTTAAATTGTGCTTCTGTTGGTGCACTGAGTGCTCAATAGACTCTCATAGATGGGCTGAATAAATAAACGAAAGCCACATCACATGTTAAAGGCCGCACAGGCTGTACCTAGTTGAGCTGGTAAATGACTGAAAGCCTATAGATGTTTTTTAATGCCATGTAGGACATGGCATGGTTGTAAATTAGCTCCCAGGAGATGATCCTAAGTCTGTATGTATTGCTGCCACAAAATAAGACCAGGCAATTAAATAATAATAAAAATTCATTTTTGACAGTTTTGGAGGCTAGAAAGTTCAAGATCAAGGCCATTATCAGTCTAGTTATTGCTAACAAATGGTATCTTCAATCGTGTCCTCACAGGATAGAAAAGCAGGAAAAGAGGGAACTTGCATGGTTTCCCTCATTTGCAATAATTAGTACACATCTAGGATTCTCCTAGCAGAGGATCACAATAGCTTAAAAGCTATGTACATTTGGCCATATGGGATGAGGCTAAATGAAATGAACTCCAGGATATGGAAACAAGAGGTTTATCTTAGTGATTGTTGTTTTTAATGTACTATGTGAAGCTATTTCTTTTCTCTTTTTCTTTCTTTTCCCTTCTGGTTTATCTCATGTTGTTACTGTATCTGACTTTGGTACCTGGTATATCGTATATATGTTTATTTGCTTACTTGAAATAGGGAAGGGAAGGGAAAAAAACAAGATGATTGGGAGGGGGTGGAGGAAAAACATGGGAAGGGATATCAATGTTCAAGAAGTAATGTACCCACTACCTGACGAATGTAACTGTAACCCCTCTGTACATTACCCTGGCAATAAAATACAATTTAAGAAAAAGGAAAAGAGGGAGCTCACTTATGCTAGAGTTCAATTGGGGATCTAGTATTTATTATTATTGTTATTAACAATATTATTTTTACTATTTTTGTGCTGGTTCTGGGACTTGAACTTAATACTGTTCCTGATTTTCTTTGGCTCAAAGCTAGCACTCTGCTACTTGAGACACATTGCCACCCATTTACAGCTTTTTTTTCTGGGTAGTTTATTGGCATCTCATGGACTTTTCTGCTCAGGCTGTTTTCAAACTGTGATTCTGAGATTTCCGCCTCCTGATTAGCTAGGATTACAGGTGTGAGCCACCTTCTAACTTTATTTTTTTTATGTGTATTAGTACTGGAACTTGAATTCAGGGCCTTGAGCTCTTACTTGGCCCTTTTATTCAAGGCTGGCACTCCACTACTTGAGCTATACACCCATCTAGGTTTTTTGCTGATTAATAGGAGTACAGAGTCTCCTGGCCTTTTCTGGTCAGGTTGACTTCAAACACTAACTTCAGATCTCAGTCTACTGAGTAGTGACATAGGTGTGAGCAATCAACACCCATCCCTAGTCTTACAGTACTTAAAAATTACCATCTTAATACTATCATGATGGCCCTTAACCTTTAGCACCAGAATCTGGGGGATGTATTCAGAAAATAACAATGATCAGCGTGGTGGCTTATACTTGTAATCCTAGTTACTCAGGAGGCTGAGATCTGAGGATCACAGTTCAAAGCCAGCCTGGACACTAAAGGCCAGGAGACTCTTATCTCCAATTAATCACCAGAAAACCAGAAATGGCTCTGTGGCTTAAGGGGTAGGGTGACAACCTTGAGCTGAAGGCTCAGGGATAATGCCCAGGTCCAGAGTTCAAGTCCCATGACTGACAAAAAAAATAACATTTATGTATTTATTTTCAAATTTTAAGGTTCAGTTTTTTCTTAATTCTTTTGTGAGAATGTGCTGGTAGCCAGTATTTACTAATGTAGTACTGATATACACAATAGGAAGAATGAAAATGATTATGTCCTTAAATCTATTTGAGTTTTGAAGTTTGTAAGTATAGAACCACTGATTTAAACCAGACTTTTGTTCAAATATATGTTTTACACATTCTTTGGGAAGGCACAGCTTCTCCTCTGGATTTCCTGGTGTTCACTAAGTGATGGATGACAGCCGAAGGCTTCTCCATATGCATCACATTCATAAGGTATATTCTTTCCACCGTGATATCTGATGTATTAAAGAATAAAGCATGCACATGGGCTCCAGTTCACTTTATATGCTTTCACTCATGTATAAACAGTTCTGTGGTTGCTATGGGTACCCTCTGCCTACAGCATTCCTGCATTCTTGACATTTGGAGGTTCTCTCGCCAATATTAGTTCTCTGGTGGTCTGTTAGAGGCGCTCTGTTATGGATTGAGTATGGAATGTCTCACTCGAGCTCATGAACCTTGGTCTTGACCTGGTGGACACTATTTGGTTTTCAGTTCTGAAAACATTGGGAGATGAAACCTAGCTGGTTGAATCAGATCACCTAGTACCTATCCTTGGGGGCTATTTCTTGTCTCAAGCCTCCTGTCTTATATGAATAGAGTGGCCTCTGCCGCATGATGTTGTGTTTACATTACAGTAGCCTTATAATCAGGGGAGCCAATGATTATAGATCGAAACCTCTGAAATTGTAAACTGAAAAGAAATATACCTCACTTGTTTATGTGAGGCATTTTGTCAAAGCAATGCAAAGTCTAATGCAGAAAACAGATATTAGAAGTATCTATCTGCTATGATGAAACTTGGTCATATGGTCATAAGTGATTAAATTAATTTAATTTAGTTAAAATGATTTGGTTAAAATGAATCTGAAAAGTTTGGAGGAAAAGTCTAGAATGCTTTATAGAATTTGCTTATATTTTGCCTATGTCTTAAAACTTTGCATGAAGCTGAGTTAAGAGGCAATAGACTACTTTATATGGTAAAGGAAATTTGAACCAGTCAAGCATTCAGATTGTGCCATTGGTTTTGTTAGGGTCTTTTAGCTATGATTACAGTAAAAGACCAGGAGCAAAGAGCAGAACAGTTAAGACTGAAAAACTTGTTTGGTAAGAAGAGCCTGTGTAAAGTTAGGAATGTAAAGTTAGAAAAGAAAAAGCACTGTTTTTGATTCCTGTACCTTTTGTCTTTTATAATTTGGGGAGGGGAAGGGGAGCACAGACATGGTACTGACTGGACACTGTTGAAAATGAACTATACAACTTAGGGGTCAGGGGGTTGGGAGGGAAAAAATGGGAGAAAATGAGAGAGGGGGTGACATTATTTAAAAAGAAATGCTCTCAATACTTGACATATAATTGTAACCCCTGTGTACATCACCTTTACAATAAAAACCATATATATATATATATATGAAAAGCATACATAAAGTTGATATAACGGTTTCTAAAGAAATTATCACATTAAAAAAAAGCTAAGCGCTTTGTACTAGGACAATGAGAAAGATGCCTTGAGTTCATCTAAGGAATTATTTAGACTCTGCCCATTGGTCTTAAGGACTTGAAAAACTTAAAGTCCTTTGACAAACCTTGGGAAGAGAGTACCCTGGGTGCTGTTCTAACAGGGAGGTGTTTCCTCTGGATTGTTTTCAGTGTGTTCAGCCACCAAAGCATTCAGAGGCCAACAACGATGGTCCAAAGGAGAGGTAGAAACTGCTTAAGCAGGTAGCAAATCATATCACCTGTGGGATGCTGGTTTCCTAGGCATTTAAAATAGAAGAGATAGGGTTCTGGAGGTTTCCACTCATATTTTATTTTGCCAGTCCTGGGGCTTATACTCAGGGCCTGAGCACTGTTCTTGGGCTTTCTCAAGGCCAGAGCTCTATCATTTGAGCCACAGCATCACTTTTGGCTTTTTGTTTTTAATGTATGTGGTACTGAGGAATCGAACACGCATCTTCATGCATGCTAGGCAAGGACTCTATCACTAGGCCAAACTCACAGTCCTTCCACTTATATTTTAGAGGAAAGTATGGCAAGGATGAGTAATATTTGACATGGTTAGAGTCAAGGATGATGGTAAAGCTTAAGATGCAATGGAGACTCCAGGATATTTGAGATGCCAGAAACGTGGATGTCTGCCAGGGAAAGCTGAAAACAAGTCAAGCCATGCCAGGAGAGAGGCCTCATGGGATATAGCTGAGAAGACTAGAGACAAGGTGGCGTGTGCCCTTAGGAGCTCATGTCATGTGCTCTGGGTGCCAGACATAGAGCTTCAGGATTTAGAGTTTGCCCCTCTGTGCTTTAGACTTTCTTCTTGTTTTATATTTTTTATATTGCCTTTCTATGCCTTCATTTTCCCATTTTCACCCGGTATCTTTGTGTATTGGAAATATGTAACTTGATTTTTGATATTCACCAGTGTTCAGATAAGGGGTTCTTTGTTAGTTTCAGAGTAGACTCTGGACCAGAAACTTTTGAATAATGCTGGAACTGTTTGGAGATTTTGAAGCTAAACAACTAAATGCATTTGACATTTTGGGAAAGCCATGATATTTTGATGCTAGAGGTTATGGTTGAATATAAAATATTCCCCATAGTTTTATGCAGCTGCGTTACAAGCTGATAGCATCACTTTGAATGGAGTAGAAACTTTTGGAGGTAGGTCCTTGATGGAGGAAGTAGGTCACAGGACATATGCTTTTGGCCAGAAACCATTCTTGTCTTACTCTCTGCTTTCTATCTTCCATGAGGTGTAGCCTCTGCCATATGTTCACATCCTCGTGACAATCAATGGGTCCAAAGGGCTGTGGTTTGAAACCTTTTGAACCCTGAGCTTAAAACAATGCCCCCTCCCCTCAAGTTGTTTATGTTATGCCTTTCATCACAGCAATCTAAATTCTGTCTAACACATCCTCTATAATTTTTTTTTGGTTGGTTGTGGGCTTGAATTCTGAGCCTGGGCACTGTCACTGAGCTCTTCAGCTCAAGGCCACCACCTTACCCCTGGAGGCACAGCCCTACTTACATTTTTATATTGGTTAGTTGGAGTGCTGTGCTGGCTGTGCACAGCCAGTGCTGTGCTGGCTTTGAACCACGATCCTCAGATCTCAGCCTCCTGAGTAGCTAGGATTACATGTGTGAGCCCCCGTGCCCGGCATATTCTCTATAATTTAAGGATTCATAATTCAAAGCAGAAGAGAAAGGCATTTGTGAGGCCAGGACTCTTGAAGATAGACAAGAAGGAGCTGAGGAACTATACTTCTATTTCCTCTATTTTCTTGCTCCTTCAAAGGCCTCTGCTATCTGCGCCTGCTGAATTCTGGGTATTGAATTAGGATGGAGACATTTCAGGATTTGGAGTGGAAGAGACTTGGTTGAGACTTGGTGGGAAATGTGGGGAAAATTGGAGTTGAATGAGAAAGTTTTATGAGCAGCAGAGGGACCCTTAAATAATCTGTGAGGGGAATTTATTCAACTCACAGGTTTGGAGGGAAGAAGTTATTAATTCCACGTTGGGATTTTAAAAAACTGAGCATTTTAGGAGTAGGAGTTTGGCCTACTGGTAAAGTGTTTGCCTAGCATGCACCAAGACCAGGATTCAATTCCTTGTTACTATCTACATCAAAAAAAGAAAATAGCTGGAAGTGGTGCTGGGGCTCAAGTGGTAGAGTTCTAACCTTAGAAAGCCCAAATACAGTGCTCAGGCCCTGAGTTTAAGCCCCCGGACTGAAAAAAAAAAACCTTGAGGATTTTATAAAGGAGTGTAGATAGTAACAATTTTAGATTGCTAAATACCACAAGTGGCATTTTAGATTTACATCAACTCTTACAATTTTTTTCTGTACCATTTGAGGGAGACAGCTCTCAAACTTTACTTCTCAAGTGAGTATTGGGTAGAATGTTCAGTTTTTAAGAGCAGAGACTATAGCTTCTTCACCTTTGTATTTCCCTAAGCTTCTAGCATAGTCCATTGTTTGAAGAGGGTCTAAAAGACTGGATTAGAGTTGTAGACTGAGCTCAAGGAGTAACCAAAGCATAGCAGTAACAACAGAATTCACTGATAAGCTCCTCTAGAGGATGAACCTGGAAGGGAGTGAGAGAAAAGCTCAGTTGGGAACTTAACTCAAATTCACAAAAGGACACACCATGAACATGAAGCCTGGTGATGCACAAGCTGCTCCAGGATTCTACTTTTGTCCTTTGTATGAGTGGGTGTTCCTCCTGTTGCTTTTCAGCAAGTAAAAAAGCACCAGTTCCCGACTGTGGACCCATGGCTATTGGAAATAATAACCTAGAATATTTTAGTGATTTGGTATATAGAAAATCAAGGGTCTTCACAATGGCCGTGAAACCACTAGAGCCTGGTACTTGACATGGATGTAAGGAGGTGGGTATGCAAGAGTGTGTGAAAGCATTTGTGTGGATTCCTTGGAGTTCACTTGTATCCATCCAGGGAAGGGAGTATGCGTGACTTTAAAATATTTTGACTTTGTGATGATGATGATGAGTCAGATCCATACATCCCTTTTACTTTGCACTTTAAGTACAGTAGTAAATGATTTGATATCATAGCAGCCATTTTATTATAAAATGGCCTTTGTGTTGGATGACTGTTCTCAAAGGCTAGTATGTGTTGTGAGACTGTTTCAGGTAGACAAGTTTAAGCTACAATGATCAGAAGATTAAGTGTACTTAATGTTGGTTTCTATTTACAATATTTTCATCTTATGCTAGTTTTATTGAGGTGCAATCTTTTAGTAAGTCAGAAGGTCCCTGGATATTCTTATTAATAAGGAAGCATGTGGTTCCAAGTCCCATTTAGTTGATTTACTGTTCTAGAAATGAATCTGCTATTTCAGAAGCAGGTAGACTTTTCTAGGTATCTCAGACACAAACCAGAGCTTATTCATGCACAAAGAGTTGGGTTTGATTCCTTGGTACCCGAAGTGGTGCTGTGGTAGAGCTCTAGCCTTAAGAGAGCCCAAGGACAGTGTTCCAGCCCTGAGTTCATTCCCCAGGACTGGCAAAAAAATCCAAAATCATTGGAGTCTTAGTTTTACAAAAGTATTTTGAGATCTTTAGGAGCTAACTGAAATGATGACTATTCTTATAAGTATACTATTATAATGCTATACTGTTGTTATCAGTTGAAATTAGGGTGAATTTTATTAATGCTAACACACATAGACTTTAATATAAACTACCCACCATGTAAAAGAAGTGCATCAGCTGACAGTGTATAGAATTGATATCATAGCTTGGTAAAGGGAGAGGGGGTCCCAGATTCTTTTGGCTCACAATCTGTCAACCCTAGATGTATCCTTTGTTCTCATGGACCTAACTAGCAGTTAAACTTCGAGTTGTTTGACTCTATTCTAGACAATTTTTGATGAACAGAGTGGAAAAAATATGCCTTCTTTCCAAGCGCCTTCTTGGACACATTTCAAAGCACATGTGCTTAAATTTGGTCTAGCCACACTATTTGCAGGAAGTTGGGAAGTGAATGTGTTTAGTCATGTGACCACTCTGTAAACACTGAATTTCTGTTTCTAACATAGATGGACAGAATGGAAATGGAGTGACAGTGGCATTCCCTGTCCTTTCACATAGGGCTTTAACCTCAGAACTCTATAATCCTGTGTGTTTATCTGAACCTGCTGCCTGGTGGTGAAGTCCAATGGTATTAACACATTGAATCAGGAATTCCTTCAGGGAGGGATTTTCCCATCTTCTGGGTGTTCTTGTTTAGCTTTGTATTCAGTGTATTAGGAAATTCAAAATCCCTTTTACAAGTCAGGAAACAGCCAAAGGGAGATGAAGTGACTTATGATGCAGATTAATGTTAGAACTGAGGAGAGAGCCAGTTTGCCACCAGCCATGCCATGGCTATTTATTATCTGTTAGCTGCCATGAATTGCAGAGACCTGTTGTCTTTTATAAGTGATTCAGGAAAGAATATAGTCATTATACTATACCTTCATCTATCAGATCCAGGCCATATAGTAATGTAGCCTGTCCAAGAAGTCACCATTTCAGTTATAAATGATAACACTTACTGTACCAAGATGAAGAGAAATAATTTTTTTATGTTTTTTTCTCTTTGGTGAGGGAAACATCAGACTAGTCAGTCTCAGGTAGATCTTTTCAAAAACACTTAAAAAAAACATCTAGTGGATTCTCATCTTGCCCTCTGTCATCAGCTTGGCCAATTTGTTTGCCTTTCTCTTTGTTTGAATGAACTCCTGCCCATGTTTAGTGCATCAAGTGTATCATTTCCTTTAACTTTCATTTTTGAGATAGGCATTTGCTGTGATCACTTATACACCACATTGATAAAGGAATGTTCTATACCCTCCATTATGTGGAGGTATCTGAATGCAGGACAGTGAACAATGGAGAGGTGATGGCTGGTAGCAGTTTATTAGTTACATTCCCTCACATGCTGAAGGAGGAGGATGCTTTAAGCTATGGAGGGCTTTATGAGATTATCCTTAGGATCAAAATGAATCAAGAGGAACTGTCAAAGGTGGATTTTATAGTGAGAAGAAGGTAGAAGTTGTTTTTTCTGTCATCCTTGAGAAGATGTGGGTGGCCTATTTAGCAGTTTTATGAGCTGTCAAAGAAGTAGAGCCTATGAGGTTGAAGATAAGATAGATGCAGATAGACCAGCTGAGAGTATTGTATCAGAATTCAATCGCAATCTATGTAGAAGCCACATTTGGAGAGGTTGAATTGGGAGTCTTTATTAGAAAGCTGGTGACCACAGGTAGACTACTGTCTCAAAGACCTTCAGCCCAGAAAGGAACTTGCACAAAGTTTTTAAAGGCAAATTCCACATTTGGAGTGGGGACACAAGCCCAATAAAAGAAGATCATATAGGAGAACAATCAGAGGTGAGAAATGCAAACCATCTAGGGGAATTCCTAGGGGTGAACATTCTCTGTAGCAAAACTTTCCTGAGGCTACACAGAAGACACATCTTCATATTTTATGAAGTGGAGCTCTCAGAGCTTTCTTAGAACTAAACAACATGGCACATCTGCAATTCAGAGAATGGTCTCACCTCTAGGCTTTTCAGAACTAGGTGAAAATCTCTCACCACCCAGCAAGGCAACAGGATGGCTCTAAGGACCAGACATGGTCACTTGGACCTTTATTTCAAGAGGAAATCTTATTTTAAGAGGTATCATTTTTTCAAGAGGAAAACTTATACTTTCCTATTGATCTTATCTGAAAAGGGCAAGGAAATAAGTCTGAGAGAATCATATTAAGAAGATCCATCTCTATGAGTGATATTCGAGTTAATTGACAGCTGCTGAAAGGACTGTGGTTTTAACTGGCACTGGTATTACATGTTTTGTTGCTAGATTCTACTGAAAGGGCTAGAGCGATGGGAAGTCCATTCAGGGAGATCAGGAGCAAAGCAATTTACCGACCGAGGAGGGTCACTCCTTTAGTGTGTGTGGCACTGGGAAGCTGGGGTATAATACATCTCTCTCTGGAGAGGAGATGAGTATATATATGTGAATATATATGCTGGAATGAAATAGGTCAGATGCACAAAGAACAATAGAGGTTGATCTAAGGTCTTGATATCATGCTGAATGGAACACCGGAGAAGACTAGGAGACAGGACCATTTGTATAAATTAAAAGCAGAGGTGTTCAAAGCAGTCATAGACATCTGGCAAGGACACAAGGAAGCCAACGGCTATCAGTGAGCACACTGTACACAGTAGGACATGTGTGAAATGACCTGCCAGTTACTGCCTGCAGAAAGCATGGCCTTGGCTGTCTACTTAACTCCTTCAGAAAGACCTTGAATTCTTCCCCATCACCAGATCTGGATATGATAGAAACCCTCTTCGTTATTGTGGTAGGTAATTACAGATTCCGGAGCTAGATTAACTTAACGGTGAAGCACTTCCCTGATATGTGTGAGTCTCTGGGTCCCATCTTTAGTGTAATGAACATTATTATTTGGGGTGGAAGGCACTACGAGAGTTTTGCATTCAAGGACTTGTGACTAGCTGCACAGTTAAAACATTGCCAAACTATGTTTCCACCTCTTTTTTTATTTGTACTCCTTCCTTTGAAATAGTGTCTTGCTTCCTGACCTGCCCACCCACAAAGCTAGTGGTTAGACTGAAGTATATCACCACACTCAGGTTCTCCTGTTGAGAAATGGACTCTCCTAAACATTTTCTTTCTAACCTTGAGCTGGCCAAGATCAATCTCAGCCTTCCTTATAGCTGGGATTATAGGCATGAGCCACTGGAGAATGCCAAAATGTTGTTTTTATTTAAAGAGAAACTTTAAGAGAAACTGAAACAAGAGGAAATCTGTAGAATCGCTAGAAATTTAGAGAAACAGAGACCCTAAAAAGAACTTACTTCATCCTAAGAAGCTAGCCTTCTAGTCGCTGAACTCCTGACTGTTGCAGCAGGATTCCTGGTCTTAGACTCCTTTTATTGCCCCGAATGGGCCTCTGGCTGTGACCGAATGCCAGCCCACTGCCTAAGGAGAGGATTCAGGGCAGGACAGACGGGAACTTATGGTGATAAAGGGCTTCCAATATTCCTTTTCTCTCTCTTCGAAGAGATAAAGCCAGGTGATACCACATATAGCTCTCCTCTGCATACAGTTTAATCTGTAAGAGGACTTGAGTATCTATGTTGGGACATGATGCAGACGGTATTCAAGGGTTTTGGGAACCCTTTACATCTCAGTGATGGGCCCTCAGATCTCTACTTTTCTCTGATCTTTGGTCGCCCCAGGTGTCTTGTATTTCTTAATAGCTCCACGAAGCTGGGAATGAGTTTGCCAGTTCTTGCAGATAGAGCTGAAGGAAGACTCTTCCCTTGAAGGACAAGCTCTAGCAATACGGGGCATCTAATTGGAACCTAAGAGGCTTAGGATTTTTAGAAGGAGGGCCTTGACTAGCCTGTAACCAGGTCTGAGGGGAGAAGTGCACTTCCATTTTCCTTTGAGGAAGCTGAATATGCCACTTCTATGGATGTCTTATCGAAAATAATTAAGTCATGTTCCCTTTTCTATTTCAGAGGAGGCCAAGGCACATGGATCTTATCCTCAGCAGCATAGCCAACTGCTATTCAGGAGGATAGCCAACTGTCCTGATTTGCCTTAGACTGAGGTTATTCTTTGGATGTCAGATTTTCTGTTTTAAAACTGGAATCATTTTAAACAAGGAAGAGTTAGTCACTCTAATACCTAGGCAGTCATTGGCGGTACTGAGTAAGCAGACAATCTTGTGGAGGTGTGTTCAACAGTCACTGTCATGGAGATACTGTCATGGAGATTCCCTTTACTTTTCTAGTTGGAGATGGTGTTAAGCTATAAATTGGAGTCCACAGATGAAAGGTTATTCAAGGAGTGTACAATGTCCCTAGGAGGAAAGCCACGAAAGTGACGTTTCTTCCTTTTGGTACCCTTGCCTTACTCTGCTGCATCTTCACATGAAGTCTCAGAAACTCCATCCACCCATCTATCCATCCATCCTTCCATTCACCTATTCCCCCATTCTCCAGTCACCTGCTTTTTCATTTTTAAAGCATCTATTGAGCTGGGCATCAGTGGCTTCCACCTATAATCCTAGCTATTCAGATTTGAGGATCACAATTCATAGCCAGCTATGTCCCATCTCCTAAGAAGTCCATTCTTTCCTCAAATGGCACCAATAGTTGGGAACAAAGTGCTCAACACAAGTTTATGGGGGATATTTCATATTCAAGCCGTAACATTCCATTCCTGGCCCCTAAGGACTCCTGGCCCTGTCACAATGCAAAATGCATTTAGTCTATCTCCCAGAGTCCCTAAAGCCATAACAGTTCCAACACTGTTCAAAAGTTGAACAGTCTCCTGGAGACATAAGGAAAACTCTTAGCTATGAGCTCCTGTAAAATAAAACAGAAAGTAGTACTTTTCTAAGATAAAATGTGGCTCTTTATTTATGAGCTGGAACTTACAGTCTATCCCCTGTTTACAACTAGGAGAGCAAAGGGTATTTCTGTGATAGAGGCTATTCCATATACCGCATAGAAAATTGCTTCTGCCCTAAGTATCTCCAGTTGCTACCTAGGTATCAGGGAGACCCGTTCTTCCCATTTATGTTGGACTACTCCAGTTTTAAAACTGAAAATCTCAGAGTCCCAGGAGCACCCTTCATCCAGAGCAGTTTGCCTCTCATGAGCATTGGGTAGGTCTGTGACTTAGATATTTCCAATGGGAGTGGCACAAGGGAAAGATTCCCATTCGAAAAAAAATGAAACAGGAAAATAGCAAGGACAAAATCCAACTAAAGCAACCCCAAGCCCAGCATCGAAAACATGAAATCCTCTGTAGCTCCATGTGCTGCATATGGTGCATTTGGTGTCATCATCTGAGATCCAATGGGCTTGAGCAGTCCCACCTCTATGGCCTCACTGGCTGCAGCCAGAGGGCCTCTCTCAGAGGGGTTTCACTTATTACATGACTTTACATGACAGATGTTCCATATTTCTGGCATTTCTAACTAATTCTTCCCCCAAATAGCACGTTGAATCTTTGCTGCATTCGCACTGTTTTCATGCATCACTCTCACAGGGGCAGTCTGCAGGGACCCCCCCCTACTCCCCATCAAGAATAACGTCCCATATTGTTCTGACTATGAGGCTTGGCTTTGAAATGTGTCTGGAAGCCTCCTGGTTCTCATAACTCTTGCAATCGATATAAGTGAACTGTCAGCAATCACATGGATGATGCTAAGGCTTGTCACCAGCTTGAGCGGTAGCTGAGCCTCCTGGCACTGTGAGTTCCTGAGAAGCTGAGTACAGTGGAACAAATACAGAGCAGACAATTTCTTAGGTGGCCTTGTGTGACCACCAGACATAGTGTCGAGGAAAGTTTTCCAGGTTGTTTGTTCCTTCATACCCTTGAGACGGATAGATATGCTTTGGCTGATTTCCAGGATCATCTCAAGGCATCCTTAATTTTGTCTAATCACAAAACACGTGGTTTCTTTTTAAAGGTGTCAGTCTCTTCAGAAACCACGCCTTCCTTAGTTTCAATTTACATAGGCTCTTCAGATCAAACTGCAAATTTTCCCTCATCTTTAGTTCCTTTTTTTTTTTTTTTGCCAGTCCTGGGCTTGAGCTCATGGCCTGAGCACTGTCCTTGGACTTTCTCAAGGCTAGAGCTCTACCACTTGAGCCTCAGCACCACTTCCGGCTTTTTTCTATGTATGTGGTACTGAGGAATCAAACCAGGGTCTTCGTGCATGCTAGGCAAGCACTCTACCACTAGGCCAAAGTCCCGGCCCCTAGTTCCTTCTTTTTGCTATCAGTTCTCATTGTAAACATGACTAAAAGCAGCAAGCCAAAACCATGCTCCAGCCTAATCACTGGCCTGTCTTGAAATTTCATTGCAGGATTGACTAAACAGAGTCTCCCACAAAGTTTCAGAACACAGACAACATATAAACGAATTCCTTCCTAGAATATAACGCAGTGGCCTCTAGACCAATTACCAATAGAGCCTTCATTTCTATCTGAAACATTATTACTTCAACACACAGTGCTAATGTGGACAGTTTATGGTCCATATTTCTATTAGCATTCTGGCCCTCTCATCTTCCATCAGAAAGGCCCATTGAGATTTGTTTATAGCATTCTAGAGCTTCTTTGGCCCACATCTCCAAACTCTTTCAAATTTCTCCTGCAAATAATTCCCACATACTTAAAAACCACATGGTCAAGTCTAGTGACAATGGTGACCCCACTCTGTTCTAATTTTCTGTATTAGTTGTCCTGTCATTGTGATAAAATATCTGACATAAAGAATGTAAGGGGGGAATATTTATTTTAATTTGCTACCTGCGAAGTTTCAGACCATACTGTGTGGCTCCTTTGATTCTGAGTTTGGGGTGAGGTGGAATATCAATCAATGGTGGCAGGCATGTGTTCAGGAGATTCATGGTGAACTGGACTCAGTTATTACCTTCCAAGATAAACCCCAAGTGACCTCCATTTTTCTGGCCAGCATACATCTCCTAAAGTTTCTCCTATTTCCCCACATAGCACTATCACCTGCATAATAAATATTGAATTAGGAACCTTTGGGTAGCATTTTATAGTCAAGCCATAACAGTGAATGAAAGAAATTCTCTCAGCACAAGTGACACTGGGCTTGATACTGGAGTTCAAATAAATAGCATCCAGGCATGAAAGTGAAACATTGAGGAGCAGGTCATAGACATGGCAAAGGCTCAGACAGCCTGCAGTGAGCAGGGTGGAACGATGGATCAGTTCTCTCAGGCTGTAATGTAAAGTGATTGCTAAGGGGAAGGGAGGAGGTGGAGAGGAGTAAGGCTGAGAGGAAAGTATGAAGAGCTTGAATTGTGAGAAGTCAAGTTTTGACCAGATGCTGAACCATCTGTAAGGCCATTCCTTGGAGTATTTGCATGGTCCAAGTTGATAGACAAAGCTCTTCCAGGGTAATTCACCAGAGAATGTGGAATGTTTTTATTTTTGCCCTAAGTCCTTTCCTTGTTATAGATGTTCTGTGGGACTCACCTTGGGTGACCCTCAAGGTCATTGAAGGCCATTTCCAAGTGTGTCTTTGTTTCTGTAGACTTGGGCCATGCTCAGTCACTGGATTCTTTCTTTAATAATTTATAAATGATTTCCTTTTATCTCCAGAAGAATAAAGCTTTTAGAGCTGGCAAGGACCTTAAAGATGGTTGGTCCAAACACGAATAGACAGCCAGGGAACAAATACCACTGAGACCACAGAGGTGGATTGGAATTCAAGTCTTTGGAAGTTTAGCCTGCCAAGCTTTAAGGTACACTTAATAAACAAAGTAGCATAGAGCAGAAAGGTAAACATACCATAGTTTATTGAAAGAAACCTGATATACATGATTGTTGCTGAAATCATATGAAATACAATTTGATCAAGAATGAAATCTAACTCATAAAAATGTAGCTCTGAGCTTCTTAGTAGCTGGGTAGAGAGAGTTAGTCATATTTTTCTCTTCTCTGGTAAAAGGAAGCATACAAATAAAAATGAAGTCCCTACCAGGAGCATATGAAACTGACTGGATCCTACCTTCTTTATGCAATTATTCACTGCACAAATAGGCAGATCTTACTGATAACACAGTTTTGAGTAGCTCTTTAAGTAGTGAAAGATAAATGGTTAAAAACTAACTTCACTTACAGATTTTTGGTGGTTTATTGGCAATACTAATCTCATGGACTTTTCTGTCTGTGATTCTCAGATCTCAGCTGTCTGGGAGGCGAGAATCACAATTGTGAGCCACCACCATCTGCTGAGGGTTCCAGCATCATATGTTCACCATGTCTGGAGTGATAACTGGATTGCTGGGTCGACACGAGAGGCACTTACCCTCTAGATGATGTCCATTATTTCTTTTCTAAATATATTTTATTGTAATTAATAGAAGGGGTACATTATATTCCCTAGATAGAAGGTGCATTACTTCACAAACGTTGCTACCCTTTCTCATGCTTTTGTCCCCACTTCCCTCCCTCTGCCCCTCCCAATCATCTTGTTATCCCCTCTTCCCTATCTATGTCCATTGTTTCCAATACTGTTTTACTCTCTTCCTTCCTATTGGAGACAAGACCCTCTTCATTTTCCACCATAGACCTGTCCCAATTTAAGAGACAAATTCTTATTTCAGAAGTCATAGCCAGCAGATTGTCATCAGGACTTTGAGGGGAAGGAAAGATTAAGGATTGACTGAGAGAAAAGACTGAGAATATGGTAGTTAGGAGAGAGAGAGAGAGAGAGAGAGAGAGAGAGGGAGAGAGAGAGGGAGAGAGAGAGAGAGGGAGAGAGAGAGAGGGAGAGAGAGAGAGGGAGAGAGAGAGAGGGAGAGAGAGAGAGGGAGAGAGAGAGAGGGAGAGAGAGAGGGAGAGGGAGGGAGGGAGAGGGAGGGAGAGAGAGGGAGAGAGAGAGAGGGAGAGAGAGAGAGGGAGAGGGAGGGAGGGAGAGGGAGGGAGAGAGAGGGAGAGGAGTGACAGGTTCCAGAATAAGGGAGACATGGAAGTATGGAAGACAGGTTGAACATATCCTGAATGGAACTGGGGCTAAGATGCCTTTTGAGTTCTCTCTGAACACAGAAAGGAGTGAGCACCATTGTCAACTGGTGATGTATGGCTTAAAGGTATGGCTTGTCTAGTTGCTAGCCTATGAGCATATTTGGTTAGAGGATGCATCAGAATGATATTTTGATTGTGTAGGAGGTGGTGATTCAGAAGGGAATTGGTTCAGAACCTACCCAAATGATGGAGTCTGAAGGCTGGGAAAAAGATTACATACACAGAGGATGTGTATGTATAGGAAAGAATTCACTTTGGCTTAATAGTGGCCCATGTTTGGAGTGAACTTTCAGCTACTATATATGGCTTTCTGTGCATTTGTGTACTTTACTTGATCATCCTGTGAGAGAGGAACTTTCCTTCAAGATGATAAAAACCACACTGAAAAGACCAAATGGCTTCCTATAGGGTTCAGGGGGATGAGAATCATAGCTCCTCTGACAGAGATCTGTGACTCTGCATACTTCACTCCAACATGTCCAGATGAGCCCTTGGTCTCCACAGGGACCTCCCCTGATTGCCTGTGAAGACAGGTGTGTGTGTGTGTGTGTGTGTGTGTGTGTGTGTGTGTGTGTCTGTGTATGTACACGCACGTGCATGTGTGTATGCATGTACACATGTGCCTCTTCACATGTGTTCACATGCCATCAAGATTCCTTGAAAGAACTCATTCCTGAGTCTTCTACTTTGCAGATCTTCTGCAGGGCTTCAAGTCTCACCATTCATCCTTCTCGAGTAAAAAAGGCTGAACTTTGGGGATATACTTAGTGATTTTGAGATAATTAAGCAGTGTAGTTCTGGGGGAAGAGATATGAGAACATTCTTCTAGGATACTGCTAAAAATGGAAACATTTGAGAATAAATTTACATCTTACATGATCAGATATTGGGTTGTAAGTGAAAATACCTTTGTCAGCCTCTCACAAATAGCAATATGAACAAATGCTTTTTAAATAAAAAGTTGTAATTGTATTGTTATTTTAAGGTGTTGTACAGGGGGGGTTACTGTTTCATAAATCAGGCAATGGGTACCTTTCTTTTTGGACAATGTCACCCCTTGCTTTTCTTCTCCTCAGTTTCCTCCTTTCGTTTCCTGCCCACAGATTGCATTGCTCATTTTCCACATAGTATATGCTGAATACCATGCCTATATTTTGTTCGTCCTTCCTCCATTTCAAATACTTTTGAGTCTTTTACTGGAGCAAGAGCAAGCATGGAGGGAAACAAAGGTCCAAGATATTATGGAGTCCAAAGCACACCTGCAAACACACACATCCCTGACCTTTCTTTGACGAGTTGAATAAATGCTGGCATCCAGTGGTCTATAAGCCTCGGAGGGTCAATTACTGTCTACATGGTGGCTCCCTTCTCCCCTGGGCCAAACCTCCCTTTAAGGAACAGGGATCCCCCGCCCCCTCCCCTCTTTGAAGTCTAGAATACAAGGAAGTATGTCACTGTCTCCCTGATGGAACTAGGAGCAATTGGGAACCTCACAAATACTACAGGATCAGTCCTTCCACCAGATCAGGAAGTTGTCTTATCTTTTCTGTACCTCCCTTTGCCCCTAAACTTAGATATGTGGGGTCCTGTTGGAAGTAGTTAGCAGGTGCTGTGTTGGGGCTGCACAGTGAGTGATACCATGTGGAACCTAAGGAGCGTTAGGCGCACACAGCTCAGAGCAGCTGGCTCTGAGGAATGACTGCATGTCTGCACAACTCGAAAATCTGCAGTTTGGGGGCGGGAGGGGGAGAGGGGAGGGGGCCGCACGCGGCCCGCAGCCTGGTTCTCGTGGAGGCTGTGGGCTGAGTGTTTTTTGCAGACAGGCCAGGGATGCCTGCCTTCTGCAGCCCACACTTCCCTCTCAGCCCTCGCTGAGCTCTGCGTTTGTCTTCCTGGGCTTGCATTTCATTCATCTTTCGGGAAGGGAACTCGATGGATTCCCCCTTCTAAACAGCGCGTGTGTCCTGCCATCTCTTCTGCGTTGGTACCCTGAGGAATAGGAACAACCATCTCAAGGCAAGCTGTGTGAGTCTCCAGGCCGCGGGTGGTGGACGACGTGGGCAGATCTGGGGCTGGATCCTCCCTCCCACTTTTAAAACAAGTTGGGGGCCTTGCGACTTCCAGAGGAAGACCTCAGCCAGCAAATCTGCAAAGTGTTGCTTGGGCTGCAACTTTCCAGAGGCGTTTGCAAGGCGCAGGGGCCCTGGGGAAGTAGTTCATTTTTTTCCCACTCCCTCTCTGAGCGCAAGGATGCTTTCAGTCCCTTTGGGCGCGCAGGTGCCAGGCAGCTGAGGTGCGTCCTTGATCCCAGGGGGACAGGACCAGCCACGGGGGTGGGGGGTGGGCAGGGGTGACCCTGCACTTGAGTCAGGAGCGGGGAGGGGGCGCATCGAGTCAGGCGGAGTCTCAGTCCAGCTCTGTGCGATCGGACCCCCTCAGTCCTCAGCCATCAGTGCCCTAGGCCATGGGGGGCGGGGGGGGGGGGAACCAGAGCTCCAGGTTGGATGCCAGGAGGCGGGCGGAGCCGAGAGAGCCACGGGGCGGTGACACAGCGGCGCGGCCCCGCCCGGCCCCGCCCGCAGCTCCAGCCGGGCGGGACTCTGACTCGGGGACAACTGGCTGGGGCCACCCGGCTCTCCTGGCCGCTGCGGCGGCGGCAGGCGCGGGGACTGCCAGGCTGATCCCTGCAGCACCGGGGTGGCGTCGCCGAGGAGAGCAAGCCGAACGGAGCGTCCTGCAGGTACCTGGCAGCGTCCCCGCGTCCCCGCGTCCCTGCGCGCGGCTCCGGGAGACTTCTCGTGGGTGACCCCTCAACTTCATCGCATCTCGCTCCCACCTCTCCCTTACTTTCCGCGGCTCAGGTCGTAGATGCACGGTCAGGACAGGTCGTGGGACTGCCCGGGACGGGACGTGGTGTCGGCTCCCGGCTTCTGGCGCCTTTCCGTCCCGGTCCAGTCCCTGGAGCCGGCCGGCCGTGGGAGCCCCAGGCTCTGCCTGTTGCTCGAGCTGGGGGCAGTGAGTGAGGTGAGAGGGGAAGATGACTAGGATCAGCTTTCGGGACAAGAGCTGGAAGAACGGGTTACCTGGAAAGGTGGCAGTTGGCAAAGGTGGCACTGTGTGTGTGTGTGGGGGGGGGGTCTGGGGGCACCTCGGGGCGCTTCCTTGGCGGGGAAGCCCTTCCTCTCTCTAGAGGAGGCACTTTGCTGAGTCCTCCGCCGCCTGCTCCGCCTTCTTCCCGGTGGCTCCTCGCCTCCCCTTTGCCCCGCAGCCTGGCCACACTGCCCCCCGACCCGACAGTTTCGGGGAGCAGCCGGCGGGCGCGGCAGCAGGCTGGCCAGGGCGGGGGCGGCTGGAACCCTGCGGACCTGCGGGGTGGGCTTGGTGAAGAGGTGGGCGCGGGCGCCTGGGCGCCAGGAAGTTCTCTTTCCCCAGCCTGTTTAGGTGGCCGTGTGACCTCTAGAGGCTCCTGGGCTGGTGAGAAAGCCAGACTGGCCAGCAGGGGCTGCGGCGAGCCGGGATGGACGTGGTCTTTCGCATTGCAGAGCTCCTGTCATCCGCTCCCTCCCTGCATCCCTCTCCACACCAGTCCCAGACCCCAAAATTCGGGGTTGGGAATTCTGGCATCTTCCCCTGTCTGGAGGGAGGCAGAGGGTGGTGTAATTCAAGAAGCCCCTGGCAAAGTCAGTGAGCAGGGAGGAATTACCTCCACCCTCCAGAGTGATCCTAGGGGGCCTGGTTTGCGGGGTGTTGGAGGGCTTAAACATTCACTTTACTTTGGGAGGTGGAGAAAGAGAGCCAGAGAGACAGAGACAGAGGCAGAGAGAGAGAGCCAGAGAGACAGAGACAGAGGCAGAGAGAGAGAGAACCAGAGAGAGGCAGAGAGACAGAGAGAGAGACAGCTACAGAGACAGAGACAGAGAGAGACAGAGAGAGACAGAAAAAGGGACAGAGAGAGATAGAGACAGAAACACAGAGACACATACAGAGACAGACACACATAAGCACACAGAGAGGCAGGTGAGGAGATCTATATCTGCTATCTTTCCTGTCCCTTTTCATATATTTGCTTAAGCAATTTGCATAACCATTCATTTAGTACTCCAGAAGTTACACCTAGTGGCCCCCACTTCTTCTGTTACTTGCAAATACCTGGCCAAGCAAGCAGCAAGCAAATATTTTTTTCTCCACACCTGTTCCTTGGTAAAGGCATGGGGCCCAGTGTCTCATTTTTTTCTCCATACTGGGGACAGTGGTATTGATTTGGGGGTTGTCCCCTCATCAGGGTAGGGAACTCTTTGAGGACATAGGTTCATGCAGTGTGTGAATTCACAAACAATTCACCACGACCAGGGCCAGTACTGTACTGTGGGGCTGGACAGGAGAGGTCAAGGATTCTCTCTCCAGCTTAAACTTGCTCTTTTTGTCATTTTCACGAGCCTCCTTCCTTCTCCTTTTTGGTTGGTCATTTTACAATGACAAATTCTCAGTGTTAGGATAAGAAAGACGCTGAAATGCTGGATCCCATCTTCTAAGGAGACTGGTGGGCTCTATTTAAGCTGGAGCTGGTGTTTGGGCCACTAGACCCCAAGAGCCAACCTATGTCTTTGCTGAGAGGAGGCTGAAGCAGTCTCTGCTCTGGCAACAAATGTTACAAATCTGATGTGTAAAAGCTTGAGTTTGCCAGCAAAGCCCCAATGAAGGAGATGCTTGTCTTTCCTCTTCTCCTTTTTTCCCTTTCTTGGAAGGGAAAGACGAGGTCTCTAGCTCTCTTCTGTCTGGGTGAATTCTGCCCTTCACGGTAATCATTCACAGGCACGAAGCCCTCTGCTTATCCCTCTGCTCTTACACTTGCTAGGAAGGTATTCTACCACTTGAGGTAGGCCACCAGCACTTTTGTTTTAGTTATCTGTCAAGTAGGGAATTGAGATTTATTTTTTCCTGGATGGGCTTAGACTGTGAGCCTTCTATAGTGATGGTGTATGATGGGGGTGACTTAACATGAAGTGTTTATTTGTTGAGATTGGGTGCATCTCCCTAATTTTTTTTTGCCCGGGCTAGCCTTGTATCTGACTCTACTGTTCTCTGTTTCCTGAGTTGCAGGGAGTACAGGTATAAGTCACCCCTTTTTGTTTGTTTGATTGTTTTGTCTGTTGGGCCTTGGGCTTGAATTCAGGGTTTGTCCTTGAGCTTTTTCACTCAAGGTTAGCACTCTACCACTTGAGTCATACCTCTATTTTTGGTGTTTTGGTAGTTAATTGGGAATAAGAGGTTCATTGTCTTTCCTGCTTGGGCTGGCTTCACCTTTGTGTGTGTGTGTGTGGGGGGGGGAGATTCAGAGAGAATTGTTGGGCTTGAACTCAGGGCCTATGCTTTCTACCTGAGCTTTTTGGGCTGAAGGTTAGTTCTCTAACACTTGAGCCATAGCACCACTTTATGCCCTTTCTCAGTATTTTACTGGAAATAAGATTTATACAAGCTTTCCTACCTGGGCTGGCTTTAAACTGTGATCCTCAGATCTCAGCCTTAGCTAGGATTATAGGCCTGAACCACCCATGCCCTACTCCTCCTCCTTTTAAAATAGATACTATTTCTTGGCAACATAGTTTATTCCAGATACTCTGTTAGCTCTTTTTTGGGTACCATTTTATTTAAATTTTTCCAATGACTCAAGAAGCCTGCATGTGCTTTTCATTGAGGCATTGGTGTGGGAATTGGCAGTGTATAGGCTATCCTGAGTTTGATGGAAGCCAAATGTATAAGATGGGCCTGAATTCTTCCTAGTATGTAGGTAATCCATGTAGAGATGCTATGTTTATTTCTTGTCCCCAAGTATCTGAGTCCTCCAAGTATCTGAGTGTGACTTGTGTAAAATATACAGCATGGAGAACAGGCCAGGACTTGGGGATCTGAGTTCTAGCCCAGATTTGTGTTTCTTTATGCCTGTCCACATAGCCAAAGTTAGAAAAGCATTGTTACTTCTAGAAAACATGTTTAAACATATTAAAAACTCAGAAAAACCATAGGATATTTTGTCCCCATTTGAAACCTATCAAGTGTAGCAACCAGTGACCAGCTCCAGTGTTTATTGTGCACGTGACCCAGGCGTGGTGCTATAGGTGCTGAGAGCAGGAGGAATCTGACATCTGATGTGTGATCTTTGTGTTTGAACTTACAATAGATCTGGGGAGTCAAGATTAATCAGCAAAAGGCATGGTAATGAGTAACTCCACAATAGAATCACAATTACTGTCATATTTATATAACCTGCAGGAATGTTTACAGGGATTACCTTAATTTAGTCCTCATAATACCTGAGCATGACAAATCCTGTAGGCAAAGGAAAGGGAAGGAAGCCCACACTGAAGATGGAGAAACTAAAGCAAAGTGAGCCTTGAACTTGGACATAACCAGGTGCCTTCAAACACAGCGTCTGTGAAGACTCAGGTGGGAATTTGGTCATAAGCACATGTCTTTGAACATGGAGTCTGTGGTGACTCAGGTAGCACAGTCAGAATTTTACCTTAAAGCTGGCTTTCACCATGTAAGATGCTTAGTTGGTACACGGAATAAGAATAAATAGAAAAGGAGGAAGGGAAAGACTATTTTGTGTTATTGCCTTATTTTTTCCCTAGGGATCTGCTGCTATGTGATATATGGAGTGAATCCTAGTTATAGTGAACACAGTAACAGTGTTTCGAATGTGTAATCTCACACACACACACACACACACACACACACACACACACGAGCTGTTTCAGAATTTCCATCCTTGACTATCATTGTTCCAGATCATGTTTGAACTTTGGTGGTATGTATACATTATAAAGGTAAACCCTATAATCATCTTAAAATAATTACTAGATTAGATTGTAGTATCTTTCTTCCTTGGCGAGAAGGATTTTTTTTTCAGTCCTGCAGAGTTTTAGACTATGATTTGTTTGGAGGAGATACTGTATAAATATTGTCTTTAATTACACAAGTGTTGAGTGATAAAGGCTTAAGATTTGCTTACTTTTAGCCAGCCATGTTACAATGAAGCTGACAATGTTTACAGCAGCTGGCTTCAGTGGCCTTGCTGAAATTCCAATTGAATGAACCATCCTGCTGTCAGCTGAGATCTTACCAGAGGCTCATCCAAGTCAATGGTTAAATTATCTGGTCATGTACATTTTTGCATATCTAAATACATACCAGCATTCATGCAACAAGTATTTGAGTATTATTGGAGGTCTGTACTATGCCAGGAGCAGGAGCGGGCATACTGTGGGAAACAGATATGACAGGGGAAGTTTCCAGGGGGAGGCATGAATGAGGGGGATTTAAAGCTTGAATGATGGTAATTACATTAAGGGCCATCATGGGAAAGAATGCCATGGTGACACTAGCGTAGATGGGAGAGTCAGAGAAGGCCTGAAGACCTTTCATCTAGAGATGGATAGAAGTCCGTTAAGGCAGGGGCAGGAAAAAGAATGTCAGGCTGAGGATTCAATCAGGAATAAGCACTGAGTATTGAGCAAAGACTGGAGGAGAAGGAGTGGGGAATGTTTGGAGAGTACATACAACTTCCAGATCATGGGGCCAGATCACGCTTGGTTTCTTAGGCTGAGTTTAGGGTCTTATGATTTATCCAAAGAGAGGTGAAGGGAAATGACCAGATTTGAATGAATAGTGGGGAACCATCAGGCGCATCCAGTGTACACTCAGAGTAGTTGTTTCTTTCTTGTGGTTTGGCTCTCTGTGGTTTCAGTTAACTCATGGTCAATGGCCATCCCAAAATGTTAAATAGAAATTTCAGAACTCAACAATTTACAGGGTCTAAAGTAAATGCCACTCCGAGTAGCATGATGGAGTCTGTGACCCATTAATCGCTGGTACAATGTGAATTCTGCCTGTATGAAGCACGTCTATGCTGTACTCACCACCTTCCTGGTGAACAGCACCTTTCTCAGTTATTAGATCCACTGTGTAGGCAGCATAGTGCTTGTGCTTGAGTGGCTCTTCTTTAATAGTAGCCTCAACGTGCAAGAAGGGTGAGGCTGTTGATTCAGGTCAATTATATAGATTAAGAAATTTTGAGAGAGGTGGAGGGAGAGGGAGAAGGAGAAAGCTTACACATTTATGTGAGTCTTGCAGCCGGTAGTGTAATTGTACCATTTTATTATTGTTGTTTGTAACATCTTATTATACCTAATTCTGGGAAATGCTCTGCCTGTCACTAGTAAGCCATCTTACTGTGTTTTATGTAAATGAGAGCAGAGCTGTCTCATTATATTTTCTCTACTTGCTCTGCTGCCTGTCTTCTACCAAGTGGGGCTCTGGTCAGGTTATGCCCATTGGGTGCTGGCAAATCTGGTGCTGTGAGTGATGTTTCCTAGATAACCCAGGGTTCTGAGACTGTCATTTTAGGCAACTACATGCATATGTAAATCTCTGTCAATTTATTTTTTCTCTTAATGTTTTTCCCTTGGTGACTTTTCATCAACTTAAATACAATAAAATGGATCCTCCCCAAATATAAATTAAACCTAAGTGTTGTATATATAGGAAAATGCAGTTCACATAGTTTGGAACTATTTGCAGCTTCAGGCATGCACTGGGAGTCTTGTATCCTGTCTTCTAGGAATATTATACAAGCTATCTTATGCAGATTACTTCTGAAGACCACGAAGACCAGGTGAAAAAATACAAGCCTGGAATTCAGCTTGGAGCCCTCTTACTAGACTTTCCACCAACAAGACAGACCTGGGGGTTGATCCCACCAGGGCTAAAGAGGTAGGTTCTGTACCCTAAACAGATTGGGTTGTAAAATGATGGAAAGGCGATCATGTGATCATAACATGGTTATGAAAAGAAGCAGAGTGGCAGGGTGGGTGTGGGGTTAGGCTTGTGGTGGTATAGAAGATACACTTAGAAAATGTTAGTAAAGCAATGCTGTAGAGTTATCTGGTCCCTGACCTTCTATGTACTATATCCTGGTTATTTTGTGATTTACAAAAATCCTGCAAACTTTCTCCAAGTATCTTTTTTTCCTCCTTGATCCTGGGGCTAGAAGTCTGGGTCTGGGCACTGTACCTGAGCTCTTCGGCTCCTACCCCTTGAGCCACAGCGCCATTTCCAGTTTTCTAGTGGTTAATTGGAGATAAATATCTCATGGTCTGTAGTGCTGGGGTTGGCTTTGAACCACAATCCTCAGATCTAAGTCTCTTGAGTAACTAGGAGTACAGGCGTGAGCCACTGCACCCAGCTCTCCAAGTATCTTTGTAGTGGCATCATTAGTATGGGCTAACTTGGACCATATTTTTTTTTTCTAGTCCTGGGCTTGAGCTCAGAGCCTGAGCACTGTCCTTGGATTTTCCCAAGGATAGAACTCTATCACTTGAGCCTCAGCACCACTTCCAGCTTTTTTCTATGTATGTGGGATCAAGGAATTGAAGCCAGGTCTTCGTGCATGCTAGGCAAGCACTCCACCACTAGGCCAAACTCCCGGTCAACTTGGACCATTTATATAAATTGAATTAGGGGAATTGTGAATGTGCATGAAGAAACATTTGTGGTCAGATTCTAGGCCTTAACTCCTTGATACTGCTTTTAAACTGGCTTATTGTACAGGCATTAGTAATAGGTTGTATAATGAGGAGACATGGTCCCTCTAAGGTAGATAGATGATTAGACCTACAGAGCAATTCTAGGAATGGTTAAGTCAGTTTCTAGACCTCAGTGGAATCTTTCTTTACTCAGTTTTTCTCACTACATGGGAATTGCTCTGTATCCAGGAATACAATGGGAAGATATCTAAGGGAGGTACACTGGTCTGTCTTCTGAAAACTCACATAGATGAATTTAGAGCTGTAGGGAATGAGAGTGAAATAGGGCCAAAGAACTCAAAGTGGCTCCAGCAATCAGTGAAGTCACGCGCGGCTTCAAGGAGACTGCTTTCAGAAATGCTGACTTCAATCCTTGCAAATTGTTAGTTGTTCAGATAAAAGGTTGCCAGCCCACTGAATTTTGGAGCTTGAATGTGCTTATATCTCTTTAGTTTCCTTTTTCTGTGGGTGGACTTGGCTTTCCCCAAGCTCTGATTGATGTGGCCAGGTGAATCAAAAACCATTTCCTGAAGTTTTATACACACACACACACACACACACACACACACACACACACACACACATCTCATGTGGTTCAAGTCTGTGGTTTGTAAATTTGGATGGAGAGGATGATTGCATTCTGGCAAGGGTGTTTCTGAGTTCTTATCTTTGAAGAGAGTAAATCATAAGCCTGTGGCCAGTGTTTTCCTTTGTGGTTTTTAACCATCCGATTTTAAAGTATGGTTAGTTTTAAAGAGGCCATTGACATAAAGTGTTCTTTCTCCCTTCCCTTCCCCTTCATACCCCATAAACAGACTTAACCTAGCTCAGAATCAGTTTAACTTCAGCATAAAAAGTTTTCTGCCAAGCTTATCTACTGGTGGCTAAAAGAATAAAAGGAAGTGCTATATAGGATAATGTCTGTTTTCCTCCTCCTCCTCCTCCTCCTCCTCCTCCTCCTCCTCCTCCTCCTCCTCTTCCTCCTCCTCCTCCTCCTCCTCCTCCTCTTCCTCCTCCTCTTCCTCCTCCTCCTCCTCCTCCTCCTCCTCCTCCTCCTCCTCCTCCTCCTCCTCCTCCTTCTCCTCTTCCTTCTCTTCCTCCTTCTCCATCATGAGGCTTGAGCTTGGGTGCTTTGACACTGTCCCTGAGCTCTTTTGCTCAAGGCCAGCACTCTACCACTTTGAGCCGACAGGGCCACTTCCAGTTCTCTGGTGGTTTATTAGATACAAGCATCTCATAGACTTTCCTGCCTGGGCTGGAACCATGGGTCTTGAACCAGGATTGTCAGGTCTCAACCTTCCAAGTATCTAGGATTACAGACATGAGCCACCAGTGCCCAGCCAGTGTTTGTCTTTCTGATTATTTCTCTTTCCAACAATCCATCATCTATGACTCCATCAATCGTTCACCAATCTCCATCCATCAATATACCCATCCATTTCTGTATGTCCTAGCATGTTAACAAATGGGCTTATATTTTCATGGTCTCTTAACAACTCAAATCCTACAAACTAAGGCATCTTGAGAGAAGAAAATAGACATCTCAAGAAGGTTCACTGCAATGCTGAGGACTTTTCCCTTAAAACCAATTCTTTCCTGGATCTCATTTCAGACTGAATGCTATTGCCTGGCATCTTTTTGCTGACAAGCCTTGTGTTTTCTTTTCCCAGCTTCTAAACTTAAATGTTGGCAGTTGCTGCACACTTTGCCTCCTCATCTTCGCTTAGCTTACATGCAATTTGGAAAGGAAAAATATAGGATCACAGTTATATGATATTTCCCTAAACACTCATGAGTTAATTATACTTTACCTGTCATCTCTGTCTACTCCATGAACAGAGTTAAGAGCATTCTGCCTAGGAAACCTTTGTCAATTAACAGGCACAGCTTAGAAACAATTCTCATACAGGCATGGTTAAACATGAAACTGATTTTCATGTTTAGGTTTATTACTAGCCTAGAAAACCGATGTTAGTCACAGAAACTGGACAGTAGCTGCTTTTTCCTAGTTGCCATCTGAGCACTATGTGTTCACAGGGAGTATTTATTAATATAGACTTCTTAGCTGACTCAATACAAATAAACCAGCCACAGAGTACTGTGACATTTCCCCCCAAGTTTACATAATAAACAAAAGCAATTTCCTAAACACTGCTTGCATCATTCTATTGGGAGTTAGAAACTAGTAGAGGGTGGAATTACTTTGAATTATCTACTTTATACTCACTTAAGTAGGAAACTTACAGAGAACCTTTCTGCAAATCAGGTATAGTAACTCATTCTTCACTCAAAGTTTGATCTTCCTTTTTTTTCTTTTCCCCTCCCCCTTCTCTTTTTCTCCCTTCCTTCCTTCCTTCCTTCCTTCCTTCCTTCCTTCCTTCCTTCCTTCCTTCCTTCCTCCTTCCTTCCTCCTCTCCCCCACTCCTTCCTTTCCTGATCCTAGGCCTTGAACTCTGGGCCTGGGAGCTGTCCCTGAGCTTTTTATTCTTATGTTCTTTTTTTTGCTCCAAACTAACACTCTACCCCTTGAGCCACAGCTCTGCATCTGGCTTTTTTTGGTAGTTTATTGAAGATAAGAATCTCACACATTTTCCTGCCTGCCCTAGCTTTGAACCATGATCCTCAGATCTCAGCCACCTGAGTAATTAGGATTATAGGTGCCCAGCTACAAAGGTTGATTTTCAAGTGTGTGCTTCCGTTTACTGTGCGGTGAAGACTTCCTGGAAGCATGTGGTAGGACAGCTAGCACTTGCCCGAGAATAATGGGCAGTGCTGCCTTCTGAAGCTGGGCTCTGGGCTTGTCAGTGCCCCTGCAGAGCTGGCTGGAGGATGTGATCCTCTTGGAAGATTTCTGATTCTTCCTTCCAGCTCTGTTGTACTTCTTGCCTCCTCAAATGGAGAAGTTGGAAACACAGAAAGGTAAAATGCATTCATGACATGGCAGAAAGAAATGAAAAGTGTGAGATTAATTTTAATTAGTCAAACAAAAATTCAAAAAATGGTATTGCCTGAGAATCTTATCATTATTTATCATTTTTTTCATATTCATGAAGCATAGAATTAGACATGGTGACTAGTTCTGGGCAAAACATTAAGAAAAAAAAATCCTCCAATGGCTTCCAGGTACTGGATCAGGATGCTTTGAAACATAGACACATTTTCCTACCCTCCAAGGAGTGGTCTAGATGCTGCATAAGCCATCATATTTATTTTATTATATTTTTCACGAAGTTAAGTCAAAACTTTTTTTTTACTACATGAAATAAATAATCACTATGGAAAACTTGCTGCAGAACAGAAACACTTGGCCTCTGAAAGTTTGCTATAAATATGCTGAGGATTTATGGTTTGGCAACAGCCCTTTGTTTTCTTCTAGTAGCAATAAATACTTTTTTGAAGGCCTTTAGAAATGCTGTCACATGCCAGGTGCTTAGACTGGATGCAGAGAAACAAAAGCTCATGTTAACTTTTGCTGCGCCTCCCCAAAATTCATGGCTTGAAATTTGGGTGTCATTGTGATGTAGTAAGAGTGAGAGAAGTTTAATGAAAGTTCTCAAGTTGATAGTATGACTTTGGGCCCTTTGGGAGATAACTAGGATTATACTTCATGATGGCCTTCCCTCCCCTCCCCTCTTCTCTTCCCTCCCCTCCCCTCTTCCCTTCCCTCCCTTCCCTTCCTTGCATAAGCCACTGATATTCAGCTGCATTCATGACTTTATGAGAAGAGGAATGGAGATCTGTACTCTCACACATGTTCTGTCTCAGGTGACCATGTTATGGTATAGTTTACTGGCTCTCATCAGATGTTACACCATGCATTTACTTCCCAGCCTCTAGAGTTATGAGCTAAAGAAATTTTCTGTTCTTTATAAATAATACAGTCACAGATGTTTTGTTACCAACTGAAAAGAGACTAACAGTTTAGTCAGGCATTCTCATTTGGGTGTCCCAGAGCTCTTAAGAAAGGCAATCTGGTATTGAAGGTACCTCTGACATAGCCTTCACCACAAGAAAGCTACTGTTTTTTTGGGAGTAAGGGGTGTCCAGAGCATTCATTTAGTTATACTGTTGATAGATATCTACGTGTCTGCTGTGAATCAGACTTTACTATCAGTGTGTTGAGGATATTGCTGAGAAATGGGGTTTTTCAAGTTCAGAGTAGAGGCAGCTTGTGTGCATGCATGTGTGGATGTACAAGTATGTGTTTGAGTATGATTATTGGTGCATTAAAAGTATCCTCAAAAAACTGACATTTCATAAGTTGAAGTTACTGAAAAAGAAGGGAAAAAGAAACTACGGTTTGAAGGTAAGAGCCTTAGAGAGGTTTAGAAAGGAGAGTGTATGATGTGGGGATGGTAATTGATCTGAGGGCCTTTCCTAACTCTGGCCAGCAATCTGCATGAACTCCCGCTGCTCAATATAATCACACTTGAATATAGTTATTGTTATCATCCTATCTTGTGTTAGTTTTTGTTGTATTACATCTGTCTGTCTATTTGTCTGTATCTATCTTTGCCTATTTATCTGCTTTCCTACCTATCTTTCTAGACAGTTTAGGCAATCTCCAGAAATTTTCATTACTTAGCCAGGTCATACTGAAAATGGTAGAGCAGGTGTCACACTAAGGCAGGGTGGTCACACAATATCCCCTTCTTCATGGATCTGAGTGTTAGCTCTATCTCTTCCTGTCTGGCAGTGCCAATCAACTTCTATGGCTTCATTTTCCTCATTTGCATAATGCAAATCATCATACCCTTTATCTGGCACCACATGGCATAATCTAAGGTAATTCAAGCAGTACTTGGCCCAAAGTACTACTTAAGATTTTCTAGGACAATAGTCTTATGACAGACATGAGTGCTTTGTAATATTTTATAGCTCCTTTCAAGGGGTCATGAATTGATAAAAAGTCAGATGTCACTGCTCATTTAAGGGGATAAAGCCAACGAACAGCTTGTTTCAGAGACAAAAAGCATTTTTGTGTGAAAACAGACAAAAAGCTGCTGTGGATAGACAGTGAATAGACACCCAGAATCCCCCCCTACCCCCGATTCCCTGCATGGACATCAGTGGCCTTGCCATCTCTGCCCTTTCGCCAACTTAATGAGATCTCTGTTTCCTAGAAAACCTTAATATAGTTCATATTGGATTGGGGAAACAAATAGGCCAAGTAAAAACATAGAAAAGGCATATCTCTAAGTATATTTTAGAGAGTGATTGATTCTCTTTTTGAATCCAAGGCCTTGTACATGGTAGTCAATTGCTTTACTCTTGAGCCATGTTTCTAGGCCTTTTGTTTTTATTCTGTTTTTGAAACAAGATTCTGTTGGCCTTGAATTCATTACCTTTTTATCTCTGCTTCTCAAGTAACTGAGACTCTGTTTTTTATATAGGCTTTCTCTTTGGGAATATATATACATATATATACACACACACACACACACACACACACACACACACACACACACACACACACAGAGAGAGAGAGAGAGAGAAATCTCCATTTCCTAGGGCTCTATCCTTGCCAAATGACACTCTGTCTTACTCTCCTTGTTTTCTGGTACCAGTATGCTCAACTTTGTGTTGCAGTCAGTTGTTTACCTGCTTATTTCTCTATGTTAATCTCTCAGGACCAAATCTATTGTCTTTTGCTCTCTGCCTTCTAGGATCACCTGCCACAAAACAGCTGTGAGTGAACAAAAGCAGCTCTGGATTCCTATGTATGACACTGAAGTGCCTGGCTGAGGATTCCATCCCATACAGGCCTGTATGTCGACTTCTTCCTTCCTTTCCTCTTGCTCAAGTACATTCCAAGACTGCTTTTTGATTGTTTTTCTGTATAGCATGGTTGATAAAGTAGTCTATAAAACTTAGCCATTTGAACAAATCTATACCATGTTGAGAGGTTCACAGAAGAAGATAAAAATGACTCCAAATCCCATCATCCTGAAAGAATACCTGTACTGTTTTGGTACATATTCTTGAAGATTTATTGTTCATTTATTTGTTTTTGCTGGTCTGGTGGCCTTAACTCAGAGCCTTGGCACTATTTCTGAGCCTTTTTGTTATTGTTGTTGGTCTTAGGGCTTGAATTCTGGACCTGGACACTGTCCATGAGTTCTTCAGCTCAAGGCTACCACCTTACGCCTGGAGCCACTGCACCACTTACAGTTTTCAAGTAGTTAATTGGAGATAAGAGTCTCACAGACTTTAGTGCCCAAGCTGGCTTGGAACTTCTATCCTCAGATCTCAGCCTCCTGAGTGGCTAGGATTACAGGGGTAAACCACTACGCCTGGATTATTTTTGAGCCCTTCTTTTCGAGGCTAGCACTCTACCACTTGAGTCATAACTCCACTTTCAGCTTTTTTGGTGCTGAAGTGGAGCTAGAGTCTCATAAACTTTCCTGCCTGGGCTGGCTTTGAACCACAGTTCTCAGATATCAGCTTTGTCAGTCGCTTGGATTATAGGGATGAGCTAGCAGCACATGCCTTATTTTCTTAATTGTATAAAATGAGACATTTTGCAAAGACCAAATCATAGCATATATCACAATTATTTCCTTTTTAGCATGTCATGGTTGTTTCTCAAGGCTCTTTGGGCAAGGAGAGTATTCATGGTTAAGGGAGTGTTTTAGAGCTCTATTAGGTTCAAGTCACAGGGCTGTCATTTAATGGGTATGTACAGTCAATGGCACCTGTATTTTCTAGTTTCCTCAGCTGTAAAATGAGTGCAGGAGTCTAGGGGGAATACACTGAACGAGACCTGCAAGTTCTTAGAGCATGGCTTCCCTACCCCGTGTCTGTACCCTGAAGAGGTTCTTATGCTGCAAGGGGACTCTGATGAAGTCCACTTCCAAGTTCTTTCACATTCCCTTATTAATAAATGTTTAGGTTGCTTTTGATTTCATGTATCTATTAATAATTAAATGACACAGTGAACATCCTGGTATAGGCATCTCTTTGAACCTTGTTCTGACTTATTTCCTCCTGATTCAGTGCCATTTCTTGGAGAAATGTGAAGCTCCAATTTCTTGGAGAAATGTTTCCTTGAACTCGTTTATCCAGCCAATGGCATGATTACTGTTTTTAACTCGAAGCATCCCAAGCTGCTTGCTTTCAGGTCTTGTCTTTATCCTGTGTCAGAGCAACGATTTAATGCATTAGCACTAGAGAGAAGGCTGGGATCTGGTATCTAGCTCACTGGTGGGCGCATCTGTGCATTTACAGACTACATCTTGAGCTTCTGTCTTCAGCCAGTCTAACTGCACAGGATGAGCTGCAAAGATGGACAGAGCCTTTGTGTGGCCAATGGATTGATGACAAGCATGGCAGGCCACTCTGGCTGACTGGAGTGCCCTGTCAGTGCTTAGAGGTGACTGGTGAGAGTGTTGCCGTGGTTCCTCTTAGATGAGGCATAGCTCCCCAGGGCAAGTCTGGCCTGGTTGCCTCTGCTTTCCTGGCTGCTGCCTTGGGGAGGTGACTGGGAAGAGCACCTGCCACTCCTCTGGCCCCCAGGGAGGTTGTCTAGAAACCCAGAACGGAGGAGAGGAAGGCGGTGTTTAGTTACCCACGCTTCAAGCCTTTCAGATTTCTAGAGCTAGTATTACATTGAATCATTTTGAATAGTCAAGAGACGTATAATTTAATGTTTGCCTTTCAAATGGAATTTAGAGACTCAGCTTTTGAAAGCACGTACTAGTTTACACACATAAAATGAGAACTTCTAGAAATGTACTGGTAATTCTTGAACCTATTTGACCCTAAGAAGTTTTCATTTTCCTCTCGAGGCAGATGAAAATGAAAGAAAAACATCATATTCATTCAAAGAGTTCTCATATTAACTTAGGTGCTTCTTGAAATTTGACCATTTGGAAAAAATACATAGTTGAGGAATTATCTTAGTAATCTACTGTCTGAGTCAGATGTTGTATTATTCTGATTGCTTCGGATGATAGGATTTAAATATTGATATAATTTTCCTAGTGCAGTAAATCCAATTACAGCAGTCAGGTGGTGATATTTTAATATTATTTCAGAAAAAGACTGAATGACAATTCTCAATTAAGTGAGATGGAATTAAGTAGGATGGAATTTCATCTTCCATTATTAGTCCTATCATTTTGTTACTCTTAGGTTTTACTGAAAATTGGTTTGTGATTGATTCATACTGACTTGCTTTTATATTTTATTTTTTATTGTAATTAATAGAAGGGTTACATTATAGATACATACAGATAGGGTAACATACAGATAGAAGGTACATTCCTTAACAATCATTGTTATCCCTTCTCATGTTTTTGTCCCCATTTCCCTCCCCCACCCCTTCCCCTCATCTTGTTTTCTCCCCTTCCTTATCCTATTTCGAATAAACAAATAAACATATATACAATATATCAGATAACCAGCTAAGATAAGAAATAACAGTACAT
The DNA here is from genome assembly GCF_031878675.1 of Megascapheus bottae. NCBI lineage: Eukaryota > Metazoa > Chordata > Mammalia > Rodentia > Geomyidae > Megascapheus > Megascapheus bottae. The sequence continues at coordinate 73,429,444 of NC_143515.1, read as the reverse complement.
TAAGAACAACAGTCACACCTTATGTGGCTCTTGTTTCTATATCTTGGAGGTCCTTTCATTTAGCCTCATCCTATATGGCCTTATGTATCTAAGTTTTGCCCTACTGTAAACTTCTGCTAGGAGAGTCTAAGATTTATACTAATTATGACAAATGAGGGAAACTATTGAGCCTACGTTCCTTTGAGTCTGGCTTACTTCATGTAATATGATTTTTTTGTAAGTCTTTCCATTTCCTCACAAATGGGGCAATGTTGTTCTTTCTGACGGCAGCATAGAATTCCATTTCTTACTTTTCACGGCATAGGAAGTTTGGCAAGAGTAGATACATTTATCAGGAGCGGACAACTGCAGAAATCTGGCAATATGAACATACATCTCATTTAGTATATGCCCACAATATATCCTAGTACTGACGGTATTTAGAAATTCCTGACTGTTTCTCTTAGAGCTAATAATCACTTAGCCATATACTTTAAATCATATGAAGCATGGTTTGAGTTTCAACTAAATGTTAAACTTTCTTTTGTCTTTCCTCATTTTTTTTTGTGCCAGTCCTGGGGTTGAACTCAGGGCCTGAGCACTGTCCTTGGACTTTCTCAATGCTAGAGCTCTGAGGCTCAGAATTACTTCCAGCTTTTTTTCTATGTATGTGGTACAGAGGAATCGAACCCTGGTCTTCATGCATGCTAGACAAGCACTGTACCACTAGGCCAAACTCCTGGCCACCTTTCCTCATTTATTTAAGGTTTTGGATGTCTGACATCATGATATGAAATGTCATAACCGAATCCTAAAGGACAAGTGTTGGGGGCGGTGGCGAGAAACCATCACCAGCTCCATCAGTAGATGAAATATTAGTTCTTTCTATCATTGCAAGCTTTTGAACTTTTGAGCTTCCAAACAGGTGTCTGCAGTCCCTTAACTATATTTGCAGAGCCTTGGTTCTTCCCTGGTCACCCCAGGGACAGTTGACAGTCACTGGAGACAGCATTGGTTGTTATGATCTTGGCATCTCATGCTACAGCTGGGGATACTGCTAAATATCTCACATTGCTTAACACAGTGCCCCACAGAGAAAGGACGTTGACAGTGTCAAGGTTGAGAAATATTGCTGTGGAAGTCTGCAAGGTCCTGATGCCTCCAGGGAAGCTTGAAGGTCCAATTTCTCTAGGGACCCTAGCATGGGTCAGAAGCAGCTTTGTAACATCAAAAGCTTTCTAAGGTGTTCCAGAATGGACTGAAATCCAGGAGGCTGAAACTCACAGTAAACGAAATCCACCTCCCCACAGACCTCATTAAGTTCCACTCATGGGAGGTCTCAGTGGGTGGAGTGGATGTTCCCGTTGGCTCTAGAACTCATATGCTCTGGTTGGCAAGCTAAATGGGACTCAGATTACACAGAGCTGCTCCCTGGAGTCTAGACTGAAAATAATTGCGAGGCTTGGGGGTTCTTGAGGATGGTAGAGATTTGTTTTTGACATTCTCCATCCCTGAGAAGTCCCACCATTGGGAGAGGCATGCTGAATCTTTGTAGAAAGACTTTGCTCCCCTGTACCAGTTACCACCTTGTGTCTTTCATACTTGGTCCCTCTCTTTCCATTCTTGTTATCCATATTGGTTCTTTTCATTGATTTTCTTTTTAGTCTTCTTGGCTTGAGGGATATGAACTAGTTTGAACAAAATGTGCAAAGCATCGTTGGGTGATAAGGATAATTAATATGAAGATTGATATTAAAACTGAAGGCTTTCTGAGTCTAGTGAGAGTCATGGATGTGACTGTTTCAAAATGTGGCACTACTGTGGTAAGGAGATAATGGGATTCGGTGCAGGTAGCACAACACAGGGCCCATCCTGCATAGAGCCACTGCTTTGATACCCCGGGACCTGGTCTGATAACTTTGGGGACCAACGTTTTACGTGTGGGAAGTGTGGAGGGATGGATCCCCACCCTTATGGACTGTCTACTTCCCATCTGAATTTCCCTGGCTTCGGTTCCAAGATGGAACAGCATCAGGTCTCTAGGGGATGAAGACTTTTAAGGTTTTACTTCCTCTTTGCTTTTCTCTCTCTCTCTCTCTCTCAATAATAGAGGCAATCATTCTATATGTTTTTTTGAATGCTGTACTCAATGAACCCATGGTGAAATTCAGCCAGGCTGGAAGGAAGTACAAGAGGGCTTAGCGAAGCATTGTGAAGAGAGGAATTCTGCAGAGGGTAACAATCTTTGTGTGAACTTGATGTGCTTTGCCACCATTCTGATGAATCGTGCAGCCAAGCCAGAAACCTGCTAAGAGATAAATCACAACCAATATTCACATCTTTTGAACAAGTCACCTTTGATCACATTGGCAGGAACCAAAAGAAATAGAAACCGTGGATGAGGCTGTCATGCAGAGAGAGGGAAATAGATTGGATGCATACATTTTGTTTTCCCCACAAATCCTGATGCTTGGGTCCTATTTTTCCCACCTCCTTCAATTCTCCACTGACCTTCTAAAAAGTCTAGAAAGAATGTTGATTTTCACACTAAATAAGGACTCATCTAACTTTGAGTCTTGGCTCTGGCCCTCCTTGGGTATGGAACTTCTGGCAAGTAGCTTCTTTGAGCCTCAATGTCTCACCTATGAAATGGGAATTTTATTATGCAGTATATACAGTGTTTTCAGGTCGAGCAGTTGTATGTAAATATCTTATCAATATACCTGGCATGTTATAGGAATTCACAGAACACTAGTCATTTTGTGTTGAAGAAAACTCACATGGAGAATCTGAAAGCTCTTACAGGGGTATAAATGAATTCCCAGTAAGAACTCAAGACTGTTGCTACATGTCTTTTGAAAATCCAGGTTTATATTTTTTTCTTTTTAGTAAGAATCATAGTGACAGAAAATGGGGAAAAGCACAGGAATTTTGAATTTTGGTGGGAGGAAGAGAGAAAGAGACAGCTAAGTTGTCATAAGACATTTCCTAAAGGCGCCTGAGGTACCAGTTTTTATTAAAAAATTAAAAGATGCACTTGGCAACCTCACTCTATGTCCCTGAGACAGATGTGACCTTTCTGTGGATAGCCAGTGCTTGGGGTTCTTGAAATTCTGAATAGTCTAAGAACTCTGTGATTTTCTTCCATCTCTTATTAATATACTATTATCAAAGTTGTTTGGAGTTATTTTCTAGACAAATTAATCTTACCTTCTTTTGAAAGGTACTGCAGTTGGAAAGGCATCTGACAAGGAAGACCACATGTATGCACAGTATATTACTTTTATAAAGGTTCAGCATCATTTCTGTTTCATTGCATGCAAATATTTAAGGCTGGCCCAATCACCCTTAAAGGCTGTGAAGGGAGAGAGATGGAGAAGGCAGAGGAGGAGGAGGTGGAGGAAGAGGACGAGGAGTAGAAGGAGGAGGAGGAGGTCGTCCCAGGAGAAGAGGAGGAAGGAAAGGATAAAAAGAGGGAAGTCGAAGATTTTTTTTTAATCTCCTGAATTGTTTTTATTATTCCTGTTGAGAATTCTCTGCCACCTCTGCTTAGAGTTCCATCTGTAAATTAAGTTTTGGTAGATCTGTATGTGATTTACCATCTACTTTCACTATCATCTCTGCCAGAGGTGGAAATTTACCCCTCTGCAATGCAGGAATATCCTATAGGCTTGCTCTTCCCCTGGTAGGACAACTTCAAATCTATGCCCTCTAGTTCTGCCTCTGCTGCTCTCAGTCAAGAATCTATGCCTCTAGCTCTGCTTCTGCTCCTCTACACTGTCAGGAAACTGTTACTTGATTATTTGATGAATTCCGAGGCTGGACTCAAGAACATCTGGTTTGGGGTTTCAGTGCCTAAGGTAATACCCCAAAGATCACAAACACACCAGGAATGCTTGTTTAGTGATGCTATCACCAGAGGCATTCTTTTTCTCAGAATCCATGTTTATTTCTTCTCCTCCTCCCTTTTGGACTTAGTGTAGATTGGAAAACATGAAAATCAATGGATTGATGCTAAGATGCTCATACAATCTGTGGGAGCCTACCAACATGAGACAAGGCTTACCTGGTTGTGAATTGGAATGGTTTTGCTTTCTTTAATTTATTCAGAGAGGAAAACTGAATGTTTATCATTCTGTTTATTTCGGTACAAACCCCATATACCTATTTGCATGTGTACATGCACACATAGACACACCACACACATACACACTATACACATAAACACTATACGCATTAATCTGAAAACTCCACATTGGTACCTGTCGTCATTTCTAATCTAGGAAATTTGTCAGTGGGCAAATAGAGAAAAAAAAACCCTGAATTTGTCTCACCTTTGAAATCAGTCCCTGTAGAAGCTGGACTCTGAAATGGATTAAAATGTGTTCACTTAGAAGTTTGCAATATATATGCCTCTCTCTCTTTATATATATATATGTACATACATACATACACATACACATATATGTAACTTGAATCAACTGGCTAGAAGAATAGCACCCCTATGAGGAAACTTGTGTGGAAGGTGAGAGTTTATTGTGTCCAACATCTTAGATATGTGAATGGTATATCTAAGTACCATGGGGTACTGGAAGCATTCTATTACAGTCAAGATCTGAGAGTCCTTATACATATTTATACATCCAACTGGAGTAATAATTTCAGGGGGGGTAAAGACCACCACCTCCCCGACAATTTTACGGGGCCCTAAGGCTTCAATGCTCAGAGCACAGAGTCTGTGATAGAATTCTTGGCTATGTTTCTTTCTTGGAGTCACAACTTGGTTGATGGTTTCTTCTCTAGGTTAGATTTATTCCCCAGCCATTGCTTTGGCTTGCTCAACCAGAAGACAGGATTGGCCACTCAATGCCTATGTGCACACCACATTCCAGTGGAGGAAGAAGGGTGGAGCTTCTTGGATGATGATGGATGTTCTACTGTACAGGATGAAGGCAGAGTGCGTGACATCACCACCACAAAGGTAGGAGTTGCTTTTCTGTGTCACTTTTCTCTTGATGACCATTGGATAGCAGGGGAAGAGGAAAAGAACAATGCAGTACAGTGACATGAATGATTAAACATCAGGAGGCTATTCTTTGGATAAAATTCATTGAGCAATTGATGTGAGTAGTTAAAAGAGAAAGAGCTGTGTTGGGAAGGGTTAGATTGACATTGCATTACATCATAGGCAAACTTTAGGAAGTTCGGTGGTATACATTCTTTTCCTTCCCTCCACTTTCATAAACTTGACAAAAATACTACTCATATCGTGACATGATTCCTCTTATTTGAGTCCATCTGGCTAAAAAATAAATGTCCTAGAACTGGGATTGGTATGAATGTGACTCAGGTTAAAGAAACATATTTTGTGGGGGACAATGTTTAAAACATGGTTGAAAGGGTCTAACGAAATTTCAGATATTTTTGTAAATATAGAAGTCAGAGTTTCCATATCTTTGTAGAACACTGGAGGATATATCTATACTGTACTTCTGGACCCCAAAAGAACTACATTACCTGTCATATCTACTTCTTAGGCACCCATGGACATTTCAGCAAGGTCCCTAACAAGCTGTGTGTTTGCTTGAATTAATTACTTTGGTTACAGTAGCATTACATTTTGCCTTGCCTGGTCTGGAAGTGAGTATCTTATTACTAGATTGTGAACAGTACTTAGCAAAAGGACTATTGCTGTAGAGTGGGCAACAGATGACATTTTTTTATATTTGCTTACTCCAAACACTAAAATCCTACACAGAAGGAGTCAGCTGCCATTCTCGTTGTAGCTGCAGCCTTTTCTCTTTTGCTCCTTTCAATCTGTACAATCCTATTAGCATCTGTCACAGGGTATGATAATGTCTTATATCATCTTGTGAGTGACGTTGATACAATACATTTTCTCAAGTTTTATTGCATTGTCTTGGTATGACAGAAGTCAGATGTTCTGTGTTAGTGTCCTCACTGCTAGGTTTTGCAAAAAGTAAACTAAGACAGACTTAAGTTCAAGCAGCATGTGGGATCAACATTTGTGAGAAAGTGAAGTCAGACTGGGCAAGAGAGAGCTTGAGCTGTGATAGGGTTCCAGAAAGGCTTTTAGCTGACTGTGGGAGAGGTCTAGAACCAGCATACTATTCACCTTTTAACGGGTGCTAAGTCATTTTTATCGTTCTTATAAACATGGCATTGGAGGTGGGCTGGTGTGGAGAAGGATTATGATCCTGAGCAAGGCAACTGTCTTTGGAGGAGAATGATTCCCAAAGAAAAACTTAACTGAGAGTATTAGTATTAACACTCCCATAGGTGTGATAGTGAGTGCCTCTGTTCTGAAGGGCAGAGGTGAGGGACTATCAAATAGTGTGCATCTGGTCAAATGTTTTAGGTTTTGTTAGTGATCAGGGCTAGGAAAAAAAGACATTCTTTATCCAAATGTATTCTCATTGTTGTTTCTAGTTCAAATTCAGGATCAATGTGGATTTTAATTTCTTTGACTTTTATATAATATTTCTTTTAAATTGGACCCAAAATCTCAGGGGAATTTACTGATACCAATTAAGAAGTTTATTTGCTTTATCCTATGTGTGTAAGTTTCATACACGCATACCTACATGATTGTTAAAAATATTTAAAAATTTCTATCATACTTTTGTTCTTAATGATGTATATCAGTAGGGAAGCACAAACTGTTATGTTTAAGTGTACATTGAAATAATTTGTTTCTCTGAATTTAAGCCATCAGCTTGATGAATGGTGAAGTTTAATTTTTATGAAATGGCCTTTTTTGAAATGCCTTTTTGATGTTTTCTTAAAATTTTTTTCATAATTATGTAAAACATTTACATGGTTTCAAAGCTAAGCTTCCAACCATGTTTTCAAAAGCCTGCTTTTTTCCCTCTCCATATACAAAAGCCTTGTCTTAGTTTTTGGTTGATGTTTCTGTTGTTTCTTTTTCTATACATGGTTATATATATGTGTATATATATAGTAATGCGTGTGTATATATATAGCAATACATATGTATATAAACAAATATATACCTGAATGTACATGCATATCTGTGTGTATATATATTTATAATTCCCTCTGTTTGGATAAATTATAACACCCTATAGTCATTTTCTATAACTCAGTCTTGTTCTCACACACTTAGCCCAATTATTCTAGAAACTACATGACTATATTGCATATAGAGATTATAATTTTTTTCCAGACAGTTTTCTACCAATGGACATTTGAGTTGATTCCAATTATTCACTGTTTTCACTTTTTGTTTGTCTATTTTTGGACAATATTCTAGAAGAGACATTACTGGGTCAAAAGGCAAATGCCTCTGTAGTTTCTCTAAATATTGCCAAATTCCCTCCTTAGGAAGTCTCACTTTGCATTCTTGCCACAATGTCTATGAAGAGTTGCTGCTTTCCCAGTAGACAGATATGTAGTCTTTTGTCTTTATTTTCAATTTCATACATTAGGTATAATGCTTCAATATAGTTTCAAGTATATTTATTGTTTCTTGAACAAGACTGAGCTTTTTCCTCTGACTTCAGAGTTAACTAGCATATTTTTTTCTGTGAACTGTTTCTGTCTCATAGATTTTATTTTCTATTTTTATTTTATTTTCTATCTTTTGAGTCAGAATTAGAAGTTATTCACATTTCTGGATTACAAATTAATCAACTGATATCTTCATCAAGTAAGTATATGGCTAACTAAACATCTATGCTATGTCTATACTCACAGAGATTGCATACACACACACACACACACACACACACACATATGTCATTCTTCGGTATCCATTGCTATTAGTTTTAGGACCCTATCGATACACAAGTTCTCAGTTGCCCAAGTCTCTCCAGTGATATGATATTTGCATGAAACCTATGCATATCTGTCTCGATATTTTAAGTATTTAATAATATTGGTAATACCACAATAGCAATTGTACTGTTTATGGAAATCTGTTTAGTTTAGGGAATAATTTTCCTGGAATTATTTTTAATCTATAGTTGGTTAAATCCTCAGATGTAGAAGTCATGGCTATGGAGATTTAAGTGTATATATAGAAAGGTGTGTGTGTATGTATGAAGGCATATGTATAAAAATAATATATAAAATATATTTTATAGACATATAGTATATGTATTATGTAAAACATAAATATATATAGAAAGGGAGACATATCATTGGACTAGTAGAGTACTGGGTTGGGTATGAAGCCCTAAATTGGGCTTTTGTCTCTAACTATACCATTGTTGCCTAGTTGTCTCTTTCAATCTATTTCCTCCTCCTTTCTTCTGAAAGTACCATAACCAGAGACCTTTGGTTTAATGATGTAGAATGTATGGACTCAGACTCTCCTTCACTGGTGTGGAGTAAATAAAATGCAATGAGGACACAGACTGACATGAATGAAGGTCATGTTGTTTAGAGGAGACGCTGTGGAGAGATTGGGAAAGAGACCACATATTCTGATAGGATACACACCCATAATGTCACAAAACAGACTCTGGCTTTCTGGTTTTATGGGCTTCCAGGACAGGCAAGATGAAAATTAATCTACCACTAGATAACTTCCATTAAAGTCTTAGCTTAGCTGAGCTAGCTTCTTGGAACATTTTACTGTTCTACTTGCCAGAGCATTGCTAGCTTTCACAAACTTAAGTTACATGAATATTTGGATCAAGTTAGGAGCTCTGATTTAGGCCTTTCACAAAAGATAACTAATTAATAATTTAAAAACCCCAAAAGGGTGGACAATCAAACTTTTAGAAGAGACCATTAAATCCTCTCAAGCTATGCTATGTCTCTAGTCTTATGGGACACATTCAATGTTAGTGCTTTTGGAGCAAATACTCGTGTAGTTCTTTTTTATTTTGCTTTTGTCAGTTGAGGCTGGAACTCAGGACCTAAGTACTGTCCCTGAGCTTTTTTTTCCCCCTCAAGGGTAGTGTTCTATCTCTTTGATCCACAGCTCCATTTCTAGTTTTCTGGTGGTTAATTGGAGATAAGAGTCTCACAGACTTTCCTGCCTGAGTGACTTTGTACTGTGATCTTCACATGTACGACCTCTTGCAAAGCTAATACTATAATAGTGTGCCGCCAATGTCTAGCAATTCATATATTTCTCATGACTACAGGATGTCTCAAAGTGTGGAGGGCAGAGGCTTTGTCTTAAGACTGTGTCCTTTCAGATCAGGACTCTTCTCTTACTGACACCCTTGGATTGTTAGAGTGTCAGGGAAGAAATATTCTATTCTGACCTTCTGCTTTCTTTAATGTAGTGAAAGGCAGATTAAGTAAATATAGCCTCCTTAGCTTGCCAATATCCTTGTCCTTTCTTCCTCATCAGTTGTCAAATTTCCTCAGTTGTATTTGATGGAAGTCTCTCCATCTGGTCATGTTTTCTTTGTATGTATTTCCACCCTGTGCATTTGAGTCGTACTTCTTTTTTCCTGTGTGTTTGCAAGCCACCCTCGTAAGGCCTCAGCTTTTTCACTCTGCTGTCAGTGGACTTGATGTCTTTGTTAGTAGTTTTAGAGCTCTGGAGCTTGAGAAACATCCAGGTTGGAACTAGAAACTAGGAAGACCCATGCACTATGTCATGGCACTAAGGCAGATGGGTGAACCTCAGTGAGATCCCCCTAAATCATAGTCACTAATACAACCATGCCCACTTGTTGATTAAGACCCTTTAGTGGTCTTGCTGACGGGATAGAAATCCAGATTCTTCACAGTGGTATAATTGTCCCTTTATCGTCTGCCTTCTGCCAGTTGCTGGTGCTTCTTTGGGAGCAGGAGACCCTTCATCCTGTTTGGTCACTTCTGCTGGGTCTTTCACTATTTCTCCAGAAAGAATCCCTGTGCATTTTTCATAATCCTAAACATTCTTGACTTGCCTATACTGTGTTTCTTACTTTGGATTACAGATTATAATAAAGAAGAAACAGGGGCAGGGAGAGTCTATGTAATGGAGGGCCTGGCTTAAACGCTTGGCTCCAATTTTTAGTTATCTATTGTGTGGTCTTGGATCCAAGTCCTCTCAGTAGCCTTTTTTTCCCCCACATGTCTTCTTTATAAGTTTGGACATATTAAATGACATTTATGATTTAGCCACCTAATCAGACCTGAGAGAACTCAATGCAGAATTGTCTCCTATCCCTTTGTCTGTTCCATCTGCTCTGTCTGAGGAAGCATCGTTGGATTGAATGAGGGTCAAAACCCTTTACTTTTTCTTGAGAAATAGATCTGGTACATCCTGGTTAGTGTCAGAATTAAAAATCGGCGATGTGCTTGGTCAATGCAGATTCTCTCTAGAGAGCTTATCATTGATGACAGCTGTACAGGAGACTATGAGGAGGGAAGAGATGGCAGCAGAGTATGTCTGTGTTGTGACATCAACAGTGCAATTAACTTGAGAAGGTTTCCTTGGGTCAGCCACTTTCCACGTGGACATACTTGAAACACCATCCTAGGAAATGTAATGAGATCTCCAAGATAGACAGTACTTAAAGGTAGAGAGATAATTATATCCTCTTGATTTTCTCAGTTTCATAGGAAGCTGAGCACTCACTTGAGGAATAACTCACTGGAGCAGAACGGGAAACACACATTGTTTCTAAGAGTTGTTTCCTGTGGGTGGTTGGGGGCCAGGTCCAGAGGAGACTATTCTTTCTATGGGTGAGGCACTGGGCCCTGGTGCACAGGAGAGAGAAGCAGAGGTCTGCCATCAGCCAGCCCATCACACCAGAGCTGTGTATTCTCTGACACACAGAGCCTCATGGTGGAGACTATGAAGACACATGTGTTGTGTAAGTGGCTTAAAGTGGGTTGTTGTTTGGGCATCAGAGATGGGAGGTGATGTTCGACAGCTTAATAAATAATAAACTAGGAATCAGGATTCACCAGCAATCTATAGCAGCCCTGAAACTAAATAGATCTTCAAACTTGTTTTATTTGTTTGTTGGTTTGCTTTTGTGCCAGTTTTGGGGACTGAACCTAGAACCTGAGCTCTGTCCTTCAGCTTTCTTGCTCACGGCTGCCCGTCTACATGAGTCAGAACTCCATTTCTGGAGTTTTGCTGGTTAGTTGGGACTAAGAGTCTCAAGGACTTTCCTTCCTTACTGGTTTCAAACAGCAGTCCTCAGATCTCAGCCTTCTGGGTAGCTTGGACTTCAGGATTACACCAGCATCTGGATTTAAACTCAATTCTTGGAGAAAGTATTTGTTTTGCCTCGATTTTCATCTTACCAAAATATATAATCATATATGTCATATATAGGATGTCCTAGTAATCTATCTTATTTATATTATTTTATATAATACTGTATTATATATTTTATATAATATGTATTCTATTTTATATTTTAATATATGAATGTAATCATGTCTATATGTATGTATGTATGGCTTTGCTTTTAGTATAGCCCATCATCCTGGGAAAAGAAGCTTGAAAAGAGAAGGAGGAGACTCAGTGTAACACTGTTTGTGTTCCTTCAAGGTGCTGCATGATCTGCCTCATCTCCCTTCCCGGCCAGCACTCTGCCTCCTGTGTCCATCATGGTGTTTGGTGAGTTTTTCCATCACCCTGGACCAGATGAGGAACTTGTCAACTTGAACGTGGGGGGCTTTAAGCAGACAGTGGATCAGAACACACTCCTGCGGTTTCCTCACACCAGACTGGGGAAGCTGCTTTCCTGTCACTCGGAAGAAGCCATTCTGGAGCTGTGTGATGATTACAGTGTGGCCGATAAGGAGTACTATTTTGATCGGAACCCATCCCTGTTCAGATACGTATTGAATTTTTATTACACGGGGAAGCTGCATGTCATGGAGGAGCTGTGCGTGTTCTCTTTCTGCCAGGAGATTGAGTACTGGGGCATCAATGAGCTCTTCATTGACTCCTGTTGCAGCAGCCGCTACCAGGAGCGCAAGGAGGAAAGCCATGAAAAGGACTGGGACCAGAAGAGCAACGATGTGAGCACTGACTCCTCCTTCCAAGAGTCCTCTCTGTTTGAGAAGGAGCTGGAGAAGTTTGACCAGTTACGTTTTGGACAGCTCCGGAAAAAAATCTGGATCCGAATGGAAAATCCGGCATACTGTCTATCCGCCAAGCTCATTGCCATCTCGTCCTTGAGTGTGGTGCTGGCCTCCATCGTGGCTATGTGTGTCCACAGCATGTCAGAATTCCAGAGCGAGGATGGAGAGGTGGAGGAGCCCGTGCTGGAAGGGGTGGAGATGGCCTGCATCGCCTGGTTCACCGGGGAGCTTGCCATCCGGCTGGTGGCTGCTCCCTGTCAAAAGAAATTCTGGAAGAACCCTCTGAACATTATCGACTTTGTGTCCATCCTTCCCTTCTATGCCACACTGGCCATAGACACCAAGGAGGAAGAAAGCGAGGACCTTGAGAACATGGGTAAGGTGGTTCAGATCCTGAGGCTCATGAGGATCTTCCGAATTCTGAAGCTTGCCCGGCACTCTGTTGGCCTTCGATCTCTCGGAGCCACGCTGAGACACAGCTACCACGAAGTGGGGCTGCTGCTGCTTTTCTTGTCTGTAGGGATTTCCATCTTCTCCGTGCTCATCTACTCCGTGGAGAAAGACGACCACGCGTCCAGTCTTACCAGCATCCCGATCTGCTGGTGGTGGGCCACCATTAGCATGACCACGGTGGGCTATGGAGACACCCATCCTGTCACCCTGGCTGGCAAGATCATTGCCAGCACCTGCATCGTCTGCGGCATCTTGGTGGTGGCACTTCCTATCACCATCATCTTCAACAAGTTCTCCAAGTATTATCAGAAGCAGAAAGACCTTGACGTGGACCAGGGTGGTGAGGAACCACCAGACAAGTGTCATGAGCTACCTTACTTGAACATTAGGGATGTGTACGCTCAGCGGGTGCATGCCTTTATTGCTAGCTTATCTTCCGTGGGCATCGTGGTGAGTGATCCCGAGTCTACCGACGCTTCAAGCATCGAAGACCAAGAAGATGGTCACAAGACCACATCCTTGGATAAATGCACAGTCAAATGACAGGGACATTTGTGCCTGTATCTTGTGTCCCTTCCTGACATTAGGTTAACACAGCTTTATAAACCTCAATGGGTTCGTTAAAAAGAAAAATTCATTTAATTCTCAGGGTGTACCTTTTAGCCATAGTTGGACATTCATTGCTGAATTCTGAAATGATAGAATTATCTTTATTTTTCTCAATTTAATGCCTTGTTCTGAAATTTATTTTTACAAGAGAGAGTTGTGATATGGTTTTGGAAAAACAATAGTACATGATATCGGGGGGTGGGATTAGTTGCTACGGTCCTGTATCATTCTGTATTTGTCTTTTACTCACATTGAGCTAACCATAACTTACTGATGAGTAGAATCAGAGGCCCAGCTGACTGAAGATTACATGCATGTAAGATCCACACTCGAGACAACGCATGTAAATCCATGTTCATGTCCCAGGCATGGAAATTAGGAGCCTAATAAATTTCCTAATTCAGTATGGAGAATGTCTGGTTGTATGTTATTATGTCAGAAAGTACATTTCAGTGTGCTCATGGTTGACTTGGAAGGAAATGTTCTTATTCAAAGACAAAATCAAGTCTTCTCTTTATGTTTTTGAATATAAAGTGCTTTGTTCGGTAGACTTGTGGCTGTTGACGTGTATATGTGGCCTGACTGAAATCTACTTTCTAGACAACAGTGATAAAGCATGTATATATTTGGATCATACAGATGAAATACTCACCTTTTCTCCATTTATGATCTATTTCCAGTGCATATTTTTATTTCTGGGTGATATTAGGGTTTACCCTCTGGGTATCATGCCAAGGCAGGTGCTTTACTGCTGAACCATGCCTCTATCCCATTCTTTGATAAGTATTTTAAAGGTAGAGTCTTGCTCCCTTTTCAGATCTAAGTCTGGAGCAGTTTTTCCCATTTTAGTCTTTCTGTAGTTGCAGGGATAACAGAAGTATACCTCTGTGTCCTGCTTCCCTTCACTGACATGGAATCTCTTGGACTTTTCTCCCCTGGCTGGACTGAAACTGCAATCCTCCCATTTCAGCCTTCATTTATTTTAGGTGACAGACATGTGCCACTGTTTCCTTCCAGGAGTTGAGGAAAGGACTTGTGAATTTTTCTGCTCAATTTGACTTCAAACCATGCTCCTTCTATTCTCAGCCTCTCAAATATTGAATTTTATAATATTAAATATTGTAATGTTTTCTACTGCTAGGACTCATAAAACCCACATCACCTGAAAATTGTCCAGAAGATAAACCTACACACACTCACAGTCAGAGACCTGTTCAGGAGATGAAAGAAAGGAGAAATGTTGTACAAACACATAGATATGATTTATTGTAGCCAGAGGAATGAAATGTAAATGACTGAAAAAGCTTTGCCAATGACTCTAAAATGAGCCAACATTTTCAAACCACCACAGAGACGTGATGGCTGCATCTTGCATAGAATTCCCTCAGTACCAAAGGAGATATTCATAATCATTGTCAGAGCAGTGACAGAGCAATTCCACCCTGTATAGAGAGACCTTAGCTGTGGCCTTCATTTTGGTGATCTATGGCTCTGCTAACTCCCCCTGCCAGGCTGGCTGTAGTGTTCTTTCTCTGTGCTCTTCTGGATAGAGGAGCCGCATGGATTTATTTTTCAACCTTTAATGCTTAGGGATGTGTTACATTTTTTTTTTTTGGTGGGTCATGGGGTTTGAAGTCTGGACCTGGGTGCTGTCCCTGAGCTCTTCAGTGCAAAGCTCTACCCCTTGAACCTCAGCCTCACTTCCCATTTATTAGTGATTCATTGGAGATAAGTCTCAGTGTTGTTTAGTGCCCAGGTGGGTCTTGAACTGCGACCTCAGATCTCAGCCTCCTGAGTGGCTAGGATTACAGGCATGAGCCACTGTGCCCTGCAGGGATGTGTTTCCTTAAAAAAAGAAGAATGTTAGCTGGGAGCTGGTGTCTCATGCCGGTAATCCTAGCTACCCAGGAGGCTGAGATATGAGGAGAATCACAATTCAAAGGCAGCCCAGGCAGGAAAGCCCATGAGACTTTTATCCTCAAATAGCCACCAGAAAACTGCAAGTGGCACCATGGTTCAGTGTGGTAGAGTGCTAGCCTTGAGCTGAAGAGCTCAGGGATATTGCCCAACCAGAGTTGAAGCCCCATGACCGGAAGAAAAAAGAAGAATGTTATCAATGTTTTCACTCTTTATTCCTCCTAAAGTGCCAATGACTTTTGAGACGGACATACTAAAACAAAGGACATAGGCTTATTTCTTTTGATGATACTAGAATTTGAGCTCAGGATCCTAACACTCAGTTTGCTAACTCAGCTGCTGCTCTACTACTTGAGCTTTGCCTTCAGTTCAGCTTTTTTCTGGCTAATGGAGGAGGGAATCTTGTAGACTTTTCTTCCGAGTTGCCTTTAACCTGTGATCTTCCAGACCTTGATCCCCTGAGTGGCTAGGATTACGGGTATGAATATCAGCTCCAGGGAGAATCAGACCACTCTTTTAAAGCTGGAGGTTTATTATATGTATTTGTGTCATCTACTGCTCAACTAAAAAAAAAAAAACACACGTTTCTCAAAATGCTCTTGTGATGTTGGAATAAATGTAATTTTGAGCTATTGTAGAATTTACAGTCTCATATTATTAAGTATTTTCTAATTAGTAGTGAAGTCTGTTTAAACAGTGATTGTACTAATTTTCCCCACCAGCAATAATATGAATGTACTACTTTACTGAACTCTTTGCCTATATAGTCATTTCATTTCTTTTTCTAATAGCAAGAGGTAATTTCAGTTTGCATTCGAAGATGTGAAA